>NC_143204.1:365000-695000 GCF_051530095.1 Phoenix dactylifera | reverse complement strand
ATTAACCCTCCAATAATTCAATAATTATTTTAATGCAACTTTTGTTTAGGATAATTTGTCAATCGAATTGACCAAATTATCCCTGAATGATTCTTAATCATCAATCAGCCATTTGATCAACCTAGAAACTTCTATGCGTGTGACCCTATAGGTTCGAACCTAAGTCGGTAGCACAAGAACAACTTCTTGTACTAATTGAAAGGACCATCTAGCAATGGTACCCGATGTCCGGATTGGTCGAATATATGCGAAGCAAATATTCTGAAACCCTGGACTATGATTACTGTATAATTCATCCCTTTGACTCCTAATGCCAGGATGACTTCAGAGTTCTATCAACTCTGTAATAAATTCATCCTCTATGTGATCAACTTTAGAAATCCTGTGACTCCTCACAAGGATTACCCTGGTCAAGATTTTGCTAAATTGAACACAAAGCATTATCTCCTGTTTCCAGAAGGGGTCAATTTCATCTTGACTCATGTACTGATTTCACAAGTACTTAACTGCACCCAGTAACCTTCCATCCCAGAATTAGAAATTTTGCTAGTCCAGTACCAAAGTATAGTGAGTTGCTTGCTAGTCACTGTGGTGATCTCAGGTCTGAGGGATACTTATACCCATATCCACTCGGAACATCTCTCGACAGTAGAGTGTTCCAGAATTGGTCATGTTCATTGAAATGTACTCCTACACTTCACCTATGCGACATATCAGTATCTCCACACTTCTTGGTTAAGAGGATAACCAACGTATATATCTCACAACAATCTAATCTCGATAATGCTATCATCCTATTAACAGCAAATCATTTGGTCGTGAACAGGTTTAAAGACTTGAAGATAAATCCTCCTTTATCATAAAACAAGCCCTAAGGACTTCATCATATAAGAGTTCATTTGAAGTTGTACAATGAAATGATGAACAATACCAAATAATACTTTATTAATTTGTCACTTCATTTACAAAATTCAATCATCAGCACACTGACGATTGACTCTTAGGATACAATTCCCCACAACTTCCACTTAACCTAAAGCCAATCGGCACAGTATCTAATACCCATCTTCGACTTATGTTCATTGAGCTCTTTGATGCCGAGGACTTTCGTAAATGGGTCAGCCAGATTTTCTTTTGTATCAATCTTCTGAAGATCAATATCACCTTGTTCGACGATCTCTCGAACCTGATGGTAGCGACGTAAAATATGCTTGGTCCGCTGATGTACTTTGGGTTCTCTTGCTTGAGCTATGGCTCCAGTGTTGTCACAAAATACAGGCACTGGACCATCAATGGAGGGTGTCACTCCAAGTTCAGTGATGAACTTTCGCAGCCATACAGCTTTCTTAGCGGCATCAGATGCTGCGATGTATTCTGCTTCACATGTAGAATCTGCCACTGTATGCTGCTTGGAACTCTTCCAGCAGATGGCCCCACCATCTGATCTATCCCGACACACTCTTGCTATCATTTTGATCTGACTAAAAACTTGAATCAGTATATCCCTCAAGTTTTAAGTCAGAATCACCGTAGACAAGCCACTAGTCTTTAGTATTTCTCAAATACTTAAGGATGATTTTTACAACCTTCTAGTGGTTGCTATCTGGATCAGACTGGTATCTGCTCACTACTCCTAGTGAGTATGCGACGTCTGGTCTAGTACATGTCATAGCATACTCACTACTCTTAGTGAGTATGCCACGTCTGGTATAGTACATATCATAGCTTCCATTGCCGAAGCATATGGAATTCTATCCATACTCTCTCTTTCTTGAGGGGTTGTCGGACAATCCCTCTTAGAGAGGTTAATTCCATAGCCCATCGGAAGATAGCCTTTTTTGAAATTAATCATACTGAACCTCTTCAGTATAGTATCAATGTATGTGGATTGGGATAATCCAAGCAATCTTCTAGATCTATCTTTATAGATCTTCATCCCTAAGATGTAAGATGCTTCTTCCAAATCCTTCATGGCAAATTGAGATGATACCCAAACCTTTATTCCTTGTAATGCAGGAATGTCATTTCTGTTTAAAAGAATATCATCCACATACAAAATAAGAAATATAATAACTGAAATATTTGCCCATTTATAAATACAAGATTCCTCTTTATTCTTAATGAAGCCATATGTTTTGATTACCTTATCAAAGCGTATGTTCCAACTCCGTGAAGCTTGCTTTAATCCATAAATGAATTTTTGAAGCTTGCACACATTAGACTCATCTGCAGATATAAAACCCTCAGGTTGCATCACATACACCTCCTCTTCTAAATCTCCATTTAGAAAAGCGGTCTTTATATCCATTTGCCAGATTTAATAATCTAAATGTGCTGCTATTGCAAGCATAATCTGAATGAACTTGAGCATTGCCATGGAAGAAAAAGTCTCGTCATAGTCAATACCATAACGTTGACGATATTCCTTGGCAACCAGACGGGCTTTATAGGTCTCAACCTGACCGTCTGCTCCCCATTTCCTTTTGAAAATCCACTTACACCCTATGGGTTTAATCCCTTCGGGTGGGTCAACTAATGTCCATACATCATTGAGCTTCATGGATTCCATTTCAGATTGCATGGCTCCAAGCAATTTATCAGAGTCATTCCTCTGCATTGCATCCATATAGATGATCGGATCCTCATCGTTTTCATCAAGTTCGATAGGATCCCCGTCCCGGACTAAGAAACCGTAGTATCTGTCCGGCTGACGTGGTACTCTACCTGATCACCTTAATGGTGCATCTAAAATAGGTTATGGATTTGATCTAATCAATTCAGACTCAACTGGTTCAGTGGATGGTGTCGGATTTTCTACATGTTGAACTTTCCTAAGCTCAACATTAGAGCTTCCACTTCCTTCTCTAAGGAATTCCTTCTCCAAGAATGCAGCTCTATTGCTTACGAACAACTTTTGTTCTTCAGCAAGGTAGAAATAATATCCTTTAGTTTTTTTAGGATAACCGACAAAGAAATATTTGTCAGACTTGGCTTCAAGTTTGTCTGCTTTCAAACGTTTGACATAAGCCGGACACCCCCAAACCCTAAGGTGAGAAAGTATCGGTTTTCGTTCCGTCCACATCTCATGTGGTGTTTTATTCACAGATTTACTTGGAACTTTATTAAGTATATAACAAGCTGACTCAAGTGCATATCCCCAAAAGGATACGGGCAAACTCGCAAACCCCATCATGGATCAAACTATATCTAATAGGGTTCGATTTCTCCTTTCTCATACACCGTTATACTGCGGTGTACTAGGAGGAGTCCATTAGGAAAGAATCCTATTCTCTTCCAAATATGTCAAAAACTTATTGGAAAGATATTCACCCCCTCGATCTGATCGAAGGATTTTAATACTCTTTCCAGTTTGTTTTTCTACTTCATTACGATACAATTTGAAAATTTCAAATGCTTCAGATTTATGTCTCATTAAATAGACATAACCATACCTCGAAAGATCGTCTGTAAACGTAATGAAATATGAATACCCACCTCTAGCATCTGTGATCATTGGCCCACATACATCAGAATGTACAAGGATCAATAAGTCACTGGCTCATTCACCTTTTTTGGTAAAAGGTGATTTGGTCATCTTATCAAGAAGACATGACTTATAGGTTGTCAATGATTCACGATCATTAACATTGAAGATTCACTTTTTACTTAACCTGTTCATTCTGTTCTTGTTAATATGATCTAGCCTATGATACCAAAGGTAGCCATCCGTGACATTATCTATTCTAGGACGCTTTCTTGACTTGTACATTATATTAACAGGCTGTGATAATATGTAAATTCCATTACTCAATTATCCATGCATTATAGTAACACCATTCATAACGATATCACAGTAATTTCTTTTTATTGAAATCTCATAGCCGTTCATGGCCAAAAGGCCTACAGAAATTACATTCAATAGAAAGGAAGGACAAAAGTGACAGTCACTTAAGACTATTATTCGAGAATTGAATACAAGTTTCAGAATCCTTAAAGCTAGAATTGAAACTGATCTTCCATCTCCAACATTTAGGAACCTTTTGCTTTCTTCAAATCTCTCACTGACCTGTAGTTCCTTCAACGAATTACAAATATTAAAAGGACTTTCGGTATCCAATACTCAGGTTGAATTATCACATATTGAGAAATTACAAGGTGTTATCATATATGTACCTCGATCTGCAACTGATTGCATCTTTTTCTTTGGCCTGTTCGGGTCAAGAGAGGCAATGTACTAAGGACAGTTTCTCTTCCAATGCCCTTGCTTCTTACAGTAGAAGCACTCTGCCTTACTCTGATTAGCCTTCTTCTTCTTAGTCTGACTTTGCTTAGCACGATGCACCTTTTTTTTTTGATTTTTGTTTTTCTTCTTCCCTTTCTTAAAGGGACCACGACCCTTGGACGAACCTCCCACTAAATTCACCGATCCTTTTAGGAGTTGGTGATCCTTCTCAAAAGTTTGTAGTAAACACAATAATTGGTGATAATTTACTACCGATTTCATCATATGACAGTTGGTGAGAAATAGGCGGTATGAACCAGGAAGAGAGTTCAATATAGCATCTTTCCCCAATTGATCATGAGGGAAAAAATCGAGAGTGCTCAGGCGCTCAATCAACTCAATCATGTACAATACATGATCAGTCACTGATGCCCCATCCTTCATCCATGTGCTGAAAATAGCACAACTAGTCTTGTGCCTTTCAACATCGTCGGGAGTGCCAAAAGATCTGTTCAACACTTGAACGATTTCTTCGGGCTGGGTGTTCTCGAACCAGCAACTGAACTCATCGCTCATTGCAGCAAGCATAATGCATCGGACAGTGATACGGTCACTGAGCCACTTCTGATAAGTTTCTTTGACCGTACCCCGTGTATTAGCAGCAGGCTGCTCAGGTGCTAGATTCGTTATCACATAAAGGATCCATTCATGCTCTAGCACAATCTTAAGTTTCCTAAGCCAGCTGTTGAATTTGGATCCAGTCAACTTGTCATTATCCAACAATGAACGAAGTGACACACTAGTGGCCATTTCTGCATAAAAAAAAATCGGCTATCAGTATATGAATTGACAATATCCTAAAGACTTGGATTTTAGTCTAAAGGTCCTCCCACTATTTTATACAAATTTGTAGCCTCTACCTCAAATTCGAAGAATTACACTTAACTCTTTAGTGGGCACTAGAATCCAATAGATCGCATATGGGCCCGAGTGTGGCTCGACCAACCCATATGTACCTATTGGTAGGTTCTGAACTAACTGTTTCACCAAATAATTTTTAGTGATAATTTTTGCCCCAGTCTTTTTGGCAGGCATGTGGCGCCTCTACCAAAAATTTTGGTTAGGTCCAACCATTAAATGATAGGGTTCTATGTAATCTACTAATAGATAACCAAGTCCGAGTATGGGTCGGCCCACCTGATCACCTATTGAAGGTACACTCGACTCATCATATATTGAATGATAATTCCAATGCCCGATAAGCACCAAACGTGTGGCGCCTCCAATGATTATTGAAACATTGGACTCATTATCATCCAACTTAATGGAAGGCTATGACCTAGTTATCCCCATAACTATTTCATTTTAGGGGCCTAATAATTTTAGAGGTTTTGATTTAATTGAGAATAGATGAGAAGAACCGGTTAATCTAGATCCTCCCACTGACTTCATCAAGTCAAATTAATAAGAACTAGATTCAATCCGGTTAAGAAGACACCTAAATCAGTCATACTGATTTTTCTTAAGGCATGGGTCAACTCGAATCATTAAGTGATCCAATCAAAATGTGATTGACCATGTCAGCCAGGTAAGTGAGATCAGTGGAAGGGATATGCCATTAACTCGACAAAGACGAATCAGTGCGAGTAGCTCCTAATTAAAAACCACCGATCAAAACTGTTGAACTTACCTTAGACACCGACTAGTTAATCAATTTTGATTTGATTACTCAAATGACTCAGGCTCTACCTCTGAGCCTCAATCAAGTTCTATCTTGGCCTAATCAAAGACATGGAATTGATCAATCTACAACTATTGTATTTGACTTAGAGTTTTCTTGACCTAATCTAGTTACTACTTTATTAGATTTGATCAATTAACTCTAATTGGACCATGTTTGATTCTAACCCTAGATCTAACCCAATCTTAAGAACTTGATTTGAGCTAACCCAAATGCCCCATGAATTATGCAATGTCATTGAATTGAGTTACAATTCTAGATCTAGGTTTTTATATCACTTAATTCTCAATTAAGTGTAAGCTTATGAAAATTCAGATCATTGCATTATTCTTAATGACATATTAATTACAAAGTTTTAGTTCTTAAAACTTATTTTTCAGATCTGAGATTTGTAATTAATCAAGTTTAAAATTTAGATTTAATTCATGTTTAAATCTTAGATGATTTATGTTCATATATCACATATACAAACTAATATGAATTAACTTAAACAATATACATCATATGCATTTGTTTTTAGATTTGATTTGTCATACAAAATCAAAAAATAAATAAATCATAAATTTTATTTAGATCTAATCTAAACAAGTTTATGATTTCAGATTTATTCATGTTCTTTATATCATATGTACATCAACATGAATTTACCTAGATCTCATGCATCACATGCAACTAATTTTTAGATCTGATTAATCATGTAAAAACAGTAATTAAATCAATCATAAATCTCTTTTAAATCTGATCTAAACATATCTATGATTTTAGATTTAATTACAAAGATTAAAACTACTTTTAATCTTCTTTTTATGGTTCATCTTCAAGGATTGAATCACAGTGGCACCCCTACACAACATAAGAGATCCCATTGAATAGTAAAAGAGGGTTATGAACCCTTCTTTCTCCTATGACCGGATAGCTTGGTGATCATTCCAATCGGATTACTTGACTACTAGGATTAGAAAATTTGTTTTAGGCATAAATGTTTAAACTACTTTGAAATTGGCTATGATACCACTGTTGGAAACCCTGGTGGTCGCATGCATATATTTTTAAATATTTTACAGCGGAAGCATGAATTAAACTATTTAATTTCTATGCATGCTATAGATCATATCTCTACAACAAAAATAGATCCAGGATATTAAACATTTATCCTAAACAAGTAGGCATGATTCTATGTCTAATATGTAGTCATGCAGAATTTCAGCAACCTAGTTGATTTCTAATCTTAATTTTTAATGAGATCAGATCTCAAACCTTTTATTTTGAGAACTTTGATGATGTTTTGATCACCTTGTATAGCTGCACACATGTCTGGCCTCTACAGATAGTCCACGCGAATCTCTAGGAAGATCCACATCTGCAGGAGTGCAAGCTCGTGCAGAGGTGCTGCAGTGGCTGAACTTTTCTTTCTTGAAGCACTCAGCTTTTGATTCTTCTTTGAGAGGATGAATGATGGAGAGGAAGGATAAGAAGGAGGAGAGAAGGTGGCTGGCTCTCAAAATTTTTTTAGAATTTAGAACCCTTTCTGAAGACCATCTTTTTTAAACCCTAGGCATGGGGGTCTTTTTATAGCCAAAAGACCCCCCACGCCTCACACCTCTTTTGGCCAATGAATTTGGCTGATAAAATTTTCAAAAAATTTTGGTGAATCGGAAGCTAATAATGAACAAATTCTATTTTAATCTTGTGCCAAGAATCCCTAAAAATAAGGGGGTTATTGCACCCCAAACTTCAGCTGCACGCCACCCTGCTTGATGCGTCATGCAGTCCCTATAAATTAGGGATTTGATTCCTATCTTTTTAGGAAGATTTGAGGTGCCATATTTTTCTGAAAAATAGCCCCACGCCTCCTCTTTCTTACACCAAAAATTGGCCAAAAATAAAGAGGATAGGCACCACTGCTTTTAGGGATAAGGATGAGGTATCTTTCTTCTCAAAGAAAGAAAGCTAGGGTCCTAAATTTTAGGAATTCTTCTCCATAATAAATTCTGATTATTTAGACTCTTAATCCTCATCAAATAAGGACTTTTAATTGACTTGAGTCAATCCCAATCTAATTGGGTTAAGTTCGATCAATTAGGTTATGCCCAATCGGCTCGGGTCGAACCCGATCGAATTAGGTCAAACCTTAATTTAGCCCAAATTGAATCTAATTCAATTTGACTTAATTAAAGTCCAATAATTCAATCAAATTAAATTTATTAGTAATCCAATTACTAATTAATCCTCCAATAATTCAATAATTATTTTAATGTAACTTTTGCTTAGGATAATTTGTCAATCGAATTGACCAAATTACTCCTGAATGATTTTTAATCATCAATCAGCTATTTGATCAACCTAGAAATTTCTATGCGTGTGACCCCATATGTTCGAACCTAAGCCGATAGCACAAGAATAACTTCTTGTACTAATCGAAATGACCATCTAGTAATAGTATCCGATGTCCGGATAAGCTGAATATATGCGAAGCAAATATTCTAGAATCCTAGACTATAGTTACTGTATAATTCATCCCTTTGACTCCTAATGCCAGGATGACTTCAGAGTTCTGTCAACTCTTTAATAAATTCATCCTCTATGTGATCAACTTTAGAGATTATGTGACTCCTCATAAGGATTATCCTCGCAAGATTTTGCTAAATTGAACATAAAGCATTATCTCCTGTTTCCAGGAGGGGTCAATTCCATCTTGACTCACGCACTGATTTCGCAAGTACTTGACTGCACCCAGTGAGTTGCTTGCTAGTCACTGTGGTGATCTCAGGTCTAAGGGATATTTATACCCATATCCACTCGGAACATCTCTTGACAGTAGAGTATTTTGAAATTGGTCACGTTTAGTGAAATGTACTCTTACACTTCACCTGTACGACATATCAGTGTCTTCACACTCCTTGATTAAGAGGACAACCAACGTAGATGTCTCACAATGACCTAATCTCGAAAATGCTATCGTCCTATTAACAGCAAATCATTTGGTCGCGAACAGATTTAAGGACTTGAAGATAAATCTTTCTTTATCATAAAACAAGTCCTAAGGACTTCATCATATAAGAGTTCATTTGAAGATGTACAATGAAATGATGAACAATGCCAAATAACACTTTATTATTTTGTCAATTTATTTACAAAATTCAATCATCAGCACACTGACGATTGACTCTTAGGATACAATTCCCAACAATAGGATCAATAAAACATATTCCATGTAAATTAGAATGTATGGCACATTAGAGTTTCATACCCTTAATAATAAAAATTACAGTTTTGCCCTTTAGATGATACTTTACTTGAAACTTTGCCGAAATAAATTTAAAAGCTTTCTATCATTCTCTACTACAAATTTTATCTCGCTGTTAATCTTTGAGAGTTGTTTTGACCGTATTTTCCTAATGTATCGTGAATGTATCGAGGGTGTGCCATTCCTTAATGATGTATCGAGTTAATTTGCATTTCTAATTTGATATGGCCTCAATGGTTGTGTTAATCATCAAAATAACATTATTATCCTCAACATGGACACTATTTTTAGCCCATAAAAGTGATACTTTGGATACATTTAAAAACTTTGTTAAATTAGTTTAAAATAATAAAAGAATTAAAATTAAAAGTATTAGAAGTGATCATAGTGTTGACTTTGATAATCATGCATTTGAAAATTTTTGTAATGAACATGGAATATTTCGTAATTTTTTCTCCCCAAAAACTCCTGAACAAAATGAAGTTGTTGGAAGAAAAATCGTACCCTGCAAGAAATGGCAGATATGATGCTTTGTGAAAATAAATTATCAAAGTGTTAATCCCAAAGGATGAATTTTGATGATCATAAAAACAATTGAGTTAAATATGTACTCTACTGATGTTGGCTTAAATGTGAAGGGTTAAATCTCTAGACGGAAATTGCACCTACAAACTCCAAAAAATTAAGAAAAGCAAAATTAAGAAATTTGGAAAGTCTGTCTGTAAACTGAGTGAGCCGACCCTTTTGTTTAAGGAGTTGACCCCTATGTAGTTCAAGAGAAATAGAGAAAAATCACCGCGTGAGACCAACTAGATGAGCCGACTCTTGTGTTTAAGGAGGTAACCTAATATCTACATGAGTCGACCCCCGACATTGATGAGTCGACCTTGAGGCCTACGCAGAAAACTTATGTGCACTAAAGGAATAAGGCGACCCTTGTGTTTAAAGAGCCGACCAAATATCTACACGAGTCGACTCCCGACACTGAAGAGTCGACCCTTTGAGGCCAGCGTAAGAATTTTGTATGGATTGAAGAAAAGAGCAGACTCCTATGCTTAGTAAGTCGTCTCCCTCAGAACATGGGATGACCCCTGAACCTGGTGAGTCGCCCTGATTATCCTGACAGCTCAAACGGCTACTTTCAACAGTACTTTTTCTGGGTGCCAATGGATAGTTTTTTGGTATGACGGCTACTTGGTACTTTCTGGTCAGTATGTAACCTATAAATTAAAAGGAGCACCAAGATAAAAAGAAGACGAGGGAGAGGATCAAGTGAGAAAATCAAAACACCCAAAATCCAAGCTTCGAAAGATAAAATCCCCACAAAAGGGATTTCCAAGAAAAACCATATTGTGAGGAAATCAGTTGAAATATTCAACAGAGGAGTTGCTGCTGTGCAATCAAGACCTTCGACTACAGCCAACGACCATCTTCGAAGCTTTTGATCCATATTTATTATTTCATTTACTTTGAAGCTTTGTTTATATAGTTACAACATTTATTACATATTCTTTAAACTCTCCTGTAACAGTTTTATTTGCTCTAAAACTGATAAAGGTGCTTCCAAACCTGAACTAGAAGTTGTTGAATCAGGAGATTCAACAAGGTTAAAGATTTTGGTTGGTGAGTCTGTGAAAACCGACTAGGTTGTTTGTAAGCCCGAAAAACAAACATGTAAAGATTTTGGTGGGTGAACCTGTGAAAACCGACTAGGTTGTTTGTGAGCCCGAAAAACAAATGGATTAAGGTTGTGGTTGGTGATCCTGTAAAAACCGACTGGGTTCGTTGTGATTCCGGAAAAACAGCGAGTTGGGTTGTGAGCTCGAAAAATAACCATAATGTAATCAGGGTGGTTATAGTGAATTTTTCAAGAGTCTTGGAGAGTGGATGTAGGTGTGGGTTACACCGAACCATTATAAATTTTTTGTGTTTCTGTGTGCTTGCCTCTTTATATTGTTGCACTTTAATCTCTGCCATTATTCATTTATTATTTAAGCACTTATATCTTTCAAATTGAAATTATAGTTTATCCACTGCATTTAGTTAAAAAGTTTTAAAACCCAATTCACCCCCCACTTGGGCTACATATCTGGGCAACACAAAGTATTTATGGGCTGAAGTAGTAAATACTGTATGTTATGTGTCAAATAAAGTATCAATATGGCCAATTCTCAAAAAGACTCCATATGAGTTATGGAGGGGGACAAAGCCGAACATAGTTACTTTGATGCATTTGGCTGTAAATGTTATATTCACAATAATGGTAAAGAAAATCTTGGTAAATTTGATGTTAAATCTGATGAAGGTATATTTCTTGGATATCTAATACTAGTAGAGCATTTAGAGTTTTTAACAAAAAACTTTAGTTGTTGAAGAAACTATGCATATTGTATTTGATGAAAATA
Organism: Phoenix dactylifera; assembly: GCF_051530095.1. Taxonomy (NCBI): domain Eukaryota; kingdom Viridiplantae; phylum Streptophyta; class Magnoliopsida; order Arecales; family Arecaceae; genus Phoenix; species Phoenix dactylifera. The sequence goes on along the minus strand of NC_143204.1, from coordinate 683,385 downwards.
ACAATTTTACAAGTAAAAGTGTAGTAGTAGAAGAGAATGCAGGCACTCAAATTATTCCACTTACTACAACATATAAAGAAGCTAGTGATGCTAACATTATAGTTGATGATGAAAGTGAAAAAGAAATCATTGAAAGAGCAAATCATGAGTTAAATGAAAGTGAAGAACTCACAAATGATATGGAGAACTTTGAGCTAAATAAAATGGATGAACAAACAAGACAAAATATGGAGCAATGCTCAACAAATAGAAGGATTCTAAGAGATCATCCCACAAGTCAAATAATAGGTGATCCATCAAGGATAACCACGAGATCATCATCTCGTGTAGGTAATGTATGCTGACACTTTATATTTTTATCACAAATTAAACCTAAATATTTCAAGGAAGCAGAAAATGATGAGTTCTGGATTAATGCAATGCAAAAAGAATTAGTTCAAATTGAAAGAAATAAAGTATGAAAACTTGTGCCTAGACCTGAGAACCAACCTGTAATAGGAACAAAATGGGTGTTTAAAAATAAAATAGATAAAAGTGGAGTAGTTGTTAGAAATAAGGCTAGACTTGTTGCTAAAGGTTATTCTGAAGAATAAGGTATTCATTATGATGAAACATATGCTCCTATTGCTAGACTTGAGCCCATTTGCATGCTATTAGCTTTTGCCTATCATTAAGGTTTTAAATTGTTTCAAATGGATATTAAAAGTGCTTTCTCAAATGGTTATATTAAAGAGGATGTCAATGTTGAGCAACTTGAAGGGTTTGAAGACCTCAAGATGCCAAATTATATCTACAAACTCGATAAGGCCCTATATGGACTTACACAAGCACCTCGTGCTTGGTATGAACGCCTATTGATGTTTCTCATAGATAATGGCTTCAAGCGAGGAAGCATAGACATCACACTATTTACAAAAGGACATTAACATGATTTGCTAATTGTACAAATTTATGTGGATGATATAATTTTTGGTTCAACTAATGAACTCTTATGTAAGAGCTTTGGTGACCTATGAGCATGGAGTTTGAGATAAGTATGATGGGAGAGCTCACATACTTGTTAGATGTATGCCCTAAAAGCTAATCTGGCTGACACATTATTTATTCTGGAACATAATTTTGCACTTGACTTTGTTATTATATAATAATATTGGGCATCTTTTTTATTTATATTGTGTATGTGTCCATGAATCGTCCAAGAAATTAATAAGATGATGATACATATTCTCAAGAATTGAGAATTTGAGCCATGTGTCATTAGTGATTAATTTCTAAATGCTCTTGATCGATAGATCATCATGGAGACGGTGATTGATCCAATGAGATTAGTGCACAGATCGATGTTTTTTTTGGATGGACGAGTCCGAGTCCACAGTGTAGGGACACTAGAGTGATAGTGCAGGTGTTTGTTAGAGAACAAGGGTACCGAGTAAGAATAAAACAAGAAGTCACTTGGATGTCTATCCACTCGTCAGTGACTTACTTGATGTTGCAGTAGTATGACTAGTCCTTTAACCTATGGTGCCTCGGCTATTCACAGTGAGGTTGCTGTAGTTTGATTGCACATATACATGATCTCTAGCCTTAAGGGTCCTTATGGTACAGATTGGCTGTAGTAGGTTCATTATAGGAGTAGGGTGTGTACCTACAAAGAATCTATCGATCTTGGTAGATAAGGAGTGGTCCTATATGATTTATAAGACTGAGTTCGAAAGACCTCGGCCGGGGCAGTATGTACAGTAGAAAAGGAGTTTTCAACTCTCGAACTAAAGTCGAATAAATCTTAACATATGACAAACGATGGCATTTGACGAGTTATCTATGACCTTCGTCTTGTAGGGATCCACGATAGAAGGACTGTATTATGCGATAACTGCACCTAGAGGTTCATCTATTTCATTCTGTTGGGTTGCCACTACATGCTGCTAGGTATCACTGGGGGATGGTGAGACTTACAGAGATTATCTTGATGGTCAATAATCTCTGGTGAGATGAGTTGAAATTGTTCCAACCCATTGAAAGGTATTTTCAATGATATTATGATAGGAATCACAATATGTCTCAATACCAGATAGAATAGAATCTATAGGGTCACACACATTAGAGATTTCAATCCGATGGTTGGATTAGGATTTGGAATCATAATAGATTATGATTATCAATTTGATTGATAATTAGTTTAACCTACTAAGAGTTAATCAGTTGAAGAAGGAATAATTGCACTTGGATTGCAATTTGATAAAATTAATCGGACTTAATTAAATTGGGCTTGACCTTATTAGATAAGGTTTAAGAGTTCTACTTAGAGTAGGACTTTTTGAGTCCTAATTAGATTAGGACTGAAAATTATAAGAGTCCTACTTGGAGTAGGACTCTCAGAGTCCTACTTGGAGTAGGACTCCTAGAGTCCTACTTGGATTAGGACTGGGAATCTTAATTGAAGAATACTAATTGCAATAGGACTCCTTATTAGATAAGGATGAAGAATCCTAATGGCAATAAGACTTCTTATTAGATAAGGATTAAAAGTCCTTAAGCCCATGATTGAGTCATGATTGGATTAGGCCACCTAATCCTCCTTGGAAGAGGATTTACGCACAAAATAAAAGGAGGGGCGTGCACCCCTCATTATTTTTATTTATTTTTGATTTTTTTTTGGGGAGTGCATGAGAGGAAGCCCTAGGGGGCTTTGGGGGCAAATCTAGACGTTGAAAGGAGAAAAAAAAAGGGCCATAGGCCTCATCTTTTTTCTTCTCTGACGGCCGAACCTCCTCTCTTGGCTCTCCTTTGTGCGTGCCGCCCTCCTCTTTCCCTCTTCATCCTTCTTCTTCCTCTCAAATCAATCAAAGAGTTGATTGAAAGAGAGAGGGCTTCAACCATCAAAGGTGATCTCTGCAAGGGAGCTAACACTTCGATGAGATCTAGACGCTTGGATTGGTTCTCTTCCTCATGTGGATATCCGTAGAGGCCGAACACGTATACGGCTTCAAGCGAGCCTTTCAAGATAACCACGATCATCAGATTGCGGTAAAAATCTACCTGCACAAGGTGAAGATATAATCTTTTTTCTCTAAAGTTTTAATCTTAATCTATCTACGGACAGTTTGTAAATATGTTCATGAGATGAATGACCCATGTATGCATCTTCCGTTGCGGTTTTAATTTTCTGCAGCATTCATAGTTTTCCAACTGTGGTATCAGAGCCATGGTTACGTAGATTAAGTTAAGATTGAAGATTAAAAGTATGTTAGATCTGAATATCTAAAGATTATGCTTGCTAAATTTTTTTAGCATGCAGATTTTTCAGCTTGCTGATTTTTCTGCATGCTGATTTTTAGCTTGCTAATTTTTGCATATAGATTCATGATTCTATTGCTGCGTTAATGAGATTACAAGTAATTAGAATCATGTCTTACATGATCAGTGGATCAGATGATTGCATTATTAATTAAATATTCAGATCTGCATTTTAATTTATGCATGAGATACATGTGGTGATGATCATGGATGGATCCCTTTGTGCTGAAATGTTCTGCAATGTTCTATGATTTATGTAATGACATGTAATTCAGAAATTCAGATGCCTGCGTGCATCTTATATTGATGTATTTAGAGACCTGTGAGTCTCTTATACTTTATGATACGCTCTTCAAATTAGGCTATCTTGATACCTTTGCACCAAAAACATTGCCTATATATTAAATCTAACTTTTCAAATGAATGTCAGTTAGTACATAAATGTTTAAGAAAGAAAGAATTGAAATATTTTTGATACGTCTTACTGATACAATTAAAACAACTTTCAAGAACTCATCTAAAGACAAATTTAATGTAAGAGCTTGAGAAAAAATCTAAATTTCAGTTTGATAGACTTGAGAGTCAAGTTCCCTTGTTTGAACTGCAACTCTGTCTTTTCCAAGTTTAAAGAGATAAAACTTTCATGTGCCAAGCATCCTAAATGAAAAGAAACAACTTGCACTATTTTTATTTCAAGAAGTTAAGTTTTATGTGCAAATCTAACTTAAAGATGCAGAGAATCAGTGTTAGAGTTGATCCTAGGAAGTTTGAAGCTGACCCCGGCACACTTTGGCACATTGGCATAGGTTTCGGGCCGACCCCGGCACGCCCTGAACATTTGACACAAAGTTCGAGTCGACCCCACCAGATCTGACAGAAGCTTGTTTTTCTGCACCTAGAACTCGAGTCGACCCCAGCAGATTTCGGGTTGACCCCACCCGTATTGACAGAAACTTGCTCATCTGGAACTTCTACTAGAGCCGACTCCACCAGAATTCGAGTCGACCCCAGATCTGCTCGAGTCGACCCTAGATCTGCTCGAGTTGACCCCAACTCGACTGACAGCCTAACAGTTAGTTCTGCAGAAGTACTTTTGAAGGCTCCAACAGCTATAAACGGCTAGTTTCTTTAATCCAACGACTAGTTACTACTATTTGGAGGTTGGAGAAGTATTTAAGAGCTACTATTCATCAAGAAAACGATCTTGGTGAGAATTTAAGTATGCATTCAAGAGAAAGAGAAAAAAATAAGAGAGTTCATTTATTGCTTCAGTTCAAACCCAAAAAGAAGAGTGTTGCGCAGACTCAACTAGCCCATTAAAGAGTGAAGCAATCTCAGCAAAAAAAAGAAAAGCACATTCAAGCGATATCAATTCTCTTCTCTTTTTCTAGTGCAAAATTGGTTTGTTTTCTTATTTAAGGAGCTTTAAATTCGGAATTACTTATTCTCTTTGTAAGGTTTTGTTGGTGAGCCCAGAAAATCAACTGTGAGGATTTTGTTGGTGAGCCCGGAAAAACCAACTGTGTGAATTTTTAAACTGTGAGTCCGGTAAAACAATCTAACTGTAATCCGTGGAATTATAGTGAATTCCCAAGAGAACGCTTGGGGAGTGGACGTAGGTGTCTTTGAGTGCACCGAACCACTATACTTGCTTGTGTTTGCATTGTGTTTCTTTGTGCTTCTTGCTTTACTTTCCTCCTTGCATTGTGTAGTTGCTATAGCTTAATTTCTTACTGATTGACTTGTGATTGCCTAGAGCTTAATTACATTTGCTTCCACTGCATTTATACCTTTCACATAGGTTAAATTGTGCACTTATGTATAAGTTAATTTGGGGTCATAATTCTTAGAAAACCCAATTTACCCCCCTCTTGGGTTGTCACCTTGGGCAACAGCTCTTGCTCTTGATTGGCTTGATTCGCCAAAAGGATGAAGACTCGATCTCCACGCTCGCCCCATGATTCAATTGGGCTCTGATATTCAACTTTAAAGACCACGCAATAGCACATATCTGGTAGGATAGTAATTACGGGTATCGATCCACAGGGATTGGGGTACAGTTGTTTTCTTAAAAATATTTGAGAATGAGAATTTGTGAAAACTATTGAACTAAATAATTTAATAGGAAATGCAATTAAAAATATATCAGTTGAGAGAACCTAGGGCAAGGAATTCACTTCTGACATAGTAACAAGGATTATTTGTATTTTAATTCATTCTTGGATTAACATGCAAATTGGCTACAAGCCCTATAAGCATTCAAATAAAAATTTACTGAAGTAATTTTAGAAAAATTCATCTTCAGTAGGTATAAAATGTCTACCCTAAAATAAGGTGGCAGGACACCGCATCTTCCTTAAGCATGGATTATCTTTATACTTACTCAGTGATTATGAAAAACAGTTGTACGAACATCATATTTAAAATCACAGAGATTAAATATGAGATGAAAGAAAAATATTTATTTAAGAGTAAGAGGATTCATACAACTCCAAGAACAAAAATTAAAGATACAAAACTCCTATTTCTCTGTTAGAGCTTCATCCAGCCCTAGTAAAGAGCTCAGCCTTCCATGGAGAATTGAACAATAGCAGCAGTGGAGAAGGCTTCCATCGCGACTAGCTCTTCTTCCTTTCTTCCTCTGGCGACTCCCCTGAGAACGGCTCCCTCTCAGCACTTCATTATTTCTTCCTCGGAAGTTATTCCCGAAATACCCAAACTACCCTCCCTCCTGGACTCTGTGGGATTCGGCCTATGAACCCAAGCTTGCTTCCCTCCTGGTGGAGCTTCCCCTTTATAGCTTTCACACCCTTGCTATCATGCAGGGGATAAGGATGAAAGGAAGCAGGATGCGATTGAAGCTGGGGTGATTCTCGGAGTTGGAGCATATCGTGAATCCAGGGAATGAGAGGAAAGAACCGAGCTTCTTTAACGCGTGGGAGGAGATCTTGGACGCGGCTGGGACACGGAGCAGAGGATTTGAGCTTATCCGTGGATGCTGGAAGCTGGACGTGGAGGAGGACATGGAGAGGATCTCGGACAGCTGCTGGCTTCCAGACGCTGTGAAGATAAGCTGGGAGCAGGGGATGAGCTTGGGATGTTGGGAGGCCGTAGAACCAGGGCCGGCCCGAGCCTTAGGCGACCGAGGCGGTCGCTTAAGGCCCCGGGCCAACGGAAGGCCCCCGGAAGGTGGAGAGAGAGAGAGAGAGAGAGAGAGAGAGAGGGAGGGAGGGAGGGACCGTGACCAAAAGGAAGCAAAGGCCCCATATAAAACGGGATGAGCTGGCTACGAGTCTTCCCCCTTGATGGAAGGGAGGTGGAGAGTTTCTTGGCCTGCAGAGGGGAAATTTAGGAAGTTGGGGACGGTAGTTTTGTTTTGGATGGAGAGAGAGAGAGAGAGGAGGGATTTGGTTGGCTTGATACACGCCTGAAGCCACTCTTACCTTTCATCCCTTCTCTTGTTTGGTTTTGGTCTTGGTTTTCCTTCGCTCACATTACTCCTGATCCAGCTGGGCCATCAGGAAGAAAGGGGGATTGGAAATGGACTTCTTGGAGGGTGGAGATTCTTTTAATTTTCTCCTCTCGGTTTCTTCTCCCCTCTTGGGTGGTAGAGAGAGAAGGAGGGAGGGGGTTGAATGGCTGCTGTGCTGTGATGTTGCGGTTGCTGCTTGGGTACTCACTTGAAGGGGAGATGGAGGGATGGGACTTTTATTAATTAGATGGAGTCAATTTTCCATAATGCCCCTACTTTCTCTTATAGAGAAGCTTCTGGACAAATTCTTTTCTTTACCTTGACCATGAAGTGCCATGGGATGACCTTTTCCTATTCCGCTCTTGCTTAACATGATAAACAATATTGCCAAGCATTATCTCAGTTATTTAATCAGTTTTATGGCCCTTCTTTTAGGATAATTACTTTTCTGCATTTCCATTCAAAAATAATATTAAATTAAAAAGATTTATTGTCTATCTTTGTTAGATTCATGTATCTTTGTTGAAATAGTGTACTTGATAGCCATTCATTTTTATATTATTTTTTTTAATATTTTATATTTATTAAAAAAATTTATTATTAAAAAAAAGGCCTCATTCATTGGATTCGCCTTAGGCCCCCAAATGTATTGGGCCGCCCCTGCGTAGAACCTGGGATCTAGCCTTGGAAGCTTATCCACGGATGTTGAGAAGTTGATCGCGAACGGGAGGAAGGTTGGATTTGTGAACGAGATGTGAGGAGGGATTGTGGATAATGGTTGAGAATTCGAGTTTATCCGTGGATAAAGATAAGATGAGCTGGGAGTTTGTTCCGAAACAGGGGAAGATGTGGAGAACGTCGGAGGAATTGAAATGCTTGGAAGAATGGCTGAGATCTGTTCGTGAACGGGAGGAATCTGGAACAAGAAGAAGGCTGGATTCGGCTGGGAGTTTGTGTTTATCCCGTGGATCATGCAGATCTATGCCAAAACAGGGAGCTTGGATGCATTCTATTCCGCTAGGAGAATATTGCGGAAGGATGGAGTTGATCCGGAAGCTTTGGAGATGAAGACACGGGAGGAATGAGCTGGTAATGGCTGGGAGAAGATGAGGATGCTGGGATGCGATCCACAGAATGGGGAGAGGATGAACGCTGGGGAGAGGATTCTGTTTCCGTGGCTGGGATCAATCTGAACGCTGGGACTTGGCTGGCTTGGTTCTGTTCATGGGAGACCTGAGAGGATAGGCGTGGGAAGGATGAGGATGAACGCGGAGACGTGAGAGCTAGGGAGGGATTTGCGGACGGAGTTGGACCATAGTCGCGGGAGAGGATGGAATGCGAGCTTATATGATGATGCGGACGGCTGGGAATGGGCTCTGTTTTGAGGCTGGGGTGGATTATATGGAAGCTTGATCTCTAAACACTTAAAGGATGATGTCGACATGGGTACTGCTGCAAATGCGAAAGAAACTCGCGTTGAGCTGAATCGTGGAAGAAAAATGATACATGATCTACACGTTGGACAGCAAAGATGGATGCTTGATCCTTAGATGCAGAAGGTGCGTGTGGTTTGGGTTCAAGAATTATCCCAACTGAGTTCGGCCCGACCTGCATACATTAGACTCGACCAAAATAATTAAATCAAACTCGAATTACTTCTAATAATTTATTAAAATACAATGATGAAGGAAAACACATTTTCTTATGTTTAGATTAAAATATGTGCATAAAAATAATAACAAGTGCTATGTAAAATAGATAAATTTATTTATTATTTAGCACTTATCACACCCTCCAACCTACATTTTGCTAGTTCTCGAGCAAAATAAAAACTAACTCACTTTCGCAGGAATCGCGATTGCATTTACCGTATGCAATAAGGCTTTAAACTCCTAAGTGGCTCTAGTGGACGAGTTTGGTCTCGTGAGGGTTTCCGGTATAGATACCCACAAACTGCTGTCTTTACCCAAAGAATTTATTTTATTGTTTCATAAAATCTAATTTCAAATGTATAAATGCCAAGAATTTTAAAGTACATAAAGTTTTAATTACTAAGTCAGCTCAAATTCTAGGTCAGTATGCAACTTAAGTTGAAGTTATTAAGTTTCCGTTAGGGAGTTGTAAGACTTATTTATACTTGGATGCTCGGTGAAATCTGGACCATCCACAAGCTAAGACTTTAGATCCCCTAAAATACTGCTAAAGCTAGTAGTTTCCAAGAATTGGTCCGATAAGACCTAATCAATGATTCAAAATCATCCTATCTTGCAGGATTTTGAGAGTTGTGGATGCTTACTTTAATACCTTATGGGCTTATCTGTAATATTCCAGTTTACTCAAATTTTTACAACGACGGCTTTCATACTATCATCTTTTTCAAGGTCAATATTATTTTCTCTTTTTCTTTTTCTCTTCTTTTTTTTAAATATATATATTTTTTTATTTATAAATAAATTATGCACTTTTACTCTTGTAATGATTCCTCCGTGTAGCGAGCATTCAGTCAACAACTCCCACACCAGATGGCATAAGGTGTTGGGCATCAAGACTCCCCTACGGACCTATGCTCGGGTTCATCATCGCAAGCCTGCTGATCTTTGATAGTAGGTAGCCCTTTTCGATGTACCTGACTAATTTCACTCTTTTTTTTTTTAATGATAAATATGAGATAGTAGTGAATTAGATAGGTATGATTCATCAGGACTTAAGGTTGCTACCAGTCTTAACAACATAATGTTGAACCTAACCCTTAGAAGTGCAGGCCATGTGTGTTGTGAAATTTCAAAGTAAAAATTATCTTACAACTCGCTAAAAGAACTTTTAATAAAAAGAACTCAAATTATCTTACTTCTGACTAGTCATTGGGCTTGTTAGATTTTATATACTTTGTGCATTTATCATTTCAACACTAATACATAGAAATTAGATTCTTATTTAATTTTTTTAATAAATCAAAAATTTGAAAAACTTATTCATAAATAAAAAAAAATCAAAAAATTTCTTTAAAAATTTTAAAAATTCCATTCTCATACCCCCAAACCTAGATCAGATATTGTCCTCAATATTTTTTTAATAAAATTTTCAAAAACATATATTATATTATTATTTTTTTATTATTTTATTTTATTCTATTTTGAACGAAAATATGATTTATATGGAGGATAGAAGCATTTTACCATAGTTGCATCAGTAATATGAGGACTCATGTTAAGAAAATAAAAAAAATGCGATAAAAAAATATGCAAAAATGACCTATGAAAATTGGGTTGCCTCTCAACAAGCGCTAAGTTTAACATCTTCAACCAGACGCAGCGCATCCTTAATTATCCCGATAAATAGGATCTATCAAATCAAGGAATTTGATCAATTGTCTGTCTGCAACACACTCTATATAAGGTTTCAATCTTTGACCATTGACGTTCAGGACCCGACCATCACTGATGTTTTGAATTTCTACAGCACCATGAGGAAAAACCTTCTTAACTAAAAGGGACCATCCCACCTAGATCGAAGTTTACTAGGGAAGAGACATAACTTAGAATTGAATAGCCAAACTTTTTGATTAGGCTCGAAAGACTTATGGTTAATGGATTTCTCATGAAAAGCCTTAGTTCTTGCCTTGTATATTTTGGCATTTTTATACGCCTCATTGCGTAACTCTTCAAGCTCGTAGAGTTGAAGTTTTCGGTTAGAACCAGCCGTTGTCATATCAAAGTTAAACTTTTTAATAGCCCAAAAAGCTCTATGCTCAAGTTCTATCGGTAAGTGGCAAGCTTTACCAAAAATCAGTCGGTAGGGAGACATACTAATAGGAGTCTTATAGGCAGTACGGTAGGCCCAGAGAGAATCGTTTAACCTCTGAGACCAATCTTTCCTATCGGAACGTATTATTTTTTCTAAGATGTGTTTTGTCTCCCTATTGGAATCCTCAACTTGCCCGCTTGTTTAGGGATGGTACGGGATGGCAACTTTGTGGGTGATGGAATATTTGCAAACCAAAGCTTCAAAAGATCGGTTGCAGAAATGTGATCCCCCATCACTAATGATAGCTCGAGGTGTGCCAAAGCTACTAAATATATTTGTTTGTAAGAACTTAACCACAACCTTGTGATCATTAGTCCTAGTGGCAACAGCTTCTACCCACTTCGAGACATAGTCAACCCCGATAAGAATGTACTCAAAACCAAAAGAATACGGAAAAGGACCCATGAAGTCAATACCTCAGACATCAAAAATTTTTATAATTAAAATGGGGTTAAGTGGCATCATATCTCTATGGATGATTGTACCCATTCGCTGGCATCGCTCACAAGTCTGGCAAAAATTGTGGGCATTTTTGAACAAGGAGGGCCAATAAAATCCACTTTGTAAGACTTTAGCTGCAGTTTTTCTACCCCCGAAATACCCCCCGCAGGCTTGGGTATGACAAAAATTAAGAATACTCGGAAATTCACATTCAGGCACACATCGACGGATTACTTGATCAGGACAATACTTAAATAGATCGGGGTCATCCCAAAAGTAGAACTTAACTTGCGAAAAGAATCGATCCTTGTCCTGCTTGGACCAATGAACGAGAGTTTGTCCTATGGCAAGATAGTTCACTATGTTAGCAAACCAAGGTGCTTTAACTTGTTGTATCTCAAACAATTGTTCATCTGGAAAGGAGTCATGAAGTGGTGAAGTGTTATGAGAAGGCTCGAGAAGGATTCTAGATAAATGGTCCGCTACAATATTTGTTGTACCTTTTTTATCACGAATTTCTAGATTAAATTCCTATAACAATAGGATCCATCGAATTAGGTGAGGCTTGGTGTCCTTCTTTGAGAGGAGGTATCGGAGAGCAGAATGATCAGTGAATACAATAACCTTGGACCCTAAGAGATAGGACCGAAACTTGTCCAGAGCAAATACTACAGCTAGTAATTCTTTCTCAGTAGTGGTGTAATTCAATTGTGCATCTGAGAGTGTCTTACTGACGTAGTAGATGATATGAGGTAACTTATCTAGTCGTTGCCCTAAAACCACCCCAATGGCATACTCAAAAGCATCACACATAAGTTCAAATGGAAGGGTCTAATTGGGAGGTTGTATGACAGGTGCTGTAGACAACTTAGATCGGAGCTTTTCAAGGGCCTCTTTACATGCTTCATCAAAGACAAAAGGTGTATCCTTGGCAAGAAGATTACACAAGGGCCTAGAGATTTTGCTGAAGTCTTTAATGAAGCGACGGTAAAAACCAGCATGGCCTAGAAAAGAACGGATTTGTTTCACAGATTTGGGTGGAGGAAGATTAGAAATAAGATCAACTTTAGCTTTATCCACCTCAATACCCCTTTTGGACATAATGTGTCCCAAGACGATACCCTCTTGAACCATGAAATGGCTCTTTTTCCAACTTAGCACTAGATTGGTCTCCTTACATCTTTTTAGAACCCGGGCTAAATTATTGAGACAATCATCGAATGAGGGGCCAAAAATTGAAAAATTATTCATGAATACTTCTAGAAAATTTTCTACCATGTCAGAAAAAATTGCCATCATACATCGTTGAAATATCGCGGGTGCATTGCATAGTCCAAATGGCATTCTCCTATACGCAAATGTCCCAAATGGACATATGAAGGTGGTTTTTTCTTGATCATCGGGATACACAACCACTTGGTTATATCCAGAATAACTATCTAAGAAACAGTATAAATCCTGACCGGCTAGCCTTTCTAACCTAGTCATGGAGTTTAACTTCCTGTAGTCAATGCAAACACGCCAGCTAGTTGTTGTGCGTGTTGGCATCAACTCTCCTTCTGCATTTTCAACTACAGTAATGCCCGACTTCTTTGGTACTACTTGAGTAGGACTCACCCAGTTGCTGTCAGAGATAGGGTAAATGATTCCGGCATATAGCAACTACACTACTTCTTTCTTGACTACCTCTTTCATGTTAGGATTGAGTCTCCTTTGCATTTCACGAGTCGGTTTTGCATCTTCTTCTAAGTGAATTCGATGCATGCAAATAGATGGGTCAATCCCCTTCAGATCGGTCACAGACCATCCAATTGCATGTTTATGTTCTTCGAGCACATTCAAAAGTCGACTTTCCTGTTTGTCAGACAGGCCAGCCGCGATGATTACAGGTAGGGTATCTTCTGGTCCTAGAAAAACATACTTAAGCGTTACCGGAAGTGGCTTTAACTCATGTTTGGGAGGGAACTCGATGGAGGGGCACAGTGGCGCACTAGAAAGGGTAGGAAGAGGTTCATATCGGATTCGCTAAGGATGAGAATTTATGGGAGACGAATTGTCGAGCAGGATATTGACTTCTTCTATGGCCTTGTCTAAATTAAAGTTATCAATATCGAAATGGGCTAAGCATGCTTCTAGAGGGTCGTCTGCCAGAATATAGGGAAGGGCTTCTTTTACAAGATCGTCCATTTTGTCTATTGGGAAGCACTCTTCTTCCCTTGCAGGTTGGTCAGAGGCATGGAATACATTTAGCTTCACTTTCATGTTTCCAAAAGATATATCCATCACCCCAGTTCTACAATTAATACATGCATTGGCTATAGCTAGGAAGGGACGACCAAGAATCATAGAAATCTGTTTCTTAAAATTAGGCACAGGTTCCATATCAAGGACGATGAAATCGACTGGAAAATAAAATTTATCTACCTTGACTAGGACGTCTTCAATTGTTCTTCGTGGTATTTTAACAGATCGACCAGCCAATTGCAAGGATACTGAAGTAGGCTTTAATTCACCTAATCCGAACTTTTCATAGACTGAATAAGGAAGAAGATTAACACTTGCCCCTAAATCTAATAGTGTTTGATCAATAGAATTGTCTCCTACCACACAAGAGATGGTAGGCGCACCAGGATCCTTGAACTTAGGAGGGGTTTTGTGCTGGAGGATGGAGCTCACTTGCTCAGTTAGGAAGACCTTTTTAGGCACATGTGACCTAGATTTTCGTTTCTGGGTACAAAGGTCTTTGAGAAATTTAGCATAGGATGGAACTTGTTTTATGGCATCAAGGAGAGGGAGGTTGATTTTGACTTGTTTGAAAACCTCAATTATTTATTCCAACGAAGTTCCTTTCATGCCAAAGGGAGAAGGTGCATTCAGACATTGAGGGAAAGAGGCCTTCGATGTAAAAGGTGTGGTCGATACTGGACTAGATGGTGACAAAGAAGAGTTTGGATTCTCCTTAGGCACAACCATACTTCTGTCTTAATTTTTCTTATGTTCTTTTTCTCCAACCTTATTGTCCACTACACGTTCGCTTCTTAGGGTAGTCATGGCGCTAGCTTGTTCATGGTGAACATCATTCAAGTGCGTCTCTTGAGCCATGTACCAGCCCTCTGGATTACTCACAGTTGACTTGGAAGCTTGCCTTCCTCTCTCTTATTCAGTGCACTAGCTAGCTGCCCTAGCTGGATTTCTAATTTGGCAATAGACTGAGTATGTGAGTGCAACAATTGTGTATTGGCTTCCAGTCCTTGAAGAGCAGTTAATACTTTCTGTTCAAAAGCAGTATCTCTTTGGGGTGGTGGAGGAGAGACATATTGAAACTGTGAATAGTGAGTAGGCGATCGGTTCGGATAAACATTTTGGAAGGGCTAGAAATGAGGTTGGGTAGTACTGGGAGTCTGCTGCTTCAAAGAGAAGTTCGGATGGTTACGCCATCTCGGGTTATAAGTGGTGGAATATGGGTCATTACCCGTTCGGAACTATGTTTGGGCAGCATTAACTTGTTCTTGCACAAATTCAGAGAATTGAGCTGACGAAGGGCCCTCATAAACAGGGTGAGATGGGCTAAAACAGAGAGCACACACTTGTGCTTGAGAAAAGTTTGGAGGCTGTTCTCTAGACATTAATTGGTCAATTTTTTGGGACAGTTCATCTACTTTGTCAGATAGACCTATGGACTGGCTAACTTCATATATAGTCCCTTTTCTTTGGAAACTCAAAGGTGCTTGACGAGCAGAGGAGGCATGGTGGAGGGAATTTTTATTGAGATTTTCAAATAATTTCCTCCATAAGAAGCATCAACCATTTGACGATTTCGTTCAGACAACCCATCATAAAAGCATTGCACTAATTGCCATTTGGGTATTTGATGATGCAGACATTTTCGAAGTAAGTCTCTAAATTTTTTCCAAGTTTCATAAAATTCTTCCCCATCAGATTGAGAGAAGCTCGTGATAGCACGCCTAAATTGGTTTGTTCTTCCTATGGAAAAATATTTTTTTAGAAATTCATGTTGCATTTGGGCCCATGAAAGAATGGAATTGGCTTCTAATGAATGGAGCCACTGCTTAGCTCTATCCTTAAGGGAGAAAGGGAACAACCTAAGTTTCAGAGCATCATCAGTGAAGTTCTGAATTTTGACAATGGTACAGATCTCAAGAAACTCATCTAAATGTTTGTATGGGTCTTCATTGTTGAGTCCATAAAAAGAGGGAAGCATTTAGATGACACTAGACTTAATTTCAAACTGTACAGCAGCAGTATCGGGTAATTGAATACAAGATGGAGAGGTATAAATAGAAGGAGTGAAGTACTTCTTTAGCAGTTTGGGTTGTTCTTCAGTCATCTCGACAGATGGAGCAGATCCTATGGTTTTATAGGTACGGATTTCGGCTCGAAGGGCCCTAATAGAACGCTCTATTTCAGGATCAAAAGGTACTAATTCAGGAGATCTGGAACGACACCCTAGCATACACTAATACTCTTTTGATCAGTCAAGTACAGTCAAGCATGCATTAAAAAAAATACATCAAATCCTTATGTTTGTCCTAAAATCACTAGACAGCTTATAACTGGTTTGAAGAGGGTACCTAAGCCTCCAATCCGGTCTAATGAACTGAGTTGACCAGGTAAGCTCCCAGATAAGTGGGGGGGTCACGATGCGTTTGCAAAGGTCCTACTTAAAAACTGTTGGGAGTTGTATCTTAAATGTCAATCGTCAGCATATTGATGATTGAATTTTGTAAATGAATTGACAAATTAATAAAGTATTATTTGGCATTATTCATCATTTCATCTTTAAATGAACTCTTATATGATGAAGTCCTTAGGACTTATTTTATGATAAAGGAGGATTTATCTTTGAGTCCTTAAACTTGTTCGCGATCAAATGATATGTTGTTACTAGGACGACAACATTATCGAGATTAGGTCGTTGTGTGACATATACGTTGGTTGTCCTCCTAACCAAGGAGTGTGGAGACACTGGTATGCCATACAGGTGAAGTGTAGGAGTACATTTCACTGAACGTGACCAATTCCGAAATGCTCTACTATCAAGAGATGTTCTGAGTGGATATGGGTATAAGTTTGGCCCTCTGACCTGAGACCGCAACATGTGACTAGCAAGCAACTCATTGTACTTTGGTACCGGACTACCTGAATTTCTAATTCAGTGATGGAAGGTCACTGGGTGCAGTCAAGTACTTGCGTAGTCAGTTGTGAGTCGAGATGGAATTGACCCCTCCTGAAAATATGAGATAATGTCTTGTGATTAATTTAGCAAAACCTTGGCCAGGGTAATCCCAGTGAGGAGTCACATGATATCTAAAGTTAATCACATAATGGATGTACTATAGGGTTGACAGTGAGCTCTAAATCATTCTGGCATTAGGAGTCAAAGGGATTGAATTATACAGTAACCATAGTCCAGGGTTCCAGAATATTTGCTTCGCATATATTCGGCCTATCCGGACGTCGGGTACCATTGCTAGATGGTCACATCGATTAATATAGGAAAATGTTCCTATACTACCGACTTAGGTTCGACCCTATGAGGTCACACGCATAGAAGTTTCTAGGTTGATCAAATGGCTGATTGATGATTAAGAATCATTAAGGGGATAATTTGGTCAATTCGATTGACAACTTATTCTAAGCAAAAATTGCATTAAAATAATTATTGAATTATTGGAGGATTAATTAGCAATTAGATTACTAATAAACTCAATTTAATTGAGTAATTGGGCTTAGGTTGAGCCAAATTGAATAGGATTCAATTTGGGTTGCATCAGGGTTTGACCTAATTGGATTGGGTTCAACCCAAGTAGATTGAGCTTGACCCAATTGATGGGACTTGACCCAATTGGATTGGGCTTGATCCAAATCAATTAGAAGACCTTATTTGATGAGGATTATGAGTCCAAAAAATCAGAATTGGATAAGGAGAAGAATCCCTAAATTTTAGGAACCCATCCTTATCTTCTTGGAGAAGAATGACACCTTAATTTATCTCCAATATTTTATACATCTATCATCTTTATTTTTGGCCAAAAATTGGTGTGAGAAGAGAGGAGGCGTGGGGCTATTTTTTCTATAAAAATGGTGCCTTAAATATTTCTAGAAAGATTTATATGAATTTCCTAATTTGTAGGGATTGCATGGCGCATGAAATAGGGTGGTCTGCGGCTGAACTTTGGATACATGAATTCCTATCTTTTAGGGATCCAAAATGCACGAAATTTGGATATGTTTATCTCCTCGTAGCTGCCAAACCACCAAAATTTTTTGGGAATTTTATCAGCCAAATTAGTTGGCTAAATTAGGTGTGAGGCGTGGGGTGGTCTTTTGGCTATAAAAGACCTTCATGCCTTGGGTTCAAGATATACCATATTTAGAGGTTTCAAAAAATTCTGAAAAAATTCCCTGAGGGCCTCCATCCCTTCTTATCCTGATTCCTCACATCCATCCTCCATCTCCTTGAATAACAATCAAAGGTTGAGTGTTTAAAAGGAGAAAGCTTCAGCCATTGCAGCGCTCCTGCGCGAGCTAGCACTCCTGCGGAAGACGATCTACCTAGGGCTTCGCATGTACTTCTCATAGAGGCCATTCGTGTGCGTGGCTGTGAAGTCAAGGATCAGATCCATAAGTTTCATCCATCATAAAAAGTATTAATCTAGCATTAATCATTTATTATGGTGTCAAGGTCTAGGTTCGATTCTCTGAGGTTTTATCCTCTTTTGGGGCTCCTCACGGAGATATCTCCAGAATCCATTCGATGGATATTTGGAGATTAATTAGACTCTCACTTTTGGAAGATTATTGAAGACGACCTGGTCAGGGCGGTTGAATAGAGTTCTTAAGTTTCAGATCTGATAGTTAATCATGCATAAAAGTTTTAACATAATTGTTTAAATGATTTCGGCATAATCCTATGTGTTCTTAATGTGCTGATTTCTAGATTTGATCTTGTAAGCATGCATGAATTAAATTGTTTGATTCATTTTTTCGCTGCATTTTTGAAACTTAAAAAGAACTACGTGTGGCTTGATCCCCCTTGTGAAGGGGTACGTAGGCAACCCGATCAGGTTCAGCCATGGTTTTCACAAAAAAAAAAAAATCAGTATGCTAAACACCGAAGAACCTAGGATTCACTTTCAGTGGTATCAGAGCCAGGTTCATGTTTAAACTTTTATGTTTTAATTTTTGTAATTAAATCTGAAATCATGAGCATGCTTAGATTAGATCTAAAGTATTTTTATGATTGATTTAATTGCTGATTATGCATGATTAACTAGATCTGAAATTTTGGATGCATATGATGCATGTTTGTGTTAAGATTTGTAACATAAATAAATCTGAAATCATAATATTGTTTAGATTAGATCTAAATAAAGTTTATGATTCATATGATCTCTGATTTTAATGAACAAATCAGATCTGAAAATAAAAGTAAAAAAAAATTTAAATACATAGGATGTATGTAGTTTGTATTCATTCATGTTGTTATGTATATGTGATGCATGAACATAAAACATAATGACTTAAACATGAATTAAATCTGATTTCATGTGATTAATTATAAAAACTCAGATATGAAAATATGTTTTAAGAACTGAAAGATTGTAATTAATATGTAATTAAAAAGAAATATACAATGATCAAAACTTTCATAAGTCTAAACTTAATTGAGAATTAAGTGTTATGAAATAGAATTGTAACTCAATTAATTGACATTGCATAATTCTTTGGGCATATGGGTTAGCTTGAATCAAGTTCCTAGGATTGGGTTAGACCTAAGGTTAGAATCATACATGGACAAATAGAATTAATTGATCAAATCTAATTAAGTAGTAACTAGATTAGGTCAAGAAAATTCTAGGTCAATTTACAATAGTTGTAGATGGATCAAGTCCATGTCTTTGATTAGACCAAGATGGAACTTGATTTAGGCTCAGAGGTGTAGCCCGAGTCATTTGAGTAATCAAATCGAAATTGATTAACCAGTCGGTGTCTAAGGTAAGTTTGGCAGTTTTGACCGGTGGTTTTTAATTGGGAGCTACTCGCACTGATTCGTCTTTGTCGAGTTAATGGCATATCTCTTCCACCGATCTCACTTACCTGGCCGACATGGTCAATCACGTTTTGATTGCATCACTTAATGATTCGAGTTAGCCTATGCCTATAAGAAAAATTAGTTTGACTGATTTAGGTGCCTCCTTAACCGGTTTCAGTCTAATCTGATTTGGTGAAGTCAGTGGAAGAAATTAGACTAACCGGATCTTCTTATCTATCCTAATTAAGAAATCCTCTAAAATTATTAGGTCCTTAAAATAAAATGGTTATGGGGATAACTAGGTCATAGCCTCCCATTAAGTTGGGTGATAATGGGTCCAATGTTTTGATAATTATTGGAGGCGCCACACGCTTGGTACTTATCAAGCATTGGAATTGTCATTCAATATATAATGAGTTAAGTGTACCTTCAATAGGCGGTCAGGTGAGCCGAGCCACACTCGGGCTTGGTCGTCTATTAGTTGATTAGACTTAACCCTATTATTTAATGGTTGGACCTGACTAGGGTATTCGGTGGAGGTGCCACACGCCTGCCGAAGAACCTAGGGCAAAATCACCACTAGAAGTTGCTTGGTGAAGCAATTGGTTAAGAACCTACCAATAGGTGCATATGGGTTAGCCGAGCCATACTCGGGCCTATATAAGATCTATTGGGTTCTAGTGCCCACTAAAGAATTAGGAGTAATTTTTCGAATTGGAGGTAGAGGCTACCAATTTGTATAAAATAGTGGGAGTACCTTTAGACTAAAGTCCAAGTCTATTGAGTTTAGTCAATTCATATACTAATAGCCAAATTTTGTTTTTATGCAGAAATGGCCACTAATTTGTCACTTCGCTCATTGTTGGACAATGACAAGTTGACTGTGTTGGGTTTTCCAGTGCCCTAGGGCGCAGCGGAAGATACGGGATTATAAAATTTTCTTATAAAACACATTATATGAAACCCTAATAAGCTAAGATCACCTTAATAGTATAACCAAATAATGTAGAAAATATAATCTTGGTATAGAAGATTACCTATCACGCTATATCCAATATGTCTAAAGATGTCCTAAGGTGCCCAAATGTTCACCCTCCGATGTTGATCCACACAGGAATGGGTTCAAGACTCTAGCTGCACCAAAACTTGATTCTAGTTGTTCAATCCTTCCAAAGAATTTAATTGGCTGATTTTCCTTCACTTCTTTCTTCCTTTCTACCTCTAAAACATTCACTAGCCTTTTTGTCCTAAAGAAGACCCTCTTGTCTTGGGTTAGGACAAAAGAGAGAGGCTTGTAAGAAAGAAGGGATAAGGGAGAGAGAAGGAAAGACTTTTTCTTTGATGATTTTTAGAACCCCAAGGCACCTCCTTATTTATAAGAGATGGAGGGATGCATCATAAAGGATCCACACACCTCATCATGATGAGGCATGTGCCAAGAGAGGCATCCCATCATGATGGGGTGCTAAGGAGAAGGGTGTATCAACTTCTTTCTCATGTCTCCCTCTTAAATCCTGATGATCCAAGGGCCCAAATGCAGTGAACCAAAGCCAATGGTCCAGATCTAGGCACCATCTAATGGTCCAGATCAAGGCATCATTATCCAGGGTGCCATCCAATGGTCCAGAAGCAAGATGCCATCACCGATGGTCCAGATTCAGGCACTGAGCAACGGTCCAGATCTTCCATCCAGAGAGCCATCCAGTGGTCCAGATTCAGGCGCTGACCAATGGTCCAGATTCTTCATCCAGAAATCCATCTAATGGTCCAGATGAAGGTGCCAACCAGTGGACCAGATCCTTCATCCAGGAAACCATCCAATGGTCTAGATGAAGGCGCCAACTAGTGGACCAGATCCTTCATCCAGGGAGTGATCCAATGGTCCAGAAGTGAAAGCCCTATCAAACCCAATCCAATTGGGTTTAACCAACTTAAAGAAAATATTAAACCTAATCAAATCAGGTCTAATTAAAGCCAAATGGGTTCCAACTCTTGGCTAACCCATATTAGGTCATGATCTAATCATATTAGATCAACCTAACCTAAGAATCAGATTCGAATTTAATTTGAATCAGAAGCTAGGGTTTGCAACACGTGCTAGCATGTTCATCTTGCAAACATGATCTAATCCAATTAGACCCTTGATCAATTCCCCTTGTGTGTGACCCATTGGGTTCCTTATCTTAGCCAGCAGTAGGTGCAGGTGCAAGTTGACCTAACCTGATTAGAATACCTCT
Organism: Phoenix dactylifera; assembly: GCF_051530095.1. Lineage (NCBI taxonomy): Eukaryota > Viridiplantae > Streptophyta > Magnoliopsida > Arecales > Arecaceae > Phoenix > Phoenix dactylifera. The sequence continues at coordinate 662,078 of NC_143204.1, read as the reverse complement.
AATCCAATTTAGGTTCAATTTAGTGCTAAACCTGACTTAGCAATTAGAACCTTTCTGATGCTTTGATTTAATCAAACTCTTTGATCTGATCAACCCACAAGACAAGATTGACGTCTAGCAACGTATCATGTCTACCCGGAAGATGAGGAATGTATTGGACAAATCCAAACATACCCTTCAATGGCAAGTTACCGTGCAATTCAATCCCTCAATCATACTACATCCTGAATAAGTGCATGAGTATGGATCAATATCAAACTCAATCACTTATTTATGTCTCTCTCAATCTTTTATATGATAATTCAAACAATGAAACATTAGAAACTCTTTCTAATATTCATTTTGCTTTGATCAAAGGCTTCTTAAATCATCATAAGATTAGAGTAAGTAGGATGTTACCTTCTCTTACTAAAAATGACTGATTCCTTGTTGACCTACTCACAACCTTCGTACAAAATCCACCATATCCAGAATACCCCGTACACAATGCAATGTCGTGAATGAGGGTAAACCAAAACATAGCTTTAAGTGCACAAGGTACCATGGTGATCTCAGGTCTAAGGATCACTTGCACAACTCCCACTATGAGAACCATCTTTTGATAATTAAGTAAGAATCCATATGATGTTCTCATGGCTGGTCATTTCAGTGAACTCATTCCTCTAATGAGCACCCACATCTTTGTATTAGTGTCTCACACAAGTGATTGTGAGATCAATCACCCTCTACATCAAGCATACATAAGATGTGCCAGTCTTTCCGGTAATATTGATCCCCGACTCAATATACCAATTTGACTGAGAATATTCTAAATTAGGATTTTAGGATTTTAGGTCTCACTGGTATGATCTCATCATAACCCTAAAACCAATGTCCTAATTTATGGGGTTCATCATCCAATAATAAAACAGATAAGCAGCAAATGATGAAACACAATGCCTTTATTGATATATATCAAGTGTCAAAGTACATGATTTGGAGGATTACAAAGAGAAACCTATCAAATGATTGGCTTATAGGGCATCTACTCTTTCAATCTCCCACTTGCACTAAAGCCAATCGCCCTTATATTTTAACCCCATACAATCGAGGTAACGATTGAATTGCTGCTGTGGTAGAGCTTTAGTAAATGGGTCTGCTATATTGTTCTTTGTGTTTACTCGTTCCATCTTGACGTCTTGTCTTTCGATTATCTCTCGAACAAGGTGGAAGCGTCTTAAAATGTGCTTGGATCTATGATGAGACCTTGGTTCCTTAGCCTGTGCAACAGCTCCAGTGTTATCGCAATAAAATGGGACTGGTCCGGCAATCTCAGGAACTACACCCAGCTCTGTGATGAACTTCTTCATCCAGACTGCTTTCTTAGCAGCTTCACTAACAGCTATGTATTCTGCCTCAGTAGTTGAGTTAGCTACAGTTTGCTGTTTGGAACTTTTCTAACTCACAGCTCTACCATTCAAAGTGAAGATATATCCAGAGATTGACTTGCTATCATCTGGATCAGATTGAAAGCTAGAATCTGAATAGCCTTCTAGTTTCAATTCTGATCCTCCATAAATCAGAAAAACATCTCTAGTCCTTCTCAAGTATTTGAGAATACTTTTCACAATTTTCCAATGATCCTCCCCGGGATCTGCCTGAAATCTACTTACCATACCCAAGGCATAAGCTACATCAGGCCTGGTACATAACATAGCATATATGATCGACCCTACTGCCGAAGCATAGGAAATAGAACTCATTCTATTCCTCTCTTCAGATGTCTTAGGAGACATCTTCCTAGAGAGTTGTATGCCATGTCCTATGGGTAAGAAACCTTTGTTACTTCCATCTATGCTGAACCTCTTCAGCACATTATCAATGTACCTAGACTGGGACAAACCTAGCATCCTTTTAGATCTATCTCTATAGATCCTTACACCAAGTATATAGGATGCTTCACCCAAGTCTTTCATGAAAAATTTCTTTGATAACCAAGTCTTGACCGATTGCATCATTGGAACATCATTTCCAATGACCAATATATCGTCCACATATAATATCAAGAAGACAATAGCACTCCCACTAGTCTTCTTGTACACACAAGGTTCATCTATATTTTTAATGAAGCCAAACTCTTTGACTATCATGTCAAAATGGATGTTCCAACTCCTAGATGCCTGCTTTAATCCATAAATGGATTTCTTAAGCCTACATACTTGATTTGCTCTCCCTCTTGAGACAAATCCCTCTGGCTGTGTCATATAAACCTCTTCCTCAAGGTGACCATCAAGAAAGGCGGTTTTGACATCCATCTGCCAGATCTCATAATCATAGTATGCAGCTATAGCAAGCATAATCCGAATAGATCTGAGCATAGCTACTGGCGAAAAAGTTTCATCATAATCAATACCTTGTTTTTGCCTGAAACCTTTTGCCACTAGCCTGGCCTTGTAGGTTTCTACTTGGCCATCAGCTCCTATCTTCTTCTTGTATACCCATTTGCACCCTATTGGAATCACTCCCTCAGGTGCATCAACCAAAGTCCACACTTGGTTTGTATATATAGAATCTATCTCGGATTTCATGGCGTCCAGCCATCTGTCAGAGTCCCTACTCTTGACAGCTTCCGAATAGGTCAGAGGGTCATCGTTATCAATGATGTGGGCTTCATCATTCTCAATGATAAATCCATACCTCTCAGGTGCATTTCGCACTCTTTCTGACCTTCGGAGAGGAGTAGTGTGTAGTGGCTGTACCTCTTCCATGGGTACATCTGGTTGAGGATTATTATGTGTCTCACCTTGTAGGTCTTGAACTTCATCAAGTTCAATTCTTCTATCCTTGCCCTTTTCTAAGAAAAACTCTTTTTCCAAGAAAGTGGCATGCCTAGCAACAAATACCTTTTGTTCGGTAGGATCATAGAAGATATATCCTAAACTGTCTTTAGGATAACCTACAAATGTACACTTGTCCGATCTAGTACTTAGCGGATATCCAAAATTTCTTTTGACATAAGCATGACAACCCCATATCTTAAGATACTTAAGATTAGGTTTCTTTCCTTTCCATATCTCATATGGAGTGCTAGATACAGACTTAGATGGTACTCTATTTAATACTAATGCAGCAGTTTCTAGGACATGTCCCCAGAAGAAAATTGGAAGATTTGTGAAGCACATCATGGACCGTACCATATCTAATAAGGTACGATTCCTTCTTTCAGCTACACCATTTAATTGTGGCGTATATGGAGGTGTCCATTCAGATAGTATACCTGTTGGCGGAGGCCTGAGGGGCCGAGTCAACGTTGGCGGAGGCCTGGAGGGCCGAGTCAGTCCCGCCGCCTACCAACGTGGATGCGCTGGAGGAGTAGGGTGGGTTATACCACTAGGGGGTCCCTGAACCCACTGGCGAGGCCCTGTCGGAGTCCGGAGTTGGGCGAGGCTTGGTCGGAGTCGACTCGTGGCGCTATGGGCCCTTGCGCTAGTTTAAGGAAATAAAGTTGCACCTTCACTAACACCTGCGGGTTTTGGTGTAATGGTAGCGCTTGATCCTGACAATTGGTATCAGAGCCATAGGTCTCGAGTTCGAAACCCAGGCATCACGTTGGGGAGGGGGGATTGTTGGCGGAGGCCTGAGGGGCCGAGTCAACGTTGGCGGAGGCCTGGAGGGCCGAGTCAGTCCCGCCGCCTACCAACGTGGATGCGCTGGAGGAGTAGGGTGGGTTATACCACTAGGGGGTCCCTGAACCCACTGGCGAGGCCCTGTCGGAGTCCGGAGTTGGGCGAGGCATGGTCGGAGTCGACTCGTGGCGCTATGGGCCCTTGCGCTAGTTTAAGGAAATAAAGTTGCACCTTCACTAACACCTGCGGGTTTTGGTGTAATGGTAGCGCTTAATCCTGACAATACCCTTTAATTTAAGATAGTCTAAAAATTCACTAGAAAGGTATTCTCCTCCTCGATCAGATCGAAGGATTTTAATACACTTTCCAGTTTGTTTTTCGACCATACTTTGATACTCTTTAAATTTATCAAAGGCTTCGGATTTATTTTTTATTAGATATACAAAACCGAACCTTGATAAGTCATCAATAAATGTGATGAAGTAAGAGTATCCACCTCTAGCTGGAGTTGATATAGGACCACACACATCAGTGTGTACGAGTTCTAATAACTTACTTGCCCTTTCTCCATGTCCCGAGAATGGAGACTTGGTCATTTTACCCATAAGACAAGATTCACAAATTCCTAATATTGAAAATCATAAGGATCAAAGAATTTATCTTTATACAACTTGTGTAACCTTGTCTCACTAATATGACCAAATCGGTAATGCCAGAGGAGGGTATTATTAATATTCTCTCTTTTTCTTTTATTATCTTTGCCAATATGAAACATAACATTATTAAGACATAATACTAAAAGACCATTTTCTATAGTGCCATGACAATAATACTCATTAGATAAAGAAATAAAGCAACCATTGCTCTTTCCATTTATTTCGAATCCTTTCTTAAGCAACAAAGGAATTGAAATTACATTTCTAATGATATTTGGCATAAAATAATAGTCTTCTAGCTTCAAGAACTTTTCGGAGGGTAGCTCTAGTATGTAGGTGCCAACAACTTCAGCCTGGATGGATTCTCCTCCAGCGCCATATAGCTCAAAGTCACCTTTCTTCAGACTTCTAATTTTCTGCAATCCATGCAAAGATTTGCATATGTGAGAACCACAACCGGTATCCAATACCCATGAATTAGAATCAGAAGAACTTAATGTCATATTGGCATGTAATAAAAACATACCTTTTGATGCAACACTTTGCATCAGGCTTTACACTTGCAAGAAAGCTCTTGCAGTTTCTTTCCAATGCCCCATCTTGCCGCAATGAAAACAGGTACCGGGTCCAGAGATTTTCTTTCCCTTCTTCTTTTTGATGCGACTCTTAGGGTTTAGTTTTTTCTTTGAACCCTTGTTGCCCGACTTCTTCTTTGAGCTCTCACCAACAAGAAGGATCGGACCCTTGTCCTTCTTGATGTGAGACTCTGCTGTTTTCAGCATATTTAGAAGCTCAGGCAGGGAGGAATTCAGTTTGTTCATGTGATAATTCACGACAAACTGCGAGAATGAGTCGGGTAGTGATTGCAGGATCAAATCCTGACTGAGCTCACTATCCATAGCAAAGCCAAGTTGACTCAATCGAGTGATCAAGTCTATAACCTTTAAACAATGGTCTTGCACAGACGATCCCTCGATCATTCTAGCACGGAACAACTGCTTAGATATCTCATATCTAGCAGTTCTGCTCTGCTCACCATATAACTCCTTCAAATTAAGGAGTATGGAGTGAGTATCCATGCTATCATGCTGCCTCTGCAATTCATTATTCATAGAAACAAGCATGATACATTTGACAGTCAAACTGTCATTTTTCCACATACGATATGTGGCCAATTCCTCCTCAATTGCATTTTCCCCTGCTGACCCTAGGTCAGGGGTTTCAAGAATGTAGAAAAGTTTTTCTTGTATAAGAACAATCTTTAAATTCCTCAACCAGTCCACATAGTTGGGACCAGTCAATTTGTTTGTATCTAAGATACCTCTAAGTGAGAGTGAAGATGCCATTTATGCAGAATTATTCTATAATTATAAAGAACATTAATATAAGCAGACCAATCATGATGACATGTATTCAATCAGACAAGGACTTTTACCTAATTGTTACTCCCACTATTTTTATCGAATATCATAACCCTCAAGTATGATGAACGAAATAATATTAATTTTCTTAGTGGGGTTGAGATCCAAATTCCTTATAAAAGACCTTGTGAGAATCACAACAAGCCCTTATAAGTTCAAAGGTAGGAAACTCTTTCCAATTGCATCCCATGCAATTCCCAACTTTATTCTGTCCTCTAGCACACATATAGTCTTGTGGGAATCACAACAAACTATTGTGTCTAGTTAAGTGAAACCCTTCATTTTTATACAGTCATATTTGAATAATGCTGCCCTTGTGGGAATCACAACAAGGCAACATATTAAAATATGCCATATGCATCATATGCACCAAGATATTACAATATCAATCCCTAATACTAGCCTTGTGGGAATCACAACAAGCTAGCGTAGATATTGACATAATAATATCTAAGCATGAAGGAAGGACCTTTATAGTGTTATATCAGCAATTAGCTTTTCCATGGAGGTCAATCAAATAGTTGGCCAGGTAAGCAAATGGGAGGCTCTCCTTACTTAGTAAGGTTCTAATTAAATAACCACCTGTAGCCTCTTTCCTAGACACCAACTTAGTCAATTGATTCAGAATGGCTCAGCTTAAAGCAATTAACACTACGACTTAATTATCAATTTAGTGAGGGCTTTCAAATAGTAGTATCTTACTAACATTAAGCTCAACCATAAAGGACAATCAAATAATTGGCCAGGAAAGTAGGTGGGAGGCACCCATCACTCAGAGAGTGAGGTCCTAATTAAGTAACCACCTGTGGCTTCCTTCCTAGACACCAACTGAGTCGATTGTTCCAGAATGGGTTAGCCCAAAGTTTTCATACTACTATATTGGTCTCATTGCACATTCTATAATTTAGTACTAGCAATTATACTGTGCTACAACATGAATATAACACTATCTCATAGCATAAACTAATCATGCATACAAACAACCTAGCTATCTCATAGCATCAAGATAATAGCATGTATTATCATTTGGTTAAACTAATTAAGGGTGGCTCTAATACCACTGTTGGGTTTTCCAGTGCCCTAGGGCGCAGCGGAAGATACGGGATTATAAAATTTTCTTATAAAACCCATTATATGAAACCCTAATAAGCCAAGATCACCTTAATAGTATAACCAAATAATGTAGAAAATATAATCTTGGTATAGAAGAATACCTATCACGCTATATCCAATATGTCTGAAGATGTCCTAAGGTGCCCAAATGTTCACCCTCCGATGTTGATCTACACAGGAATGGGTTCAAGACTCTAGCTCCACCAAAACTTGATTCTAGTTGTTCAATCCTTTCAAAGAATTTAATTGGCTAATTTTTCACTTCTTTCTTCCTTTATACCTCTAAAACATTCACTAGCCTTTTTGTCCTAAAGAAGACCCTCTTGTCTTGGATTAGGACAAAAGAGAGAGACTTGTAAGAAAGAAGGGATAAGGGAGAGAGAAGGAGAGACTTTTTCTTTGATGATTTTTAGAACCCCAAGGCACCTCCTTATTTATAAGAGATGGAGGGATGCATCATAAAGGGAGGCATCCCATCCACACACCTCATCATGATGAGGCATGTGCCAAGAGAGGCATCCCATCATGATGGGGTGCTAAGGAGAAGGGTGTATCAACTTCTTTCTCATGTCTCCCTCTTAAATCCTGATGATCCAAGGGCCCAAATGCAGTGAAACAAAGCCAATGGTCCAGATCTAGGCACCATCTAATGGTCCAGATCAAGGCATCATCATCCAGGGTGCCATCCAATGGTCCAGAAGCAAGATGCCATCACCGATGGTCCAGATTCAGGCACTGAGCAACGGTCCAGATCTTTCATTCAGAGAGCCATCCAGTGATCCAGATCAGGCGCTGACCAATGGTCCAGATCCTTCATCCAGAAATCCATCCAATGGTCCAGATGAAGGTGCCAACCAGTGGACCAGATCCTTCATCCAGGAAACCATCCAATGGTCCAGATGAAGGCGCTAACCAGTGGACCAGATCCTTCATCCAGGGAGTGATCCAATGGTCCAGAAGTGAAGGCCCTATCAAACCCAATCTAATTAGGTTTAGCCAACTTAAAGAAAATATTAAACCTAATCAAATCAGGTCTAATTAAAGCCAAATGGGTTCCAACTCTTGGCTAATCCATATTAGGTCATGATCTAATCATATTAGATCAACCTAACCTAAGAATCAGATTCGAATTTAATTTGAATCAGGAGCTAGGGTTTGCAACACGTGCTAGCATGTTCATCTTGCAAACATGATCTAATCCAATTAGACCCTTGATCAATTCTCTTGTGTGTGACCCATTGGGTTCCTTATCTTAGCCAGCAGTAGGTGCAGGTGCAAGTTGACCTAACCTGATTAGAATACCTCTAATCCAATTTAGGTTCAATTTAGTGCTAAACCTGACTTAGCAATCAGAACCTTTCTGATGCTTTGATTTAATCAAACTCTTTGATCTGATCAACCCACAAGACAAGATTGACGTCTAGCAACGTATCATGTCTACCCAGAAGATGAGAAATGTATTGGACAAATCCAAACATATCCTTCAATGGCAAGTTACCGTGCAATTCAATTCCTCAGTCATACTACATCCTGAATAAGTGCATGAGTATCGATCAATATCAAACTCAATCACTTATTCATGTCTCTCTCAATCTTTTATATGATAATTCAAACAATGAAACATTAGAAACTCTTTCTAATATTCATTTTGCTTTGATCAAAGGCTTCTTAAATCATCATAAGATTAAAGTAAGTAGGATGTTACCTTCTCTTACTAAAAGTGACTGATTCCTTGTTGACCTACTCACAACCTTCGTACAAAATCCACCATATCCAGAATACCCCGTACACAACGCAATGTCGTGAATGAGGGTAAACCAAAACATAGCTTCAAGTGCACAAGGTACCATGGTGATCTCAGGTCTAAGGATCACTTGCACAACTCCCACTATGAGAACCATCTTTTGATAATTAAGTAAGAATCCATAAGATGTTCTCATGGCTGGTCATTTCAGTGAACTCATTCCTCTAATGAGCACCCACATCTTTTTTATAGTGTCTCACACAAGTGATTATGAGATCAATCACCCTCTACATCGAGCATACATAAGATGTGCCAGTCTTTCCGATAATATTGATCCCCGACTCAATATACTAATTTGACTGGAAATATTCTAAATTAGGATTTTAGGATTTTAGGTCTCACTGGTATGATCTCATCATAACCCTAAAACCAATGTCCTAATTTATGGGGTTCATCATCCAATAATAAAACAGATAAGCAGCAAATGATGAAACACAATGCCTTTATTGATATATATCAAGTGTCAAAGTACATGATTTGGAGGATTACAAAGAGAAACCTATCAAATGATTGGCTTATAGGGCATCTACTCTTTCAGACTGGTCCAAATTTCAATAATTGGCATAGAAAACTGAAAATAGTGCTAGAGCAAGAGAGGATCCTGTTGGGAATTGTATCCTAAATGTCAATCGTCAGCATGTTGATGATTAAATGAATTGACAAATCAATAAAGTATTTTTTGGCATTATTCATTATTTTACATCTTCAAATGAACTCTTATATGATGAAGTTCTTAGGACTTATTAATGATAAAGGAGGATTTATCTTCAAGTCTTTAAACTAGTTCGCGACCAAATGATATGTTGTTACAAGGACGACAGCATTATCAAGATTAGGTCATTGTGTGACATATACGTTGGTTGTCCTCTTAACCAAGGAGTGTGGAGACACTGGTATGCCACACAGGTGAAGTATAGGAGTACATTTCGCTGAACGTGACCAATTTCCGAATGCTCTACTGTCAAGAGATGTTCTAAGTGGATATGGGTATAAGTTTGGCCCTCTGACCTGAGACCGCAACTTGAGACTAGCAAGCAACTCATTGTACTTTGGTACCGGACTACCTGAATTTCTAATTCAGTGACGGAAGGTCACTGGGTGCAGTGAAGTACTTGCATAGTCAGTTGTAAGTCGAGATGGAATTGACCCCTCCTGGAAACAGGAGATAATGTCTTGTGATTAATTTAGTAAAATCTTAGCCAGGGTAATCCCAGTGAGGAGTCACGGGATATCTAAAGTTAATCACATAATAGATGTACTAATTATAGGGTTGACAGTGAGCTCTAAGTCATCCTGGCATTAGGAGTCAAAGGGATTGAATTATACAGTAACCATAGTTCAGGGTTCCAGAATATTTGCTTCGCATATATTCGGCCTATCCGGACGTCGAGTACCATTGCTAGATGGTCACATTGATTAGTGTAGAAAGTCGTTCCTATACTATCGGCTTAGGTTCGAACCTATGTGGTCACACGCATAGAAGATTCCTGATTGATCAAGAAGGCTGATGAATGATGAAGAATCATTCAGGGGTAATTTGGTCAATTCGATTGGCAAATTATCTTATAAAATAATTAAAGTAATTATTGGAGGATTAATTAGTAATTAGATTGCTAATGAACTCAATTGGAATTGAGTAATTAGACTAAGGATGAGCCAAATTGAATTAGATTCAATTCTGGGCTCAATCAGGATTTTTGACCTGATTGGATTAGGTCTGAATCAAGAGGACTTAGGTTGACCAAATCAAATTAGATTAAATTTGTGCTTAATTAGGGATTGACCTAATTGGATTAGGTTCAACCCATGGTAATTGGATCATTCTAATTATTAGGATTTAATTAAATTAAATGAGTTTGATCTGAAACTGTTCGGATCTTGAAATCCACTTGTCCCATATCCATGCATGGCGCCATAAATTAATTTTTAATATGATTAAAAATTAATTTAATTTATTTAATGGTGCTATGGGACACTTGGCAACATCAGAGACCTCTTTCATCATTAGATGGGTCGAAATAGAGAGATAAATTCATGAAAAGAATTGGATAAGATCAAATTCTCTCTCTTCATGGCATATGTCATCCTTATCTTTATCTCACTTCTAATTAAGGTTGAATTTCGAATTTAATCACCACAAAATCACCACGTGACCCTCTAATCTGATTGGGGGCATGGGAATTTCTAAATTGAAAGAGAAAAGTGGCAACATGATGAATGGTTTAGATTAGATCAAGCTTCATCATGTAATGGCACATGACCTTGAATTTTGAATTCAAAATTCAAAACCCCACAAAATCCTCCACAAATATGGGATGGTTGGCATGAAGTTAGAGAAGATAGCAACATTAAAAGGACCTCCATCAGCTGGTGGTCGAATTCAAGGAAAAAAGAGAGAAAAAGAAGAAGAAAAAAGGGAAAAGAAAAGAGAGGAACCCTAGTTCATGCATGAAAAAATTCTGCATTCAATCTAGCTGACTTCTTCCTCATCTAAGTCCATCGCACCATTAGTTTTAGGGGTCCCTGATAGGAGTTTTTAGATCAGATCTAAGTCCTCTTCAATCCCTTTAAACCTTTCCTCCAAGTTATTCCAAGAAGGCGGATCAAAAGTTGATAGCATTGGGAAGATCAAATTTCAGCCTCAAGAAATTCTGCACAAACTAGCACTTCCGCAGGATTGGATCTCTTCAGGAACTTCGCATGGACTTCTCGTAGAGGCCATTCGTATGCATGGCTGCGATGTCGAGGATCATATATACAAGTTTCATCCATCATAAAAGGTATTAATCCTACATTAATCTTTTATTATGGTGTCAAGATCTAGGTCCGATTCCCCGAGGTTTTACCCTCTTTTGGGGCTCCTCACGGAGATATCTCCAGAATCCATTCAATGGATATTCGGAGATTAATTAGAATAGAGTTTTTAAGTTTCAGATCTGATAGTTAATCATGCATGAAAGTTTTAGCATAATTGTTTAAACGATTCCGGCATAATCCTATGTGTTCTTAAGGTGCTGATTTCTAGATTTGATCTTGTAAGCATGCATGAATTAAATTATTTGATTCGATTTTTTTGCTGCGTTTTAAAACTTAAAAAGAACTATGTATGGCTTGATCCCCCTTATGAAGGGGTACGTAGGCAATCCGATCAGGTTCAGCTATGATTTTTTTTTAAAAAAAAATCAGCATGCTTAACAACGAAGAAACTAGGATCCACTTTCAGTGGTATCAGAGCCAGGTTAATGTTTAAACTTTTATATTTTAATTTTTGTAATTAAATCTGAAATCATGAGCATGCTTAGATTAGATCTAAAGTATTTTTATGATTAATTTAATTGCTGATTATGCATGATTAACTAGATCTGAAATTTTGGATGCATATGATGCATGTTTGTGTTAAGATTTGTAACATAAATAAATCTGAAATCATAATATTGTTTAGATTAGATCTAAATAAAGTTTATGATTCATATGATCTCTGATTTTAATGAACAAATCAGATCTGAAAATAAAAGTAAAAAAAAAATTAAATATATAAGATGTATGTAGTTTGTATTCATTCATGTTGTTATGTATATGTGATGCATGAACATAAAACATAATGACTTAAACATGAATTAAATCTGATTACATGTGATTAATTATAAAAACTCAGATATGAAAATATGTTTTAAGAACTGAAAGATTGTAATTAATATGTAATTAAAAAGAAATATGCAATGATCAAAACTTTCATAAGTCTAAACTTAATTGAGAATTAAGTGTTATGAAATAGAATTGTAACTCAATTAATTGACATTGCATAATTCTTTGGGCATATGGGTTAGCTTGAATCAAGTTCCTAGGATTGGGTTAGACCTAAGGTTAGAATCATACATGGACAAATAGAATTAATTGATCAAATCTAATTAAGTAGTAACTAGATTAGGTCAAGAAAATTCTAGGTCAATTTACAATAGTTGTAGATGGATCAAGTCCATGTCTTTGATTAGACCAAGATGGAACTTGATTTAGGCTCAGAGGTGTAGCCCGAGTCATTTGAGTAATCAAATCGAAATTGATTAACCAGTCGGTGTCTAAGGTAAGTTTGGCAGTTTTGACCGGTGGTTTTTAATTGGGAGCTACTCGCACTGATTCGTCTTTGTCGAGTTAATGGCATACCCCTTCCACCGATCTCACTTACTTGGCCGACATAGTCAATCATATTTTGATTGGATCACTTAATGATTCGAGTTAGCCCATGCCTATAAGAAAAATTAGGTTGACTGATTTAGGTGCCTCCTTAACCGGTTTGAGTCTAATCTGATTTGGTGAAGTCAGTGGGAGAAATTAGACTAACTGGATCTTCTTATCTATCCTAATTAAGAAATTCTCTAAAATTATTAGGTCCTTAAAATGAAATGGTTATGGGGATAACTAGGTCATAGCCTCCCATTAAGTTGGGTGATAATGGGTCCAATATTTTGATAATTATTGGAGGCGCGACACGTCTGGTACTTATCAAGCATTGAAATTGTCATTCAATATATGATGAGTTAAGTGTACCTTCAATAGGCGGTCAGGTGAGCCGAGCCACACTCGGACTTGATCGTCTATTAGTTGATTAGACTTAACCCTATCATTTAATGGTTGGACCTGACTAGGGTATTCGGTGGAGGCGCCACACGCCTGCCGAAGAACCTAGGGCAAAATTATCACTGGAAGTTGCTTGGTGAAGCAACTGGTTTAGAACCTACCAATAGATGCATATGGGTTAGCCGAGCCACACTCGGGCCTATAAGCGATCTATTGGGTTCTAGTGCCCACTAAAGAATTAGGAGTAATTTTTCGAATTGGAGGTAGAGGCTACCAATTTGTATAAAATAGTTGGAGTATCTTTAGACTAAAGTCCAAGTCTACTATGTTTAGTCAATTCATATACTAATAGCCAAATTTTCTTTTATGTAGAAATGACCACAAGTTTGTCACTTCGCTCATTATTGGATAATGACAAGTTGACTGGTCCCAACTTCAATAATTGGTATAGAAAGCTAAAAACTCAGCATAGTCAGACCAAAAGGATTAAAGATGACCAAAGTCAGGTAGAATTCTTCTATTGTAAGAAGCAGGGGCATTGGAAGAGGAATTATCCTCAGTACCTTACCTCATTTGACCCCATCAGGCTTAGAAAGAGAAAAGGGCAATCAGTTGCTGATCAAGGTATTTATATGATAATACCTTGTAATTTCTCTATATGTGATAATTCGACCTGGGTATTAGATACTGGAAGTCCGTTTAATATATGCAATTCGTTGCAAGGATTTCAGGTCAATGAGAGATTTGAAAACAGCGAGAGATTTCTGAATGTTGGAGATGGAAGATCTATTCCAGTTCTAGCTTTAGGAAATCTCAAACTTGTTTTCAATTCTCATATAGTTATCTTGAGTGATTGTCACTATTGTCCTATATTCTTATTGAATGTAATTTTCATAGGCCTTTTGGCCATGAACGGTTATGAAATTTCAATAAAGAAATGTTCTTGTGATATCATTATGAATGGTGTTACTGTAATGAATGGACAATTGAGCAATGACATCTACTAGTTATCACAACCTGTTAATGTAATGTACACGTCAAGTAAGCGTCCTAGAATAGATAATGTCACGGATGTCTACCTTTGGCATCATAGGCTAGGTCATATTAACAAGAACTGGATGAACAGGTTAAGTAAAGAGGGAATCCTCAATGTTAATGATTGTGAATCATTGACAACCTATGAGTCATGTCTTCTTGGTAAGATGACCAAATCACCTTTTACCGGAAAAGGTGAACGAGCCAGTGATTTATTGATCCTCGTACATTCTGATGTATGTGGGCCAATGAGCACAGATGCTATAGGTGGATATTCATATTTAATTACGTTTACAGACGACCTTTCTAGGTATGGTTATGTCTATTTAATGAGACATAAATCTGAAGCATTTGAAATGTTCAAATTGTATCGTAATGAAGTAGAAAAACAAACTGGAAAGAGTATTAAAACTCTTCGATCAGATCGAGGAGGCGAATACCTTTCCAATGAGTTTTTGAAATATTTAGGAGAGAATGGGATTCTCTCCCAATGGACTCCTCCTGGTACACCACAGTATAACGGTGTATCAGAAAGAAGAAATCGAACTCTGTTAGACATGGTTCGATCCATGATGGGGTTTGCGAGTCTGCCCATATTCTTTTAGGGATATGCACTTGAGTCAGCCTGCTACATTCTAAATAAGGTTCCAAGTAAGTCTGTAAATAAAACACCACATGAGATGTGGACTGGACGTAAGCCAATGCTCTCTCACCTTAGGGTTTGGGGGTGTCCGGCATATGTCAAACGTTTGAAAACAGACAAACTTGAACCCAAGTCTGACAGATGTTTCTTTGTTGGTTATCCTAAAGAAACTAAAGGATATTACTACTACTTTGCTGAAGAACAAAAGTTGTTCGTAAGCAATAGAGCTATTTTCTTAGAGAAAGAATTTCTTAGTGAAGGAACTAAAAGCTCTAATATTGAGCTTAGGAAAGTTCAACATGTAGAAGATCCGACACCATCCACTAAACCAATTGAGTCGGATTTGATTAGATCAGATCCAGAACCCATCTTAGATGCACCATTAAGGCGATCAGGTAGAGTACCACGTCAGCCGGACAGATACTACAGTTTCTTGGTCCGGAACGGGGATCCTGTTGAACTTGATGAAAATGATGAGGATCCGATCATCTATATGGATGCTATGCAGAGGCATGACTTTGATGCATGGCTTGGAGCCATGCAATCCGAAATAGAATTCATGAAGGTCAATGATGTATGGACATTAGTTGACCCACCCGAAGGGATTAAACCCATAGGGTGTAAGTGGATTTTCAAAATGAAACGGGGCGCAGACGGAAAAATAGAGACTTATAAAGCCCGTCTGGTTGCCAAGGGATATCGTCAACATTATGGTATTGACTATGATGAGACGTTTTCTCCTGTGGCAATGCTCAAATCCATTCGGATTATGCTTGCGATAGCAGCACACTTAGATTATGAGATCTGTCAGATGGATGTTAAAACTGCTTTTCTAAATGGAGATTTAGAAGAGGAGGTGTATATGATGCAATCTGAAGGTTTTATATCTGCAGATGAGTCTCAGGTGTGCAAGCTTCAAAAATCCATTTATGGATTAAAGCAAGCTTGACGGAGTTGGAACATACGTTTTGATAAGGTAATCAAAACATATGGCTTCATTAAGAATGAAGAGGAACCTTGCATTTATAAATGGGCAAATGGTTCAGTTATTATATTTCTTGTTTTGTATGTGGATGACATTCTTTTAATTGGGAATGATATTCCTGCATTACAAGGAATAAAGGTTTGGCTATCATCTCAATTTGCCATGAAAGATTTAGGAGAAGCATCTTACATCTTAGGGATGAAGATCTATAGAGATAGATCTAGAAGATTGCTTGGATTATCCCAATCCACATACATTGATATTATACTGAAGAGGTTCAGTATGATTAATTCTAAGAAAGGCTATCTTCCGATGGGCCATAGAATTAATCTCTCTAAAAGGGATTGTCCGACAACTCCTCAAGAAAGAGAGAGTATGGATAGAATTCCATATGCTTCGGTAGTGGGATCTATAATGTATGCCATGATATGTACTAGACCAGACGTGGCATACTCACTAGGAGTAGTGAGCAGATACCAGTCTGATCCAGGTAGCAACCACTGGAAGGTTGTAAAAATCATCCTTAAGTATTTGAGAAATACTAAAGATCAGTGGCTGGTCTACGGTGATTCTGACTTAAAACTTGAGGGATATACCAACTCAAGTTTTCAGTCAGATCAAGATGATAGCAAGAGCGTGTCGGGATATATCTTTACTCTTTAGGGTGGGGCCATCTGCTGAAAGAGTTCCAAGCAGCATACAGTGGCAGATTCTACATGTGAAGCAGAATATATCGCAGCATCTGATGCCGCCAAGGGAGCTGTATGGTTGCGAAAGTTCATCATCGAGCTTGGAGTGACACCCTCTATTGATGGTCCAGTGTCTATAAATTATGACAATACTGGAGCCATAGCTCAAGCAAGAGAACCCAAAGCACATCAGCGGACCAAGCATATTCTACGTCGCTACCATTTGGTTCGAGAGATCATCGAACGAGGTGATATTGATCTTCAGAAGAATGACACAAAAGAAAATCTGGCTGACCCATTTACCAAAGTCCTCGGCATCAAAGAGTTCAACGAACACAAGTCGAAGATGGGTATTAGATACTGTGCCGATTGGCTTTAGGCTAAGTGGGAGTTGTTGGAAATTGTATCCTAAATGTCAATCATCAGTATGTTGATGATTAAATGAATTGACAAATCAATAAAGTATTTTTTTGCATTATTCATCATTTTACATCTTCAAATGAACTCTTATATGATGAAGTCCTTAGGACTTATTAATGATAAAGGAGGATTTATCTTCGAGTCCTTAAACTAGTTCGCGACCAAATGATATGTTGTTATAAGGACGACAGCATTATCAAGATTAGGTCGTTGTGTGACATATACGTTGGTTGTCCTCTTAACCAAGAAGTATGGAGACAATGGTATGCCACACAGGTGAAGTGTAGGAGTACATTTCACTGAACGTGACCAATTCCGAAACGCTCTACTGTCAAGAGATGTTTCGAGTGGATATGGGTATAAGTTTGGCCCTCTGACCTGAGACCGCAACTTGTGACTAGCAAGCAACTCATTGTACTTTGGTACCGGACTACCTGAATTTCTAATTCAGTGACGGAAGGTCACTGGGTGCAGTTAAGTACTTGCGTAGTTAGTTGTGAGTCGAGATGGAATTGACCCCTCCTGGAAATAGGAGATAATGTCTTGTGATTAATTTAGCAAAACCTTGGCCAGGGTAATCCCAGTGAGGAGTCACGGGATATCTAAAGTTAATCACATAATGGATGTACTAATTATAGGGTTGACAGTGAGCTCTAAGTCATCCTGGCATTAGGAGTCAAAGGGATTGAATTATACAGTAACCATAGTTCAGGGTTCCAGAATATTTGCTTCGCATATATTCGGCCTATCCGAACGTCGGGTACCATTGCTAGATGGTCACATCGATTAGTGTAGGAAGTCGTTCCTATACTACCGGCTTAGGTTCGAACCTATAAGGTCACATGCATAGAAGATTCCTGATTGATCAAGAAGGCTGATGAATGATGAAGAATCATTCAGGAGGAATTTGGTCAATTCGATTGGCAAATTATCTTATAAAATAATTAAAGTAATTATCGGAAGATTAATTAGTAATTAGATTGCTAATGAACTCAATTGGATTGAGTAATTAGACTAAGGATGAGCCAAATTGAATTAGATTCAATTCTGGGCTCAATCAAGGTTTTTGACCTGATTGGATTAGGTCTGAATCAAGAGGACTTAGGTTGACCAAATTAAATTAGATTAAATTTGTGCTTAATTAAGGATTGACCTAATTGGATTAGGTTCAACCCATGGTAATTGGATCATTCTAATTGTTAGGATTTAATTAAATTAAATGGATTTGATCTGAAACTGTTCGGATTTTGAAATCCACTTGTCGCATTGTTAGATGTATGCCCTAGAAGCCAATTTGGCTGACACATTGTTGATTCTAGGGACATAATTTTGTACTTGACTGTTTATTATTGAATAAATAAAAGGCATCTTTTCATTCATATTATTTATGTGTCTATGAATCGTCCAAGAAATTAATAAGATGATGATACATATTCTCAAGAGTTGAGAATTTGAGCCATGTATCATTGGTGATTAATTTCTAAATGCTCCTGATCAATGGATCATCACGAGGACGGTGATCGATCCGATCAGTGCACAGATCACTTTCCTTCTGGATGGACGAGACTTGAGTCCACAGTATAGGGACACTGAAGTGATAGTGTAGGTGCTTGTTAGAGAACAAGGGTACTGAGCGTGACCAAGACAAGAAGTCACTTGGATGTCTATCCACTCGTCAGTGACTTGCTTGATGTTGCAGTAGTGTGACTGGTCCTTTGACCTGCGGTGCTTCGGCTACTCACAGTGAGGTTATTGTAGTTTGACTGCACACATACATGGTCTCTAGCCATATGGGTCCATGCAGTGTAGATTGGCTGTAGTAAGTTCACTGTAGGAGTAGGGTATGCACCTATAAGGAATCTATCGACCTTGATAGAAGAGGAGTGATCCTATGTTATTTGTTAGACTGAGTTCTAAGACCTTGGCCAGGGCAGTAATATAAAGTGGAGAAAGAGTTTTCCACTATCGAACTCGAGTCGAATAAATCTTGACATATGACAGACGATGGGGTTTGACGAGTTGTCCATGACCTCCGTCCTGTAGGGATCCACGATAGTAGGACTGTATCACACGTTAACTGCACCTAGAGGTTCATCATTCCATTCTGCTGGGTAGCCACTACATGCTGCTAGGTGTCACTGGTGGATGGTGGGACTCATAGGGATTATCTTGATGATCGATAAACCCTAATGAGTTGAGTTGGAATCGTTCCAACCCATTGAAAGGAGTTTTCAATGATATAGTGATAGAGATCACAATATATCTCACTACCAGTCAGAATAGAACCTATGGGGTCACACACACTAGAAGTATTGACCGATCCGATGGTTGAAATCGTGATTAGGAATCACAAGTAATCAATTTGATTGATAAGAAGTTGAAGAAGGAACAAAGGGAATTAATTAATTGGACTTAAACACAAATCCTACTTCGAGTAGGATTCCTAGAGTCCTAATTGGATTAGGACTGGGAATCCTAGTTGGAGTAGGACTGGGATTCCTACTTAGAATAGGATTCCTACAATCCTAATGAGATTAGAAATTTTGAATTAAAATTGGATTCCTACTTGGAGTAGGATTCCTAGAAATCCTAATTGGATTAGGACTTCGGATTCAAATAGAGTCCTAATTGGATTAGGACTAAAATTAAATACATCCTAATTGGATTAGGATTCCTTAAGTCTAAATTAATTATTAATCTAATGAATCAATATGACTCCTAATTGGATTAGGATTGAAGAGTTCAATTGAGTCATGGTTCATTCAAGTCCTAATTGGATTAGGACTAGCATAGATTGAACCCAAAATTGGCTAATCCTAATTAGATTAGGATTAAACCATGAGAGAGGCACCTAATCCTCTTTGGAAGAGGATTAGGCTAACCAAGTAAGAGGGGCATCAGCCCCTCTCCAATTGGTTAGGGCGACAAGAAGAGAGAAGGGGCCGGCGCTCCAAAGAAAGAAGGTTGTCAAGGGCTCCTAACTTGTAGGAGCCCTTGATGCTTATAAAAAGGGACCTAGGGCCGGCGCCCTAGGTGTGTGCTCTCTTCCCCCTCTTGCTGCCGCCACCAGCCCCTCTCCTCTCTTAGTTCAGCCGCAAGCAAGGGAAAAGGATCTCCAAGTGTTGGCGGCCTCCTCCCCTTCCCTTCCTTCATCCAACGCAAGGAACAAAAGAAGGCTGCGTGGGGTTCTTTCTTCTTCCTCTTCTTCATCCTTCTTCTTCCTCCTCTCAAGCACTTTCAAGAGTTGAAAGAAAGAGAGGAGATCAGCCATCAAAGGAAGTCTCTGCAAGGGAGCTAGCACCCCGGGGAGACAAGAAAATATTGATCGGTCCTCTACTTCGTGTGGATACCCGTAGAGGCCGGACGTTTGAACGGCTTCAAGCGAACCCTCTTCCAAAACCACGAATTCAAATTTGCGGTGATCATCTACCCGCGCAAGGTGAAGATTTGATCTTTCTATTAGTTTTAAAAGTTTTAATTCTTACCTAATTACGAAAGGTCTCGAAACAACGTTCATGCGATGAACGTCGATCCCGCACATGCCTCTTCCGCTGCCATCTGATTTAATTTTTGAAATATCAGCGGCATGGGCGGGTTCCCAACAGTGGTATCAGAGCCTAGGCTTCGTAGATTAAGGTAAGAATTAAATATCTAAAGGCATATTAGATCTGAAAATTGAATGATCATGCATGCTGAAAAATTCTGCATGCAGATTTTTCAGGGGTGCTGATTTTTTGCATGCTGATTTTTATGTGATAAAAAGATGATTCTAAATGCATTGTTAATGGGATTACAAAGTTTAGAATCATGATTAGCATGATCAGCGACCTATGTCATGATACAATCAGTTAGTTTTTAGATCTGAAAATTATAATTGTTGCATACGGTGATGATCATAGGATTCAAACTCTTTTGGTATCAAATGTAATGACCTGCGATGTGATCTGCGATGTCATGTAATTTTTCAGATGCTTGCATGCATCTTATTTGATGTTTTGAGAGGCCTGCGTGCCTCCTAAAAGGAGATGTAATTTATTTTTATTTTTATTTTACATCTGGTTGTATTTCTGTGATGTGATGTACATCAACGATCAAGCTGAAGCAAAGGCATGAGATGAAAGGTGATCTAAGCGGTTGATGGCGATGGGATCAAGAGTTGATCAAGGATCGAATCAAGAAGGCTTGGAACCAATTCAAGAGTTGAAGACCACTTGATCGATTGATGTGCATGTGCTTGTAATACGACCTAATTAGAATCCATGATCATCACCTAGTTAAAGTTTAGCTTTAATTATTGCTGCGATTATAACTGCCTGCAATGCGCCGTTTGCATGTGATGTGAATGAGAGTCGGGTAGATAGGTTTACATGTGATGTAGCAAACCCAATTGAGACCTAAATCAAAACCTCCTCAATCAAGTCGAGAGTGAACCGACATGAGCAAGTCATATTAGATTAATTGATCTAATTGGTGTCTAGGAAAGCATGAAAGGTGGTTACTTAATTAGGACCTTACTCTCTGAGTAAGGGGAGCCTCCCACCTGCTTACCTGGCCAATTGTTCGATTACCTCTTATGAAGGGCTCAAGTTGCAAACACTAAGACCTGATTAACCAATATTAAGTCAATAGGTCTTCCACTGTAGTAGAGCTGCTAAGGCCTTTCTGATGTTGATTTGTCTCGGCTGGACACAGTGGTCAAGTTGCATCGGGGGGCTGGACCTCTCTATAGACATGAGATGTTGTAGGGTAAAGGTGGAGTTGGGCACCAATAACTGTTAGGTGAGGACCCAATGACGACTTTATTCCTACGGTTATACGGTGGGTCTGACTTAACTAAGAAATGGGACCAATAACTGTTAGGTGAGGTCTTCATGGCTTAGAGACCAAGTTGCACTGCAACATGCTTGAGAAGCATTGTACAAGAGTTGTACACTCATCCATCTATGTGTCACCAATAACTGTTAGGTGAGGTGGCATGTAAATCGGTGGGATCGCAGTACCCATTAGAAACCCTAGTCGTGTGGGATTTCCGTTTCTCTACCAGGGGAGTGTAAGGGATTCGAGAAAATAGTGGGAGTCACATTTGTTCTAAAAGACCTTAGAACAGATTAGGATCAAGTACAAATAGTCTAACTAGAATCTTTACTCTCTGCAGATACAATGTCGGCTTCAAACCCTCTGACCCGTATTCTTGAGACCAACCGACTGACCGGAACCAATTACAAAGACTGGCTTAGAAATCTCAAAATTGTTTTGGATTGTGAGAAAATAGGCTACATACTCGATTCAGATATCCCCACACTACCAGCACGTCCTACTGATGTTCAGCGTGAGTTGCATAAAAAGTGGTTGGATGATGACATTAGAGTAAAATGCTATATGATGGCATCCATGTCTAATGAACTCCAATGCCAGCATGAAAGTATGAAGACTGCTAGGGACATACTAGCACACCTGCAAGAGTTGTATGGTGAGCAGAGTCGCACAGCTCGTTTTAAAGTGTCCAAGAGGCTTTTCAAGGCGAAGATGCGCGAGGGGCAGTCTGTCCATGATCACGGTCTGACCATGATCAAGGACCTAGAGGAGCTTGAGAAGCTCGGTATGGACATGCACAAGGAATTACAAGTGGATTTGATCCTACAGTCACTTCCTGATTCATTTGGTCAGTTTATAGTAAACTACCACATGAATAAGATTGAATGCACTAAGACTGAACTAATCAACATGTTGGTAACTGCTGAGGGAGCCTTGAAAGGTTCAAGGGGCAATGTCCTTGCTACTGAGTTGACTTCTGGTTCCAAGAGAAAGTCTACTTGGAAAAAAAAGAAGCCTGCTAAGAAGCAGAAGAAAGACAAGAAGCCAAAGAAGGAAGTTCAAAAGAAAAAGGCTAACGACAAAGGAAAATGTTTCCACTGCAATGTCGAAGGCCACTGGAAGAGAAACTGTCCTTCATACCTCGAGAGCCTGAAGAACAAGAAAGGTGACACACCTTCAGAAGGTATAGACTTGCTCATAATTGAAACTAATCTAACGATTTCTTCTACTTCTAGTTGGGTTATAGATTCTGGTTCTAGTGCTCATCTGTGCACTACCATGCAGGGTCTAAAGGAAAGTAGAAGGCTGGCGGAAGGTGCGGTAACCCTTCGGGTTGGCAACGGGGCAAAAGTTGCTGCTGTGGCTGTGGGCACCTACCATCTGCGACTACCGTCTGGATTTAGTTTATTACTTAGAGACTGCTATTATGTACCTGCTGCTAGCAGAAATTTGATTTCTGTTTCATGTCTAGCACAGGAAGGTCATGTTTTTACATTTGACAAAGACTGCTGTTCTATTTATTTAAGAAATAAAATAGTCGCACGTGGTTTCATGATCGACAGTCTCTATCATTTACATATGGATGTATCTGTGAATGTTACCGAGCAAGAAGTGAATGCCAAAGGATCCAAGAGATCCAGGGATGAGATAAACCAAAGATATTTGTGGCACCTCAGGCTTGGCCATATTGGAGAAAACAGAATGAACAAAATGGATAAAGATGGGCTTTTAGGCTCATTGACTTCCGAGTCATATCCAGTTTGCGAGTCCTGTCTTCAAGGAAAAATGGCTAGACTGCCCTTTGTAGGATATAGGGAGAGGACCACTGAAATACTTACCCTAGTACATACAGATGTATGTGGCCCATTCGATGTGCTAGCCAGGGGACGTTATTCTTACTTCATTACCTTTACCGATGATTATTCACGGTATGGGTATGTGTATCTTATGAGACACAAGTCTGAATCTTTTGAAAAGTTCAAAGAGTTCAA
The DNA here is from genome assembly GCF_051530095.1 of Phoenix dactylifera. Taxonomy (NCBI): domain Eukaryota; kingdom Viridiplantae; phylum Streptophyta; class Magnoliopsida; order Arecales; family Arecaceae; genus Phoenix; species Phoenix dactylifera. Next base: position 638,326 of record NC_143204.1, on the reverse strand, counting down.
GAATGAAGTAGAAAAACAAACTGGAAAACCTCTTAAAACTCTTCGATCAGATCGAGGAGGAGAATACCTTAGTGGGGAATTCCGGGACTATCTCAAAGAAAACGGCATAGTCTCACAATGGACACCTCCGGGTACACCTCAACTCAACGGGGTGTCAGAGAGGAGGAATCGGACCCTATTGGATATGGTCAGGTCCATGATGAGATTCACTGATCTACCTATGTTCCTTTGGAGAGATGCCTTACTCACAGCGATTTATTTATTGAATAGAGTTTCCTCTAAATCCGTTCCTACCACACCGTATGAGATATGGCATGGTAAGAAACCAAGTCTGGGTCATCTCAAGATTTGGGGATGTCCGGCCCACGTCAAGAGACTACAGGCGGACAAACTAGAGGCTAGGACCATAAGTGCTCGTTTTATAGGATATCCTAAAGAGTCATTAGGATACAATTTTTCCGTCTCAGAGGATCACAATGTGTTTGTGAGCCGTCATGCCATCTTCTTGGAAAATCAGTTTATCCTTGATAGAGGCAGTGGGAGGAAAATTGAGCTTGAAGAGAAAGTCTCTGAAAAGCAACGAGTCATGGATCCTATTGAACCCATTCATACAGAGCCAGTACACGATGTCCCTCGACCACCTCGTAGATCTAGTAGGGTCTCCCATCCTCCCGATAGATACTTAGGTATACTAGAAGAGGATACCGAGGAAATGTTCCTAGTGGGAGATAGGGATCACATACAGGATCCCAAAACCTACAACGAGGCGATATCTGATATCGATTCCGAGAAATGGCTGGAAGCTATGAAGTCAGAGTTAGACTCCATGCATTCCAACCAAGTCTGGACCTTAGTAGATCCACCAGAAGGTATTGTACCTATTGGATGCAAATGGATCTACAAAAGGAAGATAGGTTCGGATGGAGAGGTAGAGACCTATAAGGCAAGGTTTGTGGCGAAAGGGTATAGTCAGCGCGAAGGCATTGACTATCAGGAGACCTTTTCACCTATAGCCATGCTAAAATCCATCCGAACATTGCTTGCCATTGCAGCATTTCATGATTATGAAATCTGGCAGATGGATGTGAAAACTGCTTTCCTGAATGGATATCTTGATGAAGATATCTATATGGAACAGCCTTTGGGTTTCACTTCCAGTGATGGAGATCACAAGGTCTGCAAGCTGCAAAGGTCCATCTATGGACTAAAGCAAGCATCTCGGAGTTGGAACACTCGTTTCGATGACGCAATCAAAATGTTTGATTTCATCAAAAATGAAGAGGAACCGTGTGTTTACAAAAAGGTTAGTGGGAGTGCTGTCGTTTTTCTCGTACTGTACGTAGATGACATTCTCCTGATTGGGAATGATATTCCCATGCTAACCTCGGTCAAGGTCTGGTTGTCAAAAGAATTCTCCATGAAAGACCTTGGGGAAGCATCCTATATTTTGGGAATAAAGGTATATAGAGATAGATCTAAAAGGATGCTTGGCCTGTCACAGAAAATGTACATAGAGGAGGTGCTGAAGAGGTTCAGCATGGAAAACTCCAAGAGGGGTCTCTTACCCCTAAGGCATGGAATTCATCTCTCCAAGAAGATGTGCCCCAACACATCTGAAGAGATTCAACGCATGAGCAAGATACCCTATGCATCGGCAATAGGAAGCCTCATGTATGCCATGCTGTGTACACGACCTGATATAGCCCTTGCTGTGAGTGTCACAAGCAGATATCAGTCGAATCCAGGTGAAGAACACTGGACAGCTGTGAAGAATATTCTTAAGTACTTGAGAAGAACTAAAGATTTATTCTTGGTCTTTGGAGGATCATCAGAGTTAAAGGTAGAAGGGTACACAGATTCAGACTTCATGACTGATGTCGATGACAGGAAGTCAACATCTGGATATGTGTTCTTATGCAATGGTGGTACGGTGAATTGGAAGAGTTCTAAACAACCGATCATTGCTGATTCTATCTTAGAAGCTGAATGTTAAGCCGTATCTAAGGGTGCAGTGGAAACCTTCTGATTAAAAGTTAATTGCAGAGTTAGGTGTAATGTCATTAGATGCCATAACACTTTACTGCGATAACATTGGCACCATAGCACTAGCTATGGAGCCATGGTCTCATCAGAAGTCCAAGCACATAGAGCGGCGCTTCCATTTCATACGCGACTATGATGTAGAGGTGCAGAGAGTAGACTCCGCGGATAACGTAGCAGACCCGTTCACTAAGCAGCTGAGTCAGCAAAAGACTGAAGCCCACCTTGAGAAGATGGGCCTAAGATATATGACCAATTGGCTTTAGTGCAAGTGGGAGATTGTTAGATGTATGCCCTAGAAGCCAATTTGGCTGACACATTGTTGATTCTAGGGACATAATTTTGTACTTGACTGTTTATTATTGAATAAATAAAAGGCATCTTTTCATTCATATTATTTATGTGTCTATGAATCGTCCAAGAAATTAATAAGATGATGATACATATTCTCAAGAGTTGAGAATTTGAGCCATGTATCATTGGTGATTAATTTCTAAATGCTCCTGATCAATGGATCATCACGAGGACGGTGATCGATCCGATCAGTGCACAGATCACTTTCCTTCTGGATGGACGAGACTTGAGTCCACAGTATAGGGACACTGAAGTGATAGTGTAGGTGCTTGTTAGAGAACAAGGGTACTGAGCGTGACCAAGACAAGAAGTCACTTGGATGTCTATCCACTCGTCAGTGACTTGCTTGATGTTGCAGTAGTGTGACTGGTCCTTTGACCTGCGGTGCTTCGGCTACTCACAGTGAGGTTATTGTAGTTTGACTGCACACATACATGGTCTCTAGCCATATGGGTCCATGCAGTGTAGATTGGCTGTAGTAAGTTCACTGTAGGAGTAGGGTATGCACCTATAAGGAATCTATCGACCTTGATAGAAGAGGAGTGATCCTATGTTATTTGTTAGACTGAGTTCTAAGACCTTGGCCAGGGCAGTAATATAAAGTGGAGAAAGAGTTTTCCACTATCGAACTCGAGTCGAATAAATCTTGACATATGACAGACGATGGGGTTTGACGAGTTGTCCATGACCTCCGTCCTGTAGGGATCCACGATAGTAGGACTGTATCACACGTTAACTGCACCTAGAGGTTCATCATTCCATTCTGCTGGGTAGCCACTACATGCTGCTAGGTGTCACTGGTGGATGGTGGGACTCATAGGGATTATCTTGATGATCGATAAACCCTAATGAGTTGAGTTGGAATCGTTCCAACCCATTGAAAGGAGTTTTCAATGATATAGTGATAGAGATCACAATATATCTCACTACCAGTCAGAATAGAACCTATGGGGTCACACACACTAGAAGTATTGACCGATCCGATGGTTGAAATCGTGATTAGGAATCACAAGTAATCAATTTGATTGATAAGAAGTTGAAGAAGGAACAAAGGGAATTAATTAATTGGACTTAAACACAAATCCTACTTCGAGTAGGATTCCTAGAGTCCTAATTGGATTAGGACTGGGAATCCTAGTTGGAGTAGGACTGGGATTCCTACTTAGAATAGGATTCCTACAATCCTAATGAGATTAGAAATTTTGAATTAAAATTGGATTCCTACTTGGAGTAGGATTCCTAGAAATCCTAATTGGATTAGGACTTCGGATTCAAATAGAGTCCTAATTGGATTAGGACTAAAATTAAATACATCCTAATTGGATTAGGATTCCTTAAGTCTAAATTAATTATTAATCTAATGAATCAATATGACTCCTAATTGGATTAGGATTGAAGAGTTCAATTGAGTCATGGTTCATTCAAGTCCTAATTGGATTAGGACTAGCATAGATTGAACCCAAAATTGGCTAATCCTAATTAGATTAGGATTAAACCATGAGAGAGGCACCTAATCCTCTTTGGAAGAGGATTAGGCTAACCAAGTAAGAGGGGCATCAGCCCCTCTCCAATTGGTTAGGGCGACAAGAAGAGAGAAGGGGCCGGCGCTCCAAAGAAAGAAGGTTGTCAAGGGCTCCTAACTTGTAGGAGCCCTTGATGCTTATAAAAAGGGACCTAGGGCCGGCGCCCTAGGTGTGTGCTCTCTTCCCCCTCTTGCTGCCGCCACCAGCCCCTCTCCTCTCTTAGTTCAGCCGCAAGCAAGGGAAAAGGATCTCCAAGTGTTGGCGGCCTCCTCCCCTTCCCTTCCTTCATCCAACGCAAGGAACAAAAGAAGGCTGCGTGGGGTTCTTTCTTCTTCCTCTTCTTCATCCTTCTTCTTCCTCCTCTCAAGCACTTTCAAGAGTTGAAAGAAAGAGAGGAGATCAGCCATCAAAGGAAGTCTCTGCAAGGGAGCTAGCACCCCGGGGAGACAAGAAAATATTGATCGGTCCTCTACTTCGTGTGGATACCCGTAGAGGCCGGACGTTTGAACGGCTTCAAGCGAACCCTCTTCCAAAACCACGAATTCAAATTTGCGGTGATCATCTACCCGCGCAAGGTGAAGATTTGATCTTTCTATTAGTTTTAAAAGTTTTAATTCTTACCTAATTACGAAAGGTCTCGAAACAACGTTCATGCGATGAACGTCGATCCCGCACATGCCTCTTCCGCTGCCATCTGATTTAATTTTTGAAATATCAGCGGCATGGGCGGGTTCCCAACACGCATATCCATGCATGGCGCCATAAATTAATTTTTAATATAATTAAAAATTAATTTAATTTATTTAATGGTGCCATGGGACCCTTGGCAACATCAGAGACCTCTTTCATCATTAGATGGGTCGAAATGGAGAGATAAATTCATGAAAAGAATTGGATAATATCAAATTCTCTCTCTTCATGGCATATGTCATCCTTATCTTTATTTCACTTCTAATTAAGGTTGAATTTTGAATTTAATCACCACAAAATCACCACGTGACCCTCTAATCTGATTGGGGGCATGGGAATTTTGAAATTGAAAGAGGAAAGTGGCAACATGATGAATGGTTTAGATTAGATCAAGCTTCATCATGTAATGGCACATGAACTTGAATTTTAAATTCAAAATTCAAAACCCCACAAAATCCTCCACAAATATGGGATGGTTGGCATGAATTTAGAGGAGATAGCAACATTAAAAGGACTTCCATCAGCTGGTGGTCGAATTCAAGGAAAAAAGAGAGAAAAAGAAGAAGAAAAAAGGAAAAAGAAAAGAGAGGAACCCTAGTTCATGCATGAAAAAATTCTGCATTCAATCTAGCTGACTTCTTCCTCCTCTAAGTCCATCGCGCCATTAGTTTTAGGGGTCCCTGATAAGAGTCTTTAGATCAGATCTAAGTCCTCTTCAATCCCTTTAGACCTTTCCTCCAAGTTCTTCCAAGAAGGCGGATCAAAAGTTGATAGCGTTGGGAAGATCAAATTTCAGCCTCAAGAAATTCTGCGCAAGCTAGCACTTCCGCAGGATTGGATCTCTTCAGGAACTTTGCGTGGACTTCTCGTAGAGGCTATTCGTGTGCGTGGCTGCGAAGTCGAGGATCATATATACAAGTTTCATCCATCATAAATGAGGATGATAGTGTTATTTTGATGATTAACAAGCAATAATTGAGAGTATGTTATAAGTTAATTCGATACTTCATTTATAAGTCTGTTACTCTCAGTATATTTATATAACAAGTTAGAGATGCATTTCATTGTTTACTTGGATGAATCTAACCTTGAGTTGCAGCAAAGTGTGGATTGAGTCGACCCCAAGGTTGATTGGGTCGACCCCGGCACATCAAGAAAGCATTTGGCACACTTCTGCAAAAATGGCACAGATGAACAGTAAGTTGGGTCGACCCAAGGAAAGCATGAGTCAACCCAAACTTCAAGCTTCTCAATAACTCAGAAAATGGTTCTCTGGAAATACTGAGAGGGTCGACCCAAGATGAAGTTGAGTCGACCCAAGCTTGAGTCGACCCAAACCCTGAGAGGGTCGACCCAAAGGCAAGACAGAACAGATGACAGAAAAGGTTCTCTGGAAACCCTGAGAGGGTCGACCCAAGAAGAAGTTGAGTCGACCCAACTGAACCTTGAGTCGACCCAAAGAAATGTTGGGTCGACCCAAGTGAAGGAAGGCTGAATTGCTACTTTCTGTGGTTCTGAGAGGGTCGACCCAAGGAAAGTTTGAGTCGACCCAAGTGAAAGTTGGGTCGACCCAAGGACAGGTTGAGCCGACCCAAACACGGGCAGAAGCATAACGGCTAGTTCTGCAGAAGTACTTTTTGTCCTTCCAACAGTGAGTAACGGCTAGTTTTTGAATTCTAACTATTGGGGCTTGTCCAATGGATGATGAAAACTATTTAAAGTGGCACTATTCATCAGAGACAACATCCTTTCCAAAGAATATCAAAGTGTACACAAGAAAGAGAAAGTGCCCTAATCTTCTTCATCCAAGTGCTTCATTCAAGAGTCAAAAGAAAGTGGTTGAGCAGATTCAAAGAGTCATTAAGAGCTCCATCCACCCTTGAAGAGGGAAGCATCCTTGACAAAGAAGAGAGAAGTCACATCAAGTGATAACTATTCTCTAAACTCTTCTTTGTAGATTATATTGTTATATTTGCTCATCTAGGAGCTTAAATCTTTTTTCTTTGTTTATTAAACTCCTTGTAAAGGTTAGTTGGTTAGCCCGCAAAACCAACGGAATACGTTGATTGGTGAACCCGTAAAACCAATTGTAAAGGTTCGTTGGTGAGCCCGTAAAACCAACATAGGTTCGTTGGTGAGCCCGTAAAACCAACATAGGTTTTTGGTGAACCCGGAAAACCAAAGTGTAAAGATTTTTGGATTGTGAGCCCGGAAAACAATCCAACTGTAATCCACGGGATTATAGTGAATTCTCAAGGGGTCGCTTGGGGAGTGGACGTAGGTGCTAAGGAGAGCACCGAACCACTATACTTCTTGTTGTTTGTATTGTGATTTGTTTATTTCACTAACTCATCAATTAACATAAGTAAGATAGTTAAAATTAAGAGAAACCAATTCACCCCCCTTGGCTTGTCACCTTGGGCAACAAGTGGTATCAGAGCAAGGTGCTCCAATAGTACTTATTGATCTCACAATCAAGAGTTAAAGATCATGACAACCCAAGTGGGATGTTCTATGAGTGAGGGCAATCCACAAATAGACCTCCTCTATTTAATGGCACAAACTACACATACTGGAAAGCTAGGATGAGGATATTCATTCAAGCTTTAGACTATGAATTATGGTACATCATTACTAGAGGACCTCACACACCCACACTTAATATAGAGGGCACTATCATACCCAAACCAGAAATGGATTGAAATGAAAGTGATAGAAGATTGGCACAGTTAAATGCAAAAGCAATTAATGTACTTTACTGTTCATTAGATGTAAGTGAATTTAATAGAATATCTACTTGCATCTCCGCAAAAGAAATTTGGGACAAACTTGAGGTCACTCATGAAGGGACTAATCAAGTTAAGGAGTCAAAAATAAACATATTAGTACATAAGTATGAACTGTTTAAAATGGAATCCTCTGAGTCCATAACTGATATGTTTACTCATTTTACTGAAATTATAAATGGGCTTAAGAGTTTAGGAAAGTCTTATACTAACTCTGAATTGGTGCGAAAAATTCTCAGGTCTCTACCAAGAGTTTGGGAGGCTAAGGTAACTGCAATTCAGGAAGCTAAGGACCTCAACACATTACAATTAGAGGAACTTCTAGGATCACTCATGACCCATGAGTTGACCATGAGGCAAAATTCAGAACATGAGGTTAAGAGAAGAAAGCCCATTGCCCTAAAGTCTACCACTCCTAAACAACAAACTGAGTCGGAAGATTCAGATGATGATGAGGAATTTGATGAAGAAGGAATGGCTATGCTTGGAAGAAAATTCAGAAAATTTATGAGAGGTAAGAATAGATTTCATAAAAAGAAACCCTTCTTCAAAGGTAGCTCAAGCAAAGAAAAGGGTAAGGACAAAGAAAAAGAAAAAGAATCACCTATTTGCTATGAGTGTAACAAACCCGGCATTATAAGATAGATTGCCCATATTTAAAATGGATGGCAAGAAAACTGAAAAAGAAGAACTTCATGGCTGAATGGAGTGAAAGTGAGGAATCAAGTTCGGAAGAAGAAGATCATCAAGAGACGGCCCAAATGTGTCATATGGCCAATGACGATGAGGTAGATTCTGAACTTGAATGTGATTTTACTGTTGATGAATTACATGATGCATTCTTAGAACTCATGGAAGAACATAGAAAACTAATCAATAAAAATAAAGTTCTAAAAGAAGAAATCAGTCTCTTGTCAAAGATAAGTTAAAACAATCTCATAATTATGAAACATTAAGTAGGAAACTTACAAATGAAACCAAGAATCTAATTGTTGAAAATGTCAAGTTAAAAGAAGATGCTGAAAAATATAAATCTTTAGTAGATAAGTTTACACTTAGTTCTACCAAATTAAATATGATTCTTGATAGTCAAAAAGCTGTATATGATAAGACTGGATTAGGTTATAAAACAAATAGGAAACAAAAATACTTAAAGAACATTTTGTTAAAGCTAAAAATGAAAATATTGCTTGTCATTGCTGCAATAAATTAGGACATAAAGCATATGAATGTAACTATAGAAAGTCCAGTCAAAACGAATTGAGTAATAATCATAAGATTAAATTCAAGAAAGTTTGGATTCCAAAAGGAACATCAAGTACTAACCCTAAAGGACCCAACATAGTTTGGGTACCTAAAGCTCCTTCTTGATCTTTATTGCGGGGGTGTCTTGCAGCTAATAAAGTGAAAAAACGATGGTATCTAGATAGCTGATGAGAGCACAAAAGTGCAATCATCGTACCACCATAATTAGTATTATAGTTAATTTTTAAATAATAAAATTAATTAATTAACATTGTATTTGTGTTTGAGTGCAAGGAGTCCAAAAGACCCAAACATTGGGTTTGAGTCCAATGCGCGGCAGCCCGAGCTCAATTCAAGTCCAGCCAGTCCATGCGATCACGAGAGACCCCAGCTCATTCCATGATCCAGCCTCCCACACCCGGACTGCAAGTATGATGCAAGCCGTAATCCAGCCGCATCCGTCTCCTCCTAGCATCCCACGAAGCTCGCGCCCGTCCGAGTCCGCCTCTCCCCGCATCCAGCGCATCCAGATCAGCTCCCTCCCGGCTTCTTCCGCTCCTCCCAACGGTTCTCAACAGCATTTCATCCTCCGTTTCTGCAGCTCCTCCCTCCTTCCGTGTCCAAGATCCTGTGATGCATGCAGAGATCCAGCCCGTCCCAGCCGTTCCGTGCATTCATTCCTCACAAAAATCATGCGTCTGCAGCTCCTCCCTCTTCCGTGTGGACCCGGACGACCGTCCCCTCCAGTGATCCCGCGATGCATCGTCAAGGAACCGCAGCCAATCTTCCATTCCCGATTTCAATCCATGATCCCAGCACCAAGCCGTCCACATCTCCAGCCTCCGACGCCGCGTCCGTGATCCACGCCTCCTCCCAGGCGCCCGTTCGAATGCAGTCCAGCCGTTCGTCTGCCTCCCAGCTTCTCCAAGAGATCCCGCGGCCAGTCAACCTCCCAGCGGTCCCACGGCGCCATCCACGGATCCAAGCCGTAACTGAAAGTGAATCCTAGGTTCTTCGGTGTTTAGCATGCTGAATTTTTTTTTTTTTTTTTGAAAACCATGGCTGAACCTGATCGGGTTGCCTACGTACCCCTTCATAAGGGGGATCAAGCCATACGTAGTTCTTTTTAAGTTTTAAAATGCAGCGGAAAAACCGAATCAAACAATTTAATTCATGCATGCTTACAAGATCAAATCTAGAAATCAGCACCTTAAGAACACATAGGATTATGCCAAAATCGTTTAAACAATTATGCTAAAACTTTTATGCATGATTAACTATCAGATCTGAAACTTAAGAACTCTATTCCAATTAATCTCCGAATATCCATCGAATGGATTCTGGAGATATCTCCGTGAGGAGCCCCAAAAGAGGGTAAAACCTCGGGGAATTGGACCTAGACCTTGATACCATAATAAATGATTAATGCTAGATTAATACCTTTTATGATGGATGAAAGTTGTGAATCTGATTCTTGACTTCGCAGCCACGCACACGAATGGCCTCTACGAGAAGTACACGCGAAGTCCTGAAGGATCTTCTTCCGCAACAGTGCTAGCAGCTGCAGAACACTTGAAAGCTGAAATCTGCCCGCTGGGATTCAATCAACTCTTGATCAATCGTCTTGAAGCAGATAGAGATGAGGTTTGTAAGGAAAGTAGAGGACTCAGATCTGATCTTGAATCTTCTAGATATTCACCCTGAAAACCCTATCTAAAATGGAGAAGAAGAGGAGGAGGAGGCGGGTGAGGAAGAAGGCTGCAATGGATGTGTTTTTGGTGCCCATGTTTGACCCCTTTTAATGGCCTCCGAATTTTCATTCAAAATTCGAAATTTATTTTCAGAAAACCTCTTTTAGTTGGCACATGCAAAGGAATAGGAACAACCCAAATCAGATCTCAACCAAATCTGATTTAAATTAAAATTTTAAACACATGTGCAAGAGGGAAGGAATTTGAAATCCATGCGGCAAGGTAAAACACTTCATAATTTCGAAATCACCTCTTGAAATTCGAATTTAATCCATTCAAAAACTCAGACGCCACCTTGGCTGATGGTTTGAGTGATTAAAATCATTTAACACATTGCTTAATGTTTGAATTTAAATTCAAATAACAAACAATATCGCCATGTGTCAAGCAATGGGTCCATGTGCCATGCAATAATTTTGGTTTATTTAAAATTCATGAAATCCAATTCCATGTCACCAATAATTGCCACATCATCTGAGCCTAATCTCCTTGGGTTGCACCTAATCAAATTTGGTCAAACCTGAATTAAAACAAAGCAATTTGGTTGAACCCAATCTAATCAGGTCAGACCCTGATTGAGCTCAAATTTAATCCAATTCAATTTTGGCTCATGCAAACTCAATCAAATTGAATTATTACTTTGTGTTGGACCTAATTCAATTAGGTCAATCCCCAATTAAGAACAAATTAATTTAAAATTAGTTTGATCAGCTTAAGTTCTTTTTGGTTCTGACCTAATCCAATCAGGTCAAAACCCTGATTGAGCCCAAACTTGAATCCAATTCAATTTGGCTCATCCTTAGCACAATTACTCAATCAAATTGAGTTTATTAGTAATTTAATTACTAATTAATCCTTCAATAATTACTTTAATTATTTTATGAGATAATTTGCCAATCAAATTGACCAAATTACCCCTGAATGATTCTTAATCATTCATCAGCTTTCTTGATCAATCAGGAATCTTCTATGCGTGTGACCTCATAGGTTCGAACCTAAGCCGGTAGTATAGGAACAATTTCTACACTAATCGATGTGACCATTTAGCAATGGTACCCGACGTCCGGATAGGTCGAATATATGCGAAGCAAATATTCTGGAACCCTGAACTATGGTTACTGTATAATTCAATCCCTTTGACTCCTAATGCCAGGATGACTTAGAGCTCACTGTCAACCCTATAATTAGTACATCCATTATGTGATTAACTTTAGATATCCCGTGACTCCTCACTGGAATTACCCTGGCCAAGGTTTTGCTAAATTAATCACAAGACATTATCTCCTATTTTCAGGAGGGGTCAATTCCATCTTGACTCACAACTGACTACGCAAGTACTTGACTGCACCCAGTGACCTTCCGTCACTGAATTAGAAATTCAGGTAGTCCGGTACCAAAGTACAGTAAGTTGCTTACTAGTCACAGGTTGCGGTCTCAGGTCAGAGGGCCAAACTTATACCCATATCCACTCGGAACATCTCTCGACAGTAGAGCATTCCGGAATTGGTCACGTTTAGTGAAATGTACTTCTACACTTCACTTGTGTGGCATACCAGTGTCTCCACACTCCTTGGTTAAGAGGACAACCAACGTATATGTCACACAACGACCTAATCTCGATAATGTTGTCGTCCTAGTAACAACATATCATTTTGTCGCAAACAAGTTTAAGGACTCAAAGATAAATCCTCCTTTATCATAACATAAGTCCTAAGGACTTCATCATATAAGAGTTCATTTGAAGATGAAATGATGAATAATGCCAAATAACACTTTATTAATTTGTCAATTCATTTACAAAATTCAATCATCAATATGCTGACGATTGACATTTAGGATACAAATTCCAACAACTCCCACTTAGCCTAATGCCAATCGGCACAGTATCTAATACCCATCTTCGACTTGTGTTCGTCGAACTCTTTGATGCCGAGAATTTTGGTAAATGGGTCAGCCAGATTTTCTTTTGTGTCAATCTTCTGAAGATCAATATCACCTCGATCGATGATCTCTCGAACCAGGTGGTAGCGACGTAGAATATGCTTGGTCCGCTGATATGCTTTGGGTTCTCTTGCTTGAGCTATGGCCCCAGTATTGTCACAAAATACAGGCACTGGACCATCAATGGAGGGTGTCACTCCAAGTTCGGTGATGAACTTCCGCAACCATACAGCTTCCTTGGCGGCATCAGATGCTGCGATATATTCTGCTTCACATGTAGAATCTGCCACTGTATGCTGCTTGGAACTCTTCCAGCAGATGGCCCCACCCTTAAGAGTGAAGATATATCCTGACACGCTCTTGCTATCATCTTGATCTGACTGAAAACTTGAATCAGTATATCCCTCAAGTTTTAAGTCAGAATCACCATAGACAAGCCACTGATCTTTAGTATTTCTCAAATACTTAAGGATGGTTTTTACAACCTTCCAGTGGTTGCTACCTGGATCAGACTGGTATCTGCTCACTACTCCTAGTGAGTATGCCACGTCTGGTCTAGTACATGTCATGGCATACATTATAGATCCCACTGTCGAAGCATATGGAATTCTATCCATACTCTCTCTTTCTTGAGGGGTTGTCGGACAATCCCTTTTAGAGAGGTTAATTCCATGGCCCATCGGAAGATAGCCTTTCTTGGAATTAATCATACTGAACCTCTTCAGTATAGTATCAATGTATATGGATTGGGATAATCCAAGCAATCTTCTAGATCTATCTCTATAGATCTTCATCCCTAGGATGTAAGATGCTTCTCCCAAATCCTTCATAGCAAATTGAGATGATAGCCAAACCTTTATTCCTTGTAATGCAGGAATGTCATTCCCGATTAAAAGAATGTCATCCACATACAAAATAAGGAATATAATAACTGAACCATTTGCCCATTTATAAATGCAAGGTTCCTCTTCATTCTTAATGAAGCCATATGTTTTGATTACCTTATCAAAACGTATATTCCAACTCCGTGAAGCTTGCTTTAATCCATAAATGGATTTTTGAAGCTTGCACACTTTAGACTTATCTGCAGATGTAAAACCTTCAGGTTGTATCATATACACTTCCTCTTCTAAATCTCCATTTAGAAATGCGGTCTTTACATCCATTTGCCAGATTTCATAGTCTAAATGTGCTGCTATCGCAAGCACAATCCGAATGGACTTGAGCATTGCCACAGGAGAAAACGTCTCGTCATAGTCAATACCATAACGTTGACGATAACCCTTGGCAACCAGACGGGCTTTATAGGTCTCTACCTTTCCGTCTGCGCCCCGTTTCCTTTTGAATATCCACTTACACCCTATGGATTTAATTCCTTCGGATGGGTCAACTAATGTCCAAACATCATTGACCTTCATGGATTCCATTTCGGATTGCATGGCTCCAAGCCATTTATCAGAGTCATACCTCTGCATTGCATCCATATATGTGATCGGATCCTCATCGTTTTTATCAAGTTCGATAGGATCCCCATCCCGGACCAAGAAACCGTAGTATCTGTCCGGCTGACGTGGTACTCTACCCGATCGCCTTAATGGTGCATCTAATATGGGTTCTGGATCTGATCTAATCAAATCCGACTCAACTGGTTCAGTAGATGGTGTCGGATCTTCTACATGTTGAACTTCTCTAAGCTCAACATTAGAGCTATTTGTTCCTTCACCAAGGAATTCCTTTTCTAAGAAAATTGCTCTATTGCTTACGAACAACTTTTGTTCTTCAGCAAAGTAGAAGTAATATCCTTTAGTTTCTTTAGGGTAACCAACAAAGAAATATTTGTTAGACTTGGGTTCAAGTTTGTCTGTCTTCAAACGTTTGACGTATGCCGGACACCCCCAAATCCTAAGGTGAGAGAGCATCGGCTTACGTCCAGTCCACATCTCATGTGGTGTTTTATTTACAGACTTACTTGAAACCTTATTTAGAATGTAGCAGGCTGACTCAAGTGCATATCCCCAAAAGGATATGGGCAGACTCGCAAACCCCATCATGGATCGAACCATGTCTAACAGAGTTCGATTTCTTCTTTCTGATACACCGTTATACTGTGGTGTACCAGGAGGAGTCCATTAGGAGAGAATCCCATTCTCTCCTAAATATGTCAAAAACTCATTGGAAAGGTATTCACCTCCTCGATCTGATCAAAGAGTTTTAATACTCTTTCCAGTTTGTTTTTCTACTTCATTACGATACAATTTGAACATTTCAAATGCTTCAGATTTATGTCTCATTAAATAGACATAACCATACCTAGAAAGGTCGCCTGTAAACGTAATGAAATATGAATACCCACCTCTAGCATCTGTGCTTATTGGCCCACATACATCAGAATGTACAAAGGTCAATAAATCACTGGCTCGTTCACCTTTTCCGGTAAAAGGTGATTTGGTCATTTTACCAAGAAGACATGATTCACAAGTTGTCAATGGTTCACAATCATTAACATCAAGGATTCCCTCTTTACTTAACCTGTTCATCCTATTCTTGTTAATATGACTTAGCCTATGATGCCAAAGGTAGACATCCGTGACATTATCTATTCTAGGGCGCTTATTGGATTTATACATTACATGAACAGGCTGTGACAAAATGTAAATGCCATTACTCAGAATTCCATTCATTACAACAACACCATTCCAAATGACATTGCAATAATCCTTTTTTATTGATATTTCATAACCATTTTTGGCCAAAAGGCCTACAGAAATGATATTCAATAGAAAACTTGGACAATAGTGACAATCACTAAGGACATTTACATGAGAGCTGAATTCAAGTTTAAGAATTCCTAAAGCTAGAACTGGAACTGGTCTTCCATCTCCAACATTCAAGAACCTTTCTCCTTCTTCAAACCTCTTACTGACTTGTAGCCCCTGCAACGAATTGCAAATATTAAAAGGACTACCGGTATCCAATACCCAGGTCGAATTATCACAAATAGAAAAATTGCAAGGTGTTATCATATAAGTACCTTGATTGGCAACTGATTGCCGACTTTTCTTAGGCCGGTTCGGATCGAGGGATGCAATGTAAAGAGGACAGTTCCTCTTCCAATGTCCTTGCTTCTTGCAGAAGAAGCACTCTGCCTTGCTCTGATCAGCCTTTTTATTCTTTTTCTGACTAGGCTGAGCATGGTGCACCTGTTTCTTTTGGATTTTATTTTTCTTTTTTTCCTTTCTTAAAGGAGCGATCCTTGGATGAACCTCCCACTAAATTCACCGTCTTCTTAAGAAGTTGGTGATCATTCTCAAACGTCTGTAGTAACCCCAACAATTGGTGATAATTCACTACAGGTTTCATCATACGAAAATGAGTGAGAAAAGGACGGTATGATCCAGGCAATGAGTTTAGTATGGCATCCTTCCCCAATTGATCATGAAGGAAAAAGCCAAGAGAGCTTAGACGCTCGATCAACTCAATCATGTACAGTACATGATCAGTTACCGAGGTCCCATCTTTCATTCGGGCGCTGAAGATGGCACAACTAGTTTTGTGCCTCTCAACATCGTCAGGAACGCCGAATGATTCATTCAACACTTGAATGATATCTTCCGGCTGCATATTCTCAAAACGCCTACTAAACTCATCACTCATTGCTGCCAACATGATGCATCAAACAGTGATCCGGTCACTGAGCCACTTCTGATAAGTGTCTCTGGCCGATCTTCATGCATTAGCAGCGGGCTGCTCAGGTGCTTGATCCGTTATCACATAAAGGATCCTCTCATGCTCTAGCACTATTTTCAGTTTCCTATGCCAATTATTGAAATTTGGACCAGTCAACTTGTCATTGTCCGACAATGAGCGAAGTGATAAATTAGTGGCCATTTCTGCATAAAAAGAAAATTTGGCTATTAGTATATGAATTGACTAAACACAGTAGACTTGGACTTTAGTCTAAAGATATTCCCACTATTTTATACAAATTGGTAGCCTCTACCTCTAATTCGAAAAATTACACCTAATTCTTTAGTGGGCACTAGAACCCAATAGATCCCATATAGGCCCGAGTGTGGCTCGGCCAACCCATATGCACCTATTGGTAGGTTCTTAACCAATTGCTTCACCAAGCAACTTCTAGTGATGATTTTGCCCTAGGTTTTTCGGCAGGCGTGTGGCGCCTCCACCGAATACTCTAGTCAGATCCAACCATTAAATGATAGGGTTAAGTCTAATCAACTAATAGACGACCAAGCCCGAGTGTGGCTCGGCTCACCTGACCGCCTATTGAAGGTACACTTAACTCATCATATATTGAATGACAATTTCAATGCTTGATAAGTACCAGGCGTGTGGCGCCTCCAATAATTATCAAAACATTGGACCCATTATCACCCAACTTAATGGGAGGCTATGACCTAGTTATCTCCATAACCATTTCATTTTAAGGACCTAATAATTTTAGAGGATTTCATAATTAGGATAGATGAGAAGATCCGGTTAGTCTAATTTCTCCCACTGACTTCACCAAATCAGATTAGACTCAAACCGGTTAAGGAGATACCTAAATCAGTCATACTGATTTTCCTTAAGGCATGGGCTAACTCGAATCATTAAGTGATCCAATCAAAATGTGATTGACCATGTCGGCCAGGTAAGTGAGATCGGTGGAAGGGATATGCCATTAACTCGACAAAGACGAATCAGTGCGAGTAGCTCCCAATTAAAAACCACCGGTCAAAACTGCCAAACTTACCTTAGACACCGACTGGTTAATCAATTTCGATTTGATTACTCAAATGACTCGGGCTACACCTCTGAGCCTAAATCAAGTTCCATCTTGGTCTAATCAAAGACATGGAATTGATCAATTTACAACTATTGTATTTAACCTAGAGTTTCCTTGACCTAATCTAGTTACTACTTAATTAGATTTGATCAATTAACTCTAATTAGACCATGTTTGATTCTAACCTTAGGTCTAACCCAATCCTAAGAACTTGATTCAAGCTAACCCATATGCCCAAAGAATTATGCAATGTCAATTAATTGAGTTACAATTCTATTTCATAACACTTAATTCTCAATTAAGTTTAGACTTATGAAAGTTTTGATCATTGCATATTTCTTTTTAATTACATATTAATTACAATCTTTCAGTTCTTAAAACACATTTTCAGATCTGAGTTTTTGTAATTAATCACATGTAATCAGATTTAATTCATGTTTAAGTCATTATGTTTTATGTTCATGCATCACATATACATAACAACATGAATTAATACAAACAACATACATCTTATGTATTTGTTTTTTCACTTTTATTTTAAGATCTGATTTGTTCATTAAAATCAGAGATCATATGAATCATAAACTTTATTTAGATCTAATCTAAACAATATTATGATTTCAGATTTATTCATGTTACTAATCCTAACACAAACATGCATCATATGCATCCAAAATTTCAGATCTACTTAATCATGCATAATCAGCAATTAAATCAATCATAAAAAGCACTTTAGATCTAATCTAAACATGTTAATGATTTCAGATTTAATTGCAAGAATTAAAACATAAAAGTTTAAACATAAACCTTACTCTGATACCACTGAAAGTGAATCCTAGGTTCTTCGGTGTTTAGCATGCTGAATTTTTTTTTTTTTGAAAACCATGGCTGAACCTGATCGGGTTGCCTACGTACCCCTTCATAAGGGGGATCAAGCCATACGTAGTTCTTTTTAAGTTTTAAAATGCAGCGGAAAAATCGAATCAAACAATTTAATTCATGCATGCTTATAAGATCAAATCTAGAAATCAGCACCTTAAGAACACATAGGATTATGCCGGAATCGTTTAAACAATTATGCTAAAACTTTTATGCATGATTAACTATCAGATCTGAAACTTAAGAACTCTATTCCAATTAATCTCCGAATATCCATCGAATGGATTCTGGAGATATCTCCGTGAGGAGCCCCAAAAGAGGGTAAAACCTCGGGGAATTGGACCTAGACCTTGACACCATAATAAATGATTAATGCTAGATTAATACCTTTTATGATGGATGAAAGTTGTGAATCTGATTCTTGACTTCGCAGCCACGCATACGAATGGCCTCTACGAGAAGTACACGCGAAGTCCTGAAGGATCTTCTTTCGCAACAGTGCTAGCAGCTGCAGAACACTTGAAAGCTGAAATCTGCCCGCCGGGATTCAATCAACTCTTGATCAATCGTCTTGAAGCAGATAGAGATGAGGTTTGTAAGAAAAGTAGAGGACTCAGATCTGATCTTGAATCTTCTAGATATTCACCCTGAAAACCCTATCTAAAATGGAGAAGAAGAGGAGGAGGAGGCGGGTGAGGAAGAAGGCTGCAATGGATGTGTTTTTGGTGCCCATGTTTGACCCCTTTTAATGGCCTCCGAATTTTCATTCAAAATTCGAAATTTATTTTCAGAAAACCTCTTTTAGTTGGCACATGCAAAGGAATAGGAACAACCCAAATCAGATCTCAACCAAATCTGATTTAAATTCAAATTTTAAACACATGTACAAGAGGGAAGGAATTTGAAATCCATGCGGCAAGGTAAAACACTTCATAATTTCGAAATCACCTCTTGAAATTCGAATTTAATCCATTCAAAAACTCAGACGCCACCTTGGCTGATGGTTTGAGTGATTAAAATCATTTAACACATTGCTTAATGTTTGAATTTAAATTCAAATAACAAACAATGTCGCCATGTGTCAAGCAATGGGTCCATGTGCCATGCAATAATTTTGGTTTATTTAAAATTCATGAAATCCAATTCCATGTCACCAATAATTGCCACATCATCTGAGCCTAATCTCCTTGGGTTGCACCTAATCAAATTTGGTCAAACCCGAATTAAAACAAAGCAATTTGGTTGAACCCAATCTAATCAGGTCAGACCCTGATTGAGCTCAAATTGAATCCAATTCAATTTTGGCTCATGCAAACTCAATCAAATTGAATTATTACTTTGTGTTGGACCTAATTCAATTAGGTCAATCCCCAATTAAGAACAAATTAATTTAAAATTAATTTGATCAGCTTAAGTCCTTCTTGGTTCTGACCTAATCCAATCAGGTCAAAACCCTGATTGAGCCCAAACTTGAATCCAATTCAATTTGGCTCATCCTTAGCACAATTACTCAATCAAATTGAGTTTATTAGTAATTTAATTACTAATTAATCCTTCAATAATTACTTTAATTATTTTATAAGATAATTTGCCAATCAAATTGACCAAATTATCCCTGAATGATTCTTAATCATTCATCAGCTTTCTTGATCAATCAGGAATCTTCTATGCGTGTGACCTCATAGGTTCGAACCTAAGCCGGTAGTATAGGAACAATTTTCTACACTAATCGATGTGACCATCTAGCAATGGTACCCGACGTCCGGATAGGTCGAATATATGCGAAGCAAATATTCTGGAACCCTGAACTATGGTTACTGTATAATTCAATCCCTTTGACTCCTAATGCCAGGATGACTTAGAGCTCACTGTCAACCCTATAATTAGTACATCCATTATGTGATTAACTTTAGATATCCCGTGACTCCTCACTGGGATTACCCTGGCCAAGGTTTTGCTAAATTAATCACAAGACATTATCTCCTGTTTTCAGGAGGGATCAATTCCATCTTGACTCACAACTGACTACACAAGTACTTGACTGCAAGTGACCTTCCATCACTGAATTAGAAATTCAGGTAGTCCGGTACCAAAGTACAGTGAGTTGCTTGCTAGTCACAGGTTGCGGTCTCAGGTTAGAGGGCCAAACTTATACCCATATCCACTCGGAACATCTCTCGACAGTAGAGCGTTCCGGAATTGGTCACGTTTAGTGAAATGTACTTCTACACTTCACTTGTGTGGCATACCAGTGTCTCCACACTCCTTGGTTAAGAGGACAACCAACGTATATGTCACACAACGACCTAATCTCGATAATGTTGTCGTCCTAGTAACAACATATCATTTCGTCGCAAACAAGTTTAAGGACTCAAAGATAAATCCTCCTTTATCATAACATAAGTCCTAAGGACTTCATCATATAAGAGTTCATTTGAAGATGAAATGATGAATAATGCCAAATAACACTTTATTAATTTGTCAATTCATTTACAAAATTCAATCATCAATATGCTGACGATTGACATTTAGGATACAAATTCCAATAGTTACCGCCTCCTCCAAGTGATCCTGCATCCGTCCATCTTCCACGGCATCCTCCCATCGATCCCGGATCGCCTTCCATTCCATGTGCGATCTCGGATGATCGCCTCCTCCTCCAGCAGCCGTCCCGTGATCCAGCCTCCTCCGCCTATGCTTCCGCCTTGATGCAGCCGAGATCCCGCCCACGGTCGCAGACCGCGCCCTCCTCCTCTTCCGGAATCCCAGCGGCCATGATCCCTCGCCCGTTTCTCTTCCTCCAGGCTCGGGCGATCTATAAATAGGGGAGTTCTCGGCAGGAGGAGGGGAGCTCGGCGAGGAGAGGGTGGTGTCCGGCGGGTCCAAGGAAACAGGGGAGCTCTTTTGGGAAGAAGAAGAAGAAAAAAAAGAGAAATGCTCTGTTTTGGTTTGAAAGAAAGAATAAAAAAAAATAGAGGAGGGGAGGAAGAGGAGTTTTCTAATTTCTTTTAATCCTTCCTTTGTTTTTTTTTATGTTTTATTTTGTAGAAGGAGGAGGCACTAGGCTTCCAAACTTCATTTTATTTCTTTTGTAATTATCCTTTTTATGCAATCAGTACATTTATTATCATGCAATTCTTGTTCTAGGTTCAAGTTAATTTCTGTTTTTTTTAATGCAATCTTTTAATTCTTCTTTGATGCAATACATTAAATTTTCTTTGATGCAATTTATGTTCTAGGCTTTTGATCTTCTTAGCACTTGTCTTCATCCATTTTAATTTATGTAAAAATTCTCCTTTGAATAGTTAAACATTTCATGAATTCATAAATACTCTTTGATTTCTAAGTACTTGTCTTTTTATAAAAAAAATATTCTCCGGTAGACTAGAGAATCCATCAACATCCTCAAAATAATGTTTTTCTTTTATCATTCAAAAATCGATTTCAAATCCGAGTGAACGTTCTAATTTTTATGCAACTCCAATCGCCTCCCTGTGGATCGACCTCTTACAACCACTATTCTTCGAGTAGGAAAAGTAAGAGTAAAATTAATTTAACTTTTGTTCGTCGGTTCTAACAACGATCTGTCTAGCATATTTTTAGGTAGACAGAAATCGGACGAACATAATTTTGGCGCCGTTGCCGGGGAGGCAAATCGAGAAGCAAGAACGATCACGAAGATCAAATCGGATTTTGGATACTCGGAGTGAACGCACTCCGGTAGTAAGTTTTTATTTTTATTAATTTTTTTTATTTTGATTATTTTTAGTTAGTAATTTCATAGTTATTATTAGTTATTATAAGTTTTTTATTAGTTATTCTGAAATTTAAAATTCGAAATTTAAAGTTTTCTAAAAAAGTAAAAAAAAATTTAAAAAAAATCAAAAAATTCAAAAATTTAAATTCAAAATTTGAATTCTGTGATTCGAAATTTGAAATTTAAAAAAAAAAGTTAAAAAAAATTAATTAAATTAAAAAAAAATTCAAAAAAAAATATTATTTTTGCTAGTAATTGATAGGGTGCAATCCCCCGAGGTGATCATACCTCTATTGGGGCTCCTCACGGAGTAATCTCCAGAGCTTATTCAACGGGCATTCGGAGATTGACTGACGCATAAGGATTAGTTTTAGTTTACATTCAAGTTATTCCTATATTAAAAAAAACAACATAAAATTAAAAAAAAAATTTAAGAAAAATAAAAAAAATAAAAAAAATTGCTTGCTCATTTAATCAGTACAACCTAATGACATTGCATAAACTTTAAAAAAATATTGATTATTTACTGCATTTAGTATTAAGCATTTGCATAAAGTAATTAAGGGCAAAACCCATTAAAAAGATAAGGTCGGGAAGTCATTACCTATCCTTAGCCCAAAAATCACCACCTTGCATACTTATCCTAAGCCAAATTAAATTAAAATCAAATTAGACGTTGGCCTTAGTGTTTTCGAGCTCAATTAGGCTCTTGGAAAGAAGCGGCTGAAAGCCACTCCAGTGAGGATTTAGTAATTGGTGATGTTTAGGAAAGTTTTACAACAGTGAGAATTGTTACGGGTATTGTAGTATCGGTGTATCCCTTCTGGCACCACTGCACACCCCGGGACTTTTCTGGTCACTGGTTACTGGATCACTTAACTGGTAAGCTCAAGCTTAATTTAAAAGGGAGATTAGAAGCTGTCTAATCTAGAGAGAATTTCAGAAACTTTTTTTAACCTGATAAGTCTCTATGCAACTAGATTTAAGAAGCTACTAAACCTCACTTAGCTCTAAAATTAATAGGGTCAAATTATTGTGTGGTGTTGATTGTGGTTATCTTGGTCTAGCCCTTCTTCTTATCTTTTAGGATTTCGTTTAAAAAAAATAAAAAAAATTGAGTCTAATTAAGTTGTGGAAAATGTATGCATGGTAGAAGGTCATTAAGGGATAAGTTAACCCCATTTGATCCTGAGATTGACAGAACTTTTCATCATAACCTGCGAACTGTAAACCAACCGTCGATCTCTACAATGGGTGAACATATTAGAACCCTGAATGAATTATTCGCTCCTGCATCCGCTAGTCCACCTACATGTATAGTATTGCCAATAAATAATGCAGCCCAATTCGAGATTCGGGCTGCAACAATAAACATGTTACCCAAGTTTCATGGGTTCGAGAGTGAACAACCCTACATTCATCTAAACAAATTTTTGACAATCTGTCAAACGTTTAGAAATCAAAATTTAGATGAAGAGGGTATTAAATTAAGGCTATTTCCCATGACTCTAGAGGATCGTGCCGCTGCATGGCTGTATTCCCTTGCTTCAAATTCCATCACATCTTGGGAACAACTATCTAGGAAGTTCATGGCTAAGTTCTATCCCATGGTAAAAACTGAAAAAATTAAAGATGCAATCAGAACTTTTAGAGAAAAATCTGAGGAGGAATTTTCCCAACTATGGGAAAGATTCCATGATCTTTTGGTCAAGTGCCCCCACCATGGGCTTGACAAGGCTGATCTAGTACATTTCTTTTACAAAGGACTACCTCCGGCACATAGAAACATGATCGAGTCCATGCACAAAGGTAGGTTCATGGACCAAACCCCGGATCAAGCCTATGAATTTCTTGTTGACTTAGCCGAGAACGCCCAAAATTGGAGTAGCTATGGTGAGGAAGTAAATAGAGATGAGTTCGGGTCTAGAAAACCAGGTAATTATGAAATGAAAGCAGACCCAGAACTCAAAAATGTCATGTCCAATCTGGTGACTGGCATGAACAACTTAAGCAAAAAGTTTGATGCTTTCACTGTTTCCACTAGTTCCAGTTCATATAAAGAGTTAAATCCCATCATGAAAGTGGATCACGAGTCACATAGTTTATGTATCTTGTGTAATAGTTCTGAGCATCTAGTGGAGTGTTGTCCTAGTTTACCCAACATTAAGGCTGAACAGGCAAATGCTCTTAACTCATATAGTGCCTTCAAGAAGCCCACTCCCAATTCATTCAGCCCAGTCTACCACCCTGATAATAGGTTCCATCCAAATTTCTCATACAAGCAAAATGAACCTATTCAGCATCAAGGTGGTCCACCAGGTTTTCAGAAGAATTTTTCCAGGATAGGTCCATCACAAATAAACCAATCATTAGCTCCACCTATTCCTACTTATAGTGCCCCTATCATCATTAGAAGCCATGATGGCTAACATGATGAAGCAGCAACAAGACTTCATCCAACAGCAACAACAGACCAACATAGCTCAAACCCAGACTAATCAATTCCATGCGCAAGCGATTGCAAAACTTGAGGTTAGTCTGAGCCAAATAGCTAACTCTCTAGGGGATAGGAAGAGAGGTGAATTGCCCAGTCAGCCAGTACCTAACCCTAGTAGACAACAGAATCAAGGGCCGAGAGGCCAGTTTCAGATTGATTCTAATGGAAACCCTACCCATGAAGTCCAGGCAATTACCACTTTACGGTCTGGCAAGCAAGTGGACAACAAAGTCCAACTTTCTGTGCAAGAAAAAGAAGAAAAACATGAACCAAACCCCACCCAAAAAAAGGCACAAGAACATGGAACACAAGGAATAGAGGAGAAACCAATAGAAACTTACACACCTAAGGCTCCTTTTCCTAGTAGACTACAAGACTCAAAGAAAAAATCTCAGTACGATGAAATCATGGAAGTCTTTAAAAATGTTCAAATAAATTTACCCTTTCTAGATGCCATCAGACAGATCCCCTCCTATACAAAATTCTTAAAAGACCTAACCACGGTGAAAAGGAAAATCAGTATTCCTAGGCAAGCTGTGATGGCGGCACAAGCCTCATCTCTTATTCAACAACAGATTGCCCCAAAATATAAGGACCCTGGTTGCCCCACTGTTGAAATTAAAATAGGAGACACCATCATTCGGAGAGCCCTACTAGACTTAGGAGCAAGTGTAAACCTATTATCCTATTCTGTCTACACCGAACTAGGTTTGGGGGAATTAAAACCCACAACCATTACCTTATCATTAGCAGATAGGACTGTGAAGTATCCCAAAGGAATTGTAGAGGATGTGATTGTAAAAGTTAATGAATTCTACTACCCTGTGGATTTTGTAGTCCTTGAAACTGAACCAGTAAAAAATCCAGAAAGTCACATTCCGGTGATCCTAGGTAGACCATTTTTGGCCACTTCAAATGCTGTGATTAGTTGCTGAAATGGAATAATGACTCTAGCCTTTGGGAATATGACTGTCCAGCTCAATGTTTTTCATAGTAGTAGTCAATCAACTGAGATGGACGATTTGGAAGAAATTCACATGATTGAGAATATAATTAGCAGTTCTTTTGAAGAGTCGAGTTATTCTGACCCATTAGAAAGATGTTTGGCTAATTTTGGTCAAGATTGCAAGTTAAGTCAAGAGGTTAATGCATTGTTAGATTCCATTCCTGTGATGGATACTAGCAGATGGGCCACCAAGTTTGAATCATTGCCTATTTCGGAATCTCAGCTAGTGTCATCCAATGTCAAACCTCCACAACTAGAACTCAAAGACCTTTCCGAAAACTTGAAGTATGCATTTCTTGGAGAAAATAAGACCTTACCTGTTATAATTGCATCGAATCTAACTAAAGAACAGGAAGAGAAGCTGTTAAGTATCCTTCGGAAGAATCAGGAAGCTATCAGTTGGTCTATAGCTGATATTAAGGGGATTAGTCCTTCTGTGGTCCAACATAAAATCCATCTAGAAGAAGATGCAAAAATTTCTAGAGAACCACAAAGGCGACTTAATCCAATCATGAAGGACGTAGTTCGAGCCGAGGTCATCAAGCTTTTAGATGCAGGGATTATATACCCTATTTCTGATAGTCAATGGGTAAGCCCAGTTCAAGTCGTACCTAAAAAGTCTGGCATCACTGTGGTGAAAAATGATCACAATGAGTTAGTCCCTACTCGAGTCCAAACGGGATGGCGAGTATGCATCGACTATAGGAAGCTTAATGCCATGACTAGGAAAGACCACTTTCCTCTACCCTTCATCGATCAAATGCTAGAACGGCTAGCTGGCCACTCCCATTACTGTTTCCTCGATAG
The DNA here is from genome assembly GCF_051530095.1 of Phoenix dactylifera. Lineage (NCBI taxonomy): Eukaryota > Viridiplantae > Streptophyta > Magnoliopsida > Arecales > Arecaceae > Phoenix > Phoenix dactylifera. Next base: position 612,261 of record NC_143204.1, on the reverse strand, counting down.
TTATTCTGGATATAACCAAGTCCCTATCGCACGTGAGGATCAAGAGAAAACCACATTCACTTGTCCTTATGGCACTTTTGCCTATCGTCGCATGCCTTTTGGGCTATGCAATGCACCAGCTACATTCCAACGGTGTATGATGAGTATTTTCTTCGACATGGTGGAGAAATTTTTAGAAGTTTTCATGGATGATTTTTCTGTATTTGGATCCAATTTTGAGGAATGTCTACACCACTTGACACTTGTTGTAGAACGCTGTAAACAGAAAAACTTAGTTCTTAACTGGGAGAAGTGTCATTTCATGGTAGAATCAGGTATTGTTTTAGGACACATTGTGTCACAAAGGGGAATTGAGGTGGATAAGGCCAAAGTAGAATTAATTGCTAAATTGTCACCTTCCAAAACTGTTAGGGAAGTCAGATCCTTTTTAGGGCATGCGGATTTTTACCGCCGCTTTATCAAGGATTTCAGTAAATTGTCGAAACCCTTATGCGATTTGTTGGCGAAAGATGCTACTTTTAATTTTTTGCCAATTTGTATAACTGCTTTCGAAAGACTAAAGTCTGAACTAACTTCAGCACCCATCATAAGGAGTCCTGATTGGAGTCGTCCTTTTGAAATCATGTGTGATGCATCCGATTATGCCATAGGTGCTGTCTTAGGTCAGCGAGTAGAGAAGCTTCCCCATGTTATTCATTATGCAAGCAAAACTCTAAATGACGCCCAACTCAACTATTCCACCACTGAAAAAGAATTGTTGGCAGTTGTTTTTGCTCTAGATAAATTCCGCCCCTACCTGATAGGATCTAAGGTTCTTATTTATTCTGATCATGCCGCCCTTAAGTACCTTCTCACAAAGAAGGATGCTAAGGCAAGGCTCATTCGTTGGATCCTATTGCTCCAGGAATTTGATCTCGAAATTCGAGACAAAAAGGGATCTGAAAATGTAGTAGCTGACCACTTGTCCAGACTAATTGTTGAGTCATCTGCAGAATCATTACCTGTGTCCGAGACCTTTCCTGATGAACAATTAATGATGATTTCCCATACTAATGTTCCATGGTATGCTGATGTAGTCAACTATCTAATTACTGAACGAATGCCCCGTTCATGGACCAAACAAGAGAAATTCCGCTTCCTAGCTCGTGTAAAATGGTATTTTTGGGATGAACCATACTTGTTCAAATACTGTCCTGATCAAATCATCAGACGATGCATCCCTGAACACGATCAAAGGAATGTCCTTTTCTTTTGTCATGACCATGCTTGTGGTGGTCATTTTAGTAGGAAGAAAACTGCTGCAAAAGTTTTGCAGTGCGGATTTTATTGGCCCATACTTTTTCGAGATGCGCATGACTATTGTAAATCTTGCGATCGATGTCAACAATTAGGAAAACTTTCGAGAAAGAATGAGATGCCCCTGAACTCTATCTTAATTATAGAAATTTTCGATGTTTGGGGTATTGATTTTATGGGTCCTTTTCCTATGTCGTTTGGGCATCAGTACATTCTTGTGGCAGTTGACTATGTATCAAATGGATTGAGGCTATCGCGTGTAAGACCAATGATCACAAAGTGGTGATCAAGTTCCTTAAAGAATCTATCTTTGCTCGTTTTGGCACCCCTCGTGCTATCATTAGTGATGGGGGGAAACATTTTTGTAATAAAATCTTTAAAGCCCTTATGAGAAAGTACAACATTAATCACAAGGTCAGTACACCATATCATCCACAAACAAGTGGACAAGTCGAAATTTCTAATCGGGAGATCAAGACCATCCTTGAAAAAACTGTTCATACATCTCGGAAGGATTAGTCTCTTAGGCTAACAGATGCACTGTGGGCATATCGGACGGCTTACAAAACACCAATTGGAATGTCTCCATATAGAACTGTCTATGGCAAGGCCTGCCATTTACCTGTTGAGTTAGAGCACAAGGCCTGTTGGGCTATTAAACATTTAAATTTCGATCTTGACAAAGCAGGAGAACATAGGAAGCTTCAACTCGATGAGCTTGAAGAAATTAGAAACGATGCTTACGAGTGTGCCAAAAAGTACAAAGATCTCATGAAGATCATGCATGATAAAATGATCATTCGTAAGGAATTTCACCAAGGACAAAAAGTCCTTCTATATGATTCTCGATTACATCTATTTCCTGAAAAACTTAAATCTCGCTGGACTGGCCCATACACAGTAGAGAAAGTGCACCCGCATGGTGCAGTAGTAATATGCAATACCAAGGATGGTAGGTCCTTTCAAGTCAATGGACATCGTTTAAAACCATACCTTGAGTATCTGAGTCCAGAAGTTGAGGAGACACTTCTGACCGACCCTGTTTATCATGAATGAATTAGAATTGTCTGGCTGAAGACATAAAACTTAGCGCTCTTGGGAGGCAACCCAACATGTAAGTTTCTTTTATAAAAATAAAAAAAAAACATCAATAAATTACTAACATGCAGGTTTGGGAGATTTTGCCCCAACTTTCAATTCACCCACCCATATCAGGTACTTCTCCTCTGTCCTCTTACTGCTTTAAATTTTCTTTAACATTGAGGACAATGTTAGATTTAGGTTTGGGGGTATTTTTACGCATTTGAACTTTTCTAAAAAAAAAAGAGTTTTTAGTTAAAATTTTTGAAAAAAAAATATATACAACACACAAGGTATATAAAATCTAAGAGCCCAATGACTAGTTGGAAGTAGTGCAAAGTGAGTTCTTTTTATTAAGTTCCTTTTAGTGAGTTGTAAGCTAATTAGTGCTTTGAATTTCACAACACATCTGGCCTGCATTTTCTAAGGTATAGGTTCGACATTGTGTTGAAGAATATGGTAGCAACCTCGAATCCTGATGAACCATCTTTTTCTGATCCAAAAAAAAAAAAATGGTGGATTTAGTCAGGTACATCGGAAAGGGCTACCTATTGTCAAAGGTCAGCGGGCTTGTGATAAGGAATCCGAGCATAGGTCCGTAGGAGAGTCTTGATGCCCGACACCTCATGCCAACTGGTGTGAGAATTGTCGACTAATTGCTCGCTACATGGAGGAATCATCACAGGAGTAAAAGTGCACAATATATACATTATCATTTCTCTTTAATGCAAAAAAAAAATATTAAAAAAAAACAAAAAAAAATAATAAAAAAATTGTATATTGATCTTAAGAAAGACAATAGTGTGAAAGCCGTCGTTGTAAAAATTCGAGTAAACTGGAATATTATAGATAAAGCCCATGAGGTATTAAAGTAAACATCCACAGCTCTCGAAATCCTGCAGAAAAGATGATTTTGAATCAGCAAATAGGTCTTATCCGACCAATTCTTGGAAACTACTAATATTAGCGATATTTTGGAGATCCAAAACCTTAGCTTGTGCATGGTCCAAACTTTACTGAGCACTCAAGTATAAATAAGTCTTACAACTCCCTAATGGAAAACTTAATGACTTCAACTCAAATTGCATACTAACCTAGAAAGTGGGCTACTTAGTAATTAAAACCTTGTGTGCTTTTGAAATTCTTATCAGTTATTTACTTGAAATAAGACTTTCATTTCACAAACCAAATTTTATTTTGGGATTGAAGTTTGTGGGTAACTTCACTGCAAACCCTCACGAGACAACACTCGTCCACTAGGGTAACCTAGGGTTTTAAAGGCTTGTTGCACGTGCTAAGTGCAATCGTAATGCTCTACGAAAATGAGTATTTATCTTAGTATATTTATATAATAAATAACACTTTTGCACTCTTATTTTCACACTAAATTGCTGGAGACTAGCAATACGCTAGTTGGGGGGTGTGATGAGAGCACAAAAGTGCAATCATCGTACCACCATAATTAGTATTATAGTTAATTTTTAAATAATAAAATTAATTAATTAACATTGTATTTGTGTTTGAGTGCAAGGAGTCCAAAAGACCCAATAATATTGGGTTTGAGTCCAATGCGCGGCAGCCCGAGCTCAATTCAAGTCCAGCCAGTCCATGCGATCACGAGAGACCCCAGCTCATTCCATGATCCAGCCTCCCACACCCGGACTGCAAGTATGATGCAAGCCGTAATCCAGCCACATCCGTCTCCTCCTAGCATCCCACGAAGCTCGCGCCCGTCCGAGTCCGCCTCTCCCCGCATCCAGCGTATCCAGATCAGCTCCCTCCCGGCTTCTTCCGCTCCTCCCAACGGTTCACAACAGCATTTCATCCTCCGTTTCTGCAGCTCCTCCCTCCTTCCGTGTCCAAGATCCCGTGATGCATGCAGAGATCCAGCCCATCCCAGCCGTTCCGTGCATTCATTCCTCACAAAAATCATGCATCTGCAGCTCCTCCCTCTTCCGTGTGGACCCGGACGACCGTCCCCTCCAGTGATCCCGCGATGCATCGTCAAGGAACCGCAGCCAATCTTCCATTCCTGATTTCAATCCATGATCCCAGCACCAAGCCGTCCACATCTCCAGCCTCCGACGCCGCGTCCGTGATCCACGCCTCCTCCCAGGTGCCCGTTCGAATGCAGTCCAGCCGTTCGTCCGCCTCCCAGCTTCTCCAAGAGATCCCGCGGCCAGTCAACCTCCCAGCGGTCCCACGGCGCCATCCACGGATCCAAGCCGTAACCGCCTCCTCCAAGTGATCCTGCATCCGTCCATCTTCCACGGCATCCTCCCATCGATCCCGGATCGCCTTCCATTCCATGTGCGATCTCGGATGATCGCCTCCTCCTCCAGCAACCGTCCCGTGATCCAGCCTCCTCCGCCTATGCTTCCGCCATGATGCAGTCGAGATCCCGCCCACGGTCGCAGACCGCGCCCTCCTCCTCTTCCGGAATCCCAGCGGCCATGATCCCTCGCCCGTTTCTCTTCCTCCAGGCTCGGGCGATCTATAAATAGGGGAGTTCTCGGCAGGAGGAGGGGAGCTCGGCGAGGAGAGGGTGGTGTCCGGCGGGTCCAAGGAAACAGGGGAGCTCTTTTGGGAAGAAGAAGAAAAAAAAAAGAGAAATGCTCTGTTTTGGTTTGAAAGAAAGAATAAAAAAAAAATAGAGGAGGGGAGGAAGAGGAGTTTTCTAATTTCTTTTATTCCTTCCTTTGTTTTTTTTTATGTTTTATTTTGTAGAAGGAGGAGGCACTAGGCTTCCAAACTTCATTTTATTTCTTTTGTAATTATTCTTTTTATGCAATCAGTACATTTATTATCATGCAATCCTTGTTCTAGGTTCAAGTTAATTTCTATTTTTTTTAATGCAATCTTTTAATTCTTCTTTGATGCAATACATTAAATTTTCTTTGATGCAATTTATGTTCTAGGCTTTTGATCTTCTTAGCACTTGTCTTCATCCATTTTAATTTATGCAAAAATTCTCCTTTGAATAGTTAAACATTTCATGAATTCATAAATACTCTTTGATTTCTAAGTACTTGTCTTTTTATAAAAAAATATTCTCCGGTAGACTAGAGAATTCATCAACATCCTCAAAATAATGTTTTTCTTTTATCATTCAAAAATTGATTTCAAATCCGAGTGAACGTTCTAATTTTTATGCAACTCCAATCGCCTCCCTGTGGATCGACCTCTTACAACCACTATTCTTCGAGTAGGAAAGGTAAGAGTAAAATTAATTTAACTTTTGTTCGTCGGTTCTAACAACGATCTGTCTAGCATATTTTTAGGTAGACAGGAATTGCACGAACAATAGCGGCTGTTCAAGACACATGACCGGTGACGTAGACCAATTTGTCACCTTGGAATCTAAGAAGGGTGGAGTAGTAACCTATGGAGACAATGGTAAAGGGTATATCATTGAAAAGGGTAAAATTTTCATTACTCCATCTATTTTCATAGAAAATGTCTTATTAGTTAGGGGTTTGAAACATAATCTACTTAGCATAAGTCAATTTTATGATAAAGGATTTAAAGTCACATTTGAAGCATCAGTATGCATAATCACAAATCCTAAAGACAATAGCATTGTACTTGTAGGACAAAGGCAAAGAAATATTTACATGGTAGATCTTCATGATTTAAGCAAGAAAAATGGATTATGCTTAATTACTAATGAAGAAAAGAAAAATGAAACAAGTTGGCTTTGGCATCGTAGACTAGGATATGCTAATATGGAATTAATATCAAAACTAGTCAATAAGGAATTAATAAAAGATGTGCCAAAGTTGATTTTTGAAAAAGACAAAATCTGTGGACCATGCTCATTAGGAAAACAAACTAAATCATCATTCAAATCAAAGAATATAGTATCAATAACTAGGTCTTTTGAACTCATACACATGGATCTATTTGGACCCACTAGAATTGCGAGTCTAGGAGGGAAGAAGTATGGACTAGTTATTGTAGATGATTTTTCAAGATATACATGGGTTTCATTTTTGGCACATAAGAATGAAGCATTTTCAGAATTCTTGAAACTATATAATAATATCATAAATGAAAAGAAGCTCACCTTAGTAGCAATTCGAAGTGATCATGGTACTGAATTTGAAAATCAACACTTTGAAGAATTTTGTAATAAAAATGGTATTTCACATCAATTTTCAGCACCTAGAACGCCTCAACAAAATGGGGTTGTTGAAAGAAAAAACAGGACATTGGCAGAAATGGCACGCACGATGTTGTGTGAGTCAAATCTTCCAAAGTACTTTTGGGCTGAAGCTATAAGCACTGCTTGCCATATTCTAAATCGGGTTTTAATACAACCAATAACCAAGAAAACTCCTTATGAACTTTGGAAGAATAAGAAACCAACTGCTAAATATCTTAGAGTATTTGGATGTAGATGTTTCATCTTAAACAATGGCAAGGAGGATCTAAGTAAATTTGATGCCAAGTCAGATGAAGGTATCTTCTTAGGATACTCCACATCTAGCAGGGCATACAGAGTATTCAATAAAAGAACTCTTGTAGTGGAAGAGTCAGTTAATATTATATTTGATGAGTCTGATAGTGAGTCTGCTAGGAAAGAAAATATTCTTGATGATGATACAGGAATTATCGACTTTGAAAAGTTGAATATTGATGATGTGCCAATTCAAGATAAGAGAGATGATTGCGTGCCACCACAATTTCAAAATTTGCCAAAGGAATGGAGGTATGCATATGGACACCCTAAAGACTTAATCATTGGTGATCCATCTCAAGAGGTAAGAACTCGATCATCTCTTAGAAATTTAAATGATTATCTTGCTTTTGTTTCACAATTAGAACCTAAGACTTATGAAGAAGCTGAAAAGGATACTAATTGGATAAATGCCATGCAAGAAGAATTAAATCAATTCAAAAGAAGTAATATATGGACATTAACTGAAAGACCAAAGCATAACTCAGTAATTGGAACAAAATGGATCTTTAGAAATAAATTAGATGAAAATGGGTTAGTTATAAGAAATAAAGCTAGACTGGTAGCTAAGGGATACAATCAAGAAGAAGGAATAGATTTTGATGAAACATTTGCTCCTGTAGCTAGATTAGAGGCTATTAGATTACTTCTAGCATTTGCATGTTTCATGGATTTCAAATTGTATCAAATGGATGTAAAGAGTGCATTCTTAAATGGTTTTATAGAGGAAGAAGTGTATGTAGAGCAACCTCCTGGTTTTGAGAATCATGAATTGCCAAATCATGTGCTTAGATTACATAAGGCATTATATGGATTGAAGCAAGCACCTAGGGCTTGGTATGATCGATTAAGCAAATTTCTGCTTAATAATGATTTTAGTAGAGGAAATGTAGATAAAACACTGTTTCTCAAAAGAAAGGACAAAAATCTATTAGTGGTACAAATATATATAGATGACATAATCTTTGGTGCCACAAATGATACTTTTTGCAAAGAATTTGTTGATTTAATGCATGGAGAATTCGAAATGAGTTTGTTGGGAGAACTAAGTTTCTTTCTAGGATTACAAATCAAATAAACTAAAGAAGGTATTTTCATTCATCAAACTAAGTATACAAAGGAAATACTAAAGAAGTTTGGGAATGAAAATCATAAGGGAGTAGGCACTCCAATGAATCCTACTAGTAAGCTAGACAAAGATGAAAAAGGGAAGAGTATTGATATTAAGCTTTATAGAGGACTAATTGGATCCTTGCTCTACCTTACTGCTAGTAGACCAGACATCGTATTTAGTGTAGGAATATGTGCTAGATACCAATCAGATCCTAAGGAGTCACATCTAAGTGCTGTTAAAAGAATCCTTAGATATTTAAGAGGAACTACGAACATTGGATTATGGTACTCAAGAGACTCCTGTCTAGATTTGCTTGCATACTCAGATGCTGATTTTGCTGGATGCAAATTAGATAGGAAAAGCACTAGTGGTACATGTCAATTCTTAGGAAACAACTTAGTATCATGGTTTAGCAAAAAGCAGAATTCAGTGGCACTGTCAACAGCTGAAGCTGAATATATAGCTGCTGGTAGTTGTTGTGCTCAAGTACTATGGCTTAAGCAACAACTAGAGGACTATGGAGTTAAGCTAGATAATATTCCTATTAAGTGTGATAATACTAGTGCCATCAACCTTACTAAAAATCCGGTCCAGCATTCTAAAGCCAAACACATAGAAATAAGATATTATTTTATTAGGGATCATGTGCAAAATGAAAACATATGTATTGAGCATATATGCACTGAAAAATAATTAGCCGACATATTCACAAAACCCTTGAGTGAAGATAGATTCTGCACGCTTAGGAGGGAATTAGGCATATGTGATCCTTTTTATTGAAGAGATATAAAAGAGAGCAAGCAGTCTCATGATACATTCCTCCCATTTCTAAAAACCCATGAAACATGAATCAAACTTGTCATCTATAGATTCCCTACTCATATATCATTGTCCTAGAAAGAATTTATAAGGATTGGAAGCAAGAAAAATTTTTAGAAGCAAAAAGGAAGAGAAAGGAAAAATTCTGTACTTGGGTCGACCCAACCCAGAATAGGGTCGACCCAACGTTGAGTCGACCCAAGAAAATTCTTGAGTCGACCCAACGTCGGGACCCCACTGTTAAAAGGGGGACCCGAGAGCTCTTTTAGGGCACTGTTTGCCCTTGTCCTCTTCTGAAACACCTATTCCCCACTCTTCGAACTCCTCCAATCATCTCCAAACAGTATATTACTTTAAGATCTTGGAGAAATGGGACCCAAAAGAGCCATAGCCAAGAGATCCGGAAGAGTCTCATGGATCCAACGTGAGGAAAGACATGCTACGGAGCCATCTACAGTGTCTCCACAATGTGAGGCACGTGCAGAGCCACCTCCTCCTCCTTCCCCCTCTGTACAACTTGCAAGGTTTGCGGGGAGACCGGTTACAATGGGGAGAAGGATCCATTCCGAGTTCTTTGATCAAGAAGGGTTCCGTTTGAGGGAATGGATCCAAAGGCAAGGTTGGGAGTATCTTTGCTCCCTAGATGTGATGATCTATCCCAGACTAGTTCAGGAGTTCTATGCCTTTCTCAAAACTGGAATGGGAGGGCTTATTTTGGAAGTTCGAGGAGTTAGGGTTCGAGTTTCCGCGGAGAGTTTGAGTGAGCTACTTCATCTCCCCTGCGAAAGAGCCACTCCAGAAAAGCCTGAAAACAAGATGAGAGCTCTGCAGTTGATAATGGAGAATGAAGACTTCGACTTCTCCGAGAAGATAATAGCTAGCTCTCTTTCTGCAGAAATGAGGTTATTGCTCAGCATCATAAATAGGATTTTATTTTCGAAGAGCGGGAGATTCGATCTCATCACAGAGCGAGATCTAGTAGTGATGGAGCATATTATTCAGGGTATTCCCCTGAATCTCCCGGCCATGATCCTGAGGCAGATGAGGAAGGTGATCTGCAACTCCAAAGTATCCCTGCCTTATGGTATGATACTCACCTTGATCTTCCGACAGCACGACATATCTGTCGAGGGGGAGATCTCCAGGCAGCTACTTCATACTGATACATACACTGCACGATCACTTATACGCATGGGCTATGAGAAAGTGAACGGGCAGTGGGTTCATACTGGAGCAGGGATTCAGGGTGATGCACCAGAGGGTGATGCACCAGATATTGGAGACCCTATCCCTGAGGATGAGGAGCATATGGATCATCCTACTGTACCTTCAGAGGCTGGACCATCGTCATCTGTTCCTGCGAGAGACACAGATGAGTTCTGGAGTAGGATGACTGAGCTTATGTTAGCTCAGGCGAGGACTATCACTGATGGGCTGACGAGCCGACTAGATATCATGTCTGCTGAGATCAGTGATCTGAGGGAGCAGATAGGAGCTCTACGGAGAGAGAGAGAGCGACCCATGGACCATCTGTGCCACAGGCTGCTGAGTCAGAGATTTCGGCACAGAGTCATCCAGCTCATCGTGCTCCACGACAGACTCAGTCTCACCAGGCTCGACCTCCCCTCGCCACGTACACTAGGAGGATGAGGACTAGATCCCAGCCATTAGATACTCCCTAGGCTGATATTAGTATTTCTGTTTAGAGCCTAGAATAGGTATCTAGTTCTCATATGTATTTTGTGTTGATCATGTACTTTCAACTTTGATTGAGGAACATTGTATTTGCTTTTGTTTTTGGCATTACTGTACTAAAATGTTCCTATTTTGATCAATGAAGTTTGAATGTTTGTTATTTATTGTGTCTATTCCCATGCACCTATTTGATGATAACAAAAAGGGGGAGAAGTAAAGAAAGAGAAATAAGTTGTGTAAGAAAAGAGAAATAACTTGTAAAATAAATTGAAAATTATAATGGGAAAGCATATACATTTTAGGGGGAGCAATTTGTAACAATGAGAATGATCAAATCTAAAATTTCTATTAAATTTCAGAATTTGGCACATAGAATTTCATAATTTGGCACGCACCTGTCACACCTCGATACATAACCTGAAACTCATGCTTTATCTCGAATTTTTGGAGTTTCATCTTTAATGAAATATAAATGAAAGGGGGAGCAATTCAAAAAGTTAAATTGGAAACATTTGAATGATATAGGGAGAGACTTCACTCTCATATTTGAAAAGCTGAAATTCAGCAACTTGAGCCCTTTTAAAACTGATTATAAGACAAGTATCAATAGGCTCATACTCTATATTTTGTAATCATCAAAAAGGGGGACATTGAGGATGATAGTATTATTTTGATGATTAACAAGCAATAATCGAGAGTATGTTATAAGTTAATTCGATACTTCATTTATAAGTCTGTTACTCTCAATATATTTGTATAACAAGTTAGAGATGCATTTCATTATTTACTTGGATGAATCTAACCTTGAGTTGCAGCAAAGTGTGGATTGAGTCGACCCCAAGGTTGATTGGGTCGACCCCAGCACATCAAGAAAGTATTTGGCACACTTTTGCAAAAATGGCACAGATGAACAGTAAGTTGGGTCGACCCAAGGAAAGCATGAGTTGACCCAAACTTCAAGCTTCTCAATAACTCAGAAAATGGTTCTCTGGAAATACTGAGAGGGTCGACCCAAGATGAAGTTGAGTCGACCCAAGCTTGAGTCGACCCAAACCCTGAGAGGGTCGACCCAAAGGCAAGACAGAACAGATGACAGAAAAGGTTCTCTGGAAACCCTGAGAGGGTCGACCCAAGAAGAAGTTGAGTCGACCCAACTGAATCTTGAGTCGACCCAAAGAAATGTTGGGTCGACCCAAGTGAAGGAAGGCTGAATTGCAAGTTTCTGTGGTTCTGAGAGGGTCGACCCAAGAAAAGTTTGAGTCGACCCAAGTGAAAGTTGGGTCGACCCAAGGACAGGTTGAGCCGACCCAAACACGGGCAGAAGCATAACGGCTAGTTCTGCAGAAGTACTTTTTGTCCTTCCAACAGTGAGTAACGGCTAGTTTTTGAATTCTAACCATTGGGGCTTGTCCAATGGATGAAGGAAACTATTTAAAGTGGCACTATTCATCAGAGACAACATCCTTTCCAAAGAATATCAAAGTGTACACAAGAAAGAGAAAGTGCCCTAATCTTCTTCATCCAAGTGCTTCATTCAAGAGTCAAAAGAAAGTGGTTGAGCAGATTTAAAGAGTCATTAAGAGCTCCATCCACCCTTGAAGAGTGAAGCATCCTTGACAAAGAAGAGAGAAGTCACATCAAGCGATAACTATTCTCTAAACTCTTCTTTGTAGATTATATTGTTATATTTGCTCATCTAGGAGCTTAAATCTTCTTTCTTTGTTTATTAAACTCCTTGTAAAGGTTAGTTGGTTAGCCCGCAAAACCAACGGAATAGGTTGATTGGTGAACCCATAAAACCAATTGTAAAGGTTCGTTGGTGAGCCCGTAAAATCAACATAGGTTCGTTGGTGAGCCCGTAAAACCAACATAGGTTCGTTGGTGAGCCCGTAAAACCAACATAGATTTTTGGTGAATCCGGAAAACCAAAGTGTAAAGGTTTTTGGATTGTGAGCCCGGAAAACAATCCAACTGTAATCCGCGGGATTATAGTGAATTCCCAAGGGGTCGCTTGGGGAGTGGACGTAGGTGCTAAGGAGAGCACCGAACCACTATACTTCTTGTTGTTTGTATTGTGATTTGTTTATTTCACTAACTCATCAATTAACATAAGTAAGATAGTTAAAATTAAGAGAAACCAATTCACCCCCCCTCTTGGCTTGTCACCTTGGGCAACAATAAAAGATATTAATCCTACATTAATCTTTTATTATGGTGTCAAGATCTATGTCCGATTTTCCGAGGTTTTACCCTCTTTTGGGGCTCCTCACGGAGATATCTCCAGAATCCATTCAATGGATATTCGGAGATTAATTGGAGTAGAGTTTTAAAGTTTCAGATCTAATAGTTAATCATGCATGAAAGTTTTAGCATAATTGTTTAAACGATTCCGGCATAATCCTATGTGTTCTTAAGGTACTGATTTCTAGATTTGATCTTGTAAGCATGCATGAATTAAATTATTTGATTTGATTTTTTCGCTGCGTTTTAAAACTTAAAAAGAACTACGTATGGCTTGATCTTCCTTATGAAGGGGTACGTAGGCAACCCGATCAGGTTCAGCCATGGTTTTTTTTTAAAAAGAAATCAGCATGCTTAACACCGAAGAACCTAAGATTCACTTTCAGATCCTTTATGTGATAACGGATCAAGCACTTGAGCAGCCCGCTGCTAATGCATCAAGATCGGCCAGAGACACTTATTGGAAGTAGCTCAGTGACCGGATCACTGTTCGATGCATCATGTAGGCAGCAATGAGTGATGAGTTTAGTAGGCATTTTGAGAATATGCAGCCGGAAGATATCATTCAAGTGTTGAATAAATCATTCGGCGTTCCTGACGACGTTGAGAGGCACAAAACTAGTTGTGCCATCTTCGGCGCCCGAATGAAAGATGGGACCTCGGTAACTGATCATGTACTGTACATGATTGAGTTGATCAAGCGTCTAAGCTCTCTTGGCTTTCTCCTTCATGATCAATTGGGGAAGGATGCCATACTAAACTCATTGCCTGGATCATACCGTTCATTTCTCACTCATTTTCGTATGACGAAACGTGTAGTGAATTATCACCAATTGTTGGGGTTACTACAGATGTTTGAGAATGATCACCAATTTCTTAAGAAGACGGTGAACTTAGTGGGAGGTTCATCCAAGGGTCGCCCCTTTAAGAAAGGAAAAAAGAAAAATAAAATCCAAAAGAAATAGGTGCACCATGCTCAGCCTAGTCAGAAAAAGAATAAAAAGGCTGATCAGAGCAAGGCGGAGTGCTTCTTCTGCAAGAAGCAAGGACATTGGAAGAGGAACTATCCTCTTTACATTGCATCCCTCGATCCGAACCGACTTAAAAAAAGTGGGCAATCAGTTGCCAATCAAGGTACTTATATGATAACACCTTGCAATTTTTCTATTTATGATAATTCGACCTGGGTATTGGATACTGGTAATCCTTTTAATATTTGCAATTCGTTGCAGGGGCTACAAGTCAGTGAGAGGTTTGAAGAAGGAGAAAGGTTCCTGAATGTTGGAGATGGAAGATCAGTTCCAGTTCTAGCTTTAGGAATTCTTAAACTTGAATTCAGCTCTCATGTAAATGTCTTTAGTGATTGTCACTATTGTCCAAGTTTTTATTGAATGTCATTTCTGTAGGCCTTTTGGCTAAAAATGGTTATGAAATATCAATAAAAAAGGATTATTGCAATATCATTTGGAATGGTGCTGCTGTAATGAATGGAACTCTGAGTAATGGCATTTACATTTTCTCACAGCCTGTTCATGTAATGTACAAGTCCAATAAGCGCCCTAGAATAGATAATATCACGGATGTCTACCTTTGGCATCATAGGCTAGGACATATTAACAAGAACAGGATGAACAGGTTAAGTAAAGAGAAAATCCTCGATGTTAATGATTGTGAATCATTGACAATCTGTGAATAATGCCTTCTTGGTAAAATGACCAAATCACCTTTTACCGAAAAAGATAAACGAGCCAGTGACTTATTGACCCTTGTACATTCTGATGTATGTGGGCCAATGAGCACAAATGCTAGAGGTGGGTATTCATATTTCATTACGTTTACAGACGACCTTTCTAGGTATGGTTATGTCTATTTAATGAAACATAGATCAGAATCATTTGAAATGTTCAAATTATATCGTAATGAAGTAGAAAAACAAATTGGAAAGAGTATTAAAACTCTTCGATCAGATCGAGGAGGTGAATACCTCACCAGTGAGTTTTTGACATATCTAGGAGAAAATGAGATTCTCTCTCAATGGACTCCTCCTGGTACACCATAGTATAACGGTGTATCAGAAAGGAGAAATCAAACTCTGTTAAACATGGTTCGATCCATGATGGCGTTTGCTGATCTGCCCATATCCTTTTGGAGATATGCTCTTGAGTCAGCCTGCTACATTCTAAATAAGGTTCCAAGTAAGTATGTAAATAAAACACCACATGAGATGTGGACTGGACGAAAGCCGATGCTCTCTCACCTTAGGGTTTGGGGGTGTCCAGCGTACGTCAAACGTTTGAAGACAGACAAACTTGAACCCAAGTCTGACAAATGTTTCTTTGTTGGTTATCCTAAAGAAACTAAAGGATATTACTTCTACTTTGCTGAAGAACAAAAGTTGTTCGTAAGCAATAGAGCTGTTTTCCTAGAGAAAGAATTTCTTAGTGAAGGAACTAAAAGCTCTAATGTTGAGCTTAGGGAAGTTCAACATGTAGAAGACCCAATACCATCCACTAAACCAATTGAGTCAGATTTGATTAGATCAGATCCAGAACCCATCTTAGATGCACCATTAAGGCGATCAGGTAGAGTACCACGTCAGCCGGACAGATACTACGGTTTCTTGGTCCGGGATGGGGATCCTATTGTTGGGGTATGTGGAGACCATTGGTGATGAAGAGAATTGAAGGAGAATCAATTCTGCATAGTTCTGTCTGGCGGACTGTCAGAGTCGACTCGAGCTACAGTCGAGTCGGCTCGGGAACAGTCGAGTCGACTCGAGGCCTGTCGAGTCGACCCGGGAGGAGAAAAGCCGAAAAACCATGTTTCTGTCTGGACTGTCAGAGTCAACTCGAGCTACAGTCGAGTCGACTCGAAGCATCGTCGAGTCGACTCGCGCCACAGTCGAGTCGACCCGAGATCGTGCCAGTTATACTGGAAGTTGTCCAGACGTGCCCGAGTCGACTCGAACTAAAGTCGAGTCGACTCGAGCTCGCGGGAAATCATACGGACGAGTTTTCTTTGGTGTTTTTGGTGGCGTTTCGACGGCTATGATCATCTGAAGGTCTTGAGACTATATATAGGACTCATAAGAGCCCTAGGGTAAGAGAGATTGCCGTATATTTGAGAGAGACTCTTGTTTGTGAGGCTAGGGTTCTAGAGAAGAAGAGGATTGGGATCCTACTTCTTGTGCAAAGGGAATTCTGTGTGAATCTCTTGTAGATCGATCACTTGTGATCGTTCTGGTGTGTGCTATCTCTGTAATCTGTTCATCCTAGTTGAGATTTGGAGCGGTGGAGGACGTAGGCTACTTGTAGTCGAACCTCGTTACATTTTTGTGTTTGCTTTGCTATTTTCTTCCTTCTTCTTTCTTTGATCTTTGATAATCTGCTGCGGTGCTCAAGTGTTTTACCCTATTGATACCAGGGGTAATCTTTTGCCCTTCGCAGCGGAAGCGAAGTGGTGATCCTTGAGTCCGGTGTCGAGGGAGTGAGAGAGTGCTTATCCATTTGTTCTCTCTTTGCTTGTCCGACGTTGGTGGTTGTACCGGTGTGAGTGGGTTCCGGTGCAGGGCGTCGCCAACAAGTGGTATCAGAGCTATTGGTATTCTGCAATGGCGGATGAAGGGAAGTTGCGAATTGAGAAGTTCAATGGCACGAACTTCGGATTTTGAAAGATGCAAATAGAGGATTATCTTTACCAGAAGGATCTCTATTTACCTCTTGGAGGTAGAGCGAAGAAACCAGAGAAGATGTCCGATGAAGACTGGGAGGTCCTCGATCGGAAGACGCTCGGCACCATTAGATTGTCACTTGCATCCCAAGTGGCATTCAACATCAAAAACGAGAAGACGACAATGGAGTTGATGGCAACATTGTCGCGGATGTACGAGAAACCCTCAGCATCAAACAAGGTATTTCTCATGAAGAGGTTGTTTAATCTTCGTATGAAAAATGGCAGCAGCATAGCAGAATACCTCAACGAATTCAATGGACTCACGGCCCAGTTGGAGTCAGTGGAGATTAGTTTTGACGATGAGATTCGGGCATTGCTAATCCTCTCCGGATTGCCTGATAGCTGGGAGGGCCTGGTGATGGCGGTGAGCAACTCTTCGGCGACGGGGAAGTTGATCTTTGATGACGTTGTGGGAGTGCTTCTGAGTGAGGAAGCAAGAAGGAAATCTTCTGGAGCTATGGAGTCGTCTGGAAGTGTACTAAACACCTCTGACCGAGGAAGACAAAAGAAGGACGGTCGATTTCGAAGCGACTCGAAGTCGAGATCCAGCAGGTCTCGAGCACCTCAGAACAAGGGAGTGAAGTGCTGGAACTGCGGAAAGACAGGGCACTTTAGGAGGGACTGCAAATCTCCTAAAGGGAAGCAAGGCGACCACACCGAAGGAGTCAGCAAGGATCTGGCAAATCTTGCTGAAGACGGTGACATGGATGCCCTCGTTCTATCTTTATCTACCGGTGACGAGTCTTGGGTGATAGACTCGGGCGCGTCTTTCCATGCTACATCCCAACGGAAGCTTCTTGGAGGATATGAGAAGGGAGACTTCGGCAATGTCTACCTAGGGGATGGAGAGCCTTGCACCATACAAGGAAGGGGAAGCGCGGAAGTGAAGTTGATTTCTGGATCTTCACTTGAGCTTGAGGACGTACGGCACGTGCCTCAACTGCAGAGGAATCTGATTTCTGTTGGACAGTTGGCGAGCCAGGGGTACAAGACTACTTTCACAGCTGATCAGTGGAAGATATCCAAGGGTTCGTTGATGGTGGCTAGTGGCAAGAAGGTTGGGACACTTTATGTCGCCAACGGCATGGAGAACTCTATTGGAGTTGCTGCAGCAGATGTGGACGCCAAGTTATGGCATTGCAGACTTGGGCACATGAGTTATCAGGGACTGGAGGTGATGCACCAGTTGGGAAAGCTGCAGGGTCTCAGGAGTGTTGAGATGGACTTCTGTGAGGATTGTGTTCTCGGAAAGCAGAAGCGTGTTTCATTCAACAAAGAAGGTAAACCTCGGAAGCAAGAAAAGCTAGATCTCGTGCACACGGACGTGTGGGGGCCTGCACCAGTTTCTTCCATTGGTGGATCTCAGTACTATGTTACTTTTATTGATGATGCTACCAGGAAGCTTTGGGTGTTCTTCTTGAAGCACAAGTCAGAGGTATTTGGGGTCTTCAAGAGATGGCAGGCGATGGTAGAACTCGAGACAGGAAAGAGGTTGAAATGCCTGAGATCGGACAACGGTGGTGAGTATTGTAGTAGGGAGTTTGAGGACTACTGTGCAGATGCTGGGATCGTCAGGCAGAGGACAGTTCCAGGGACACCACAACAAAATGGAGTTGCTGAAAGGATGAACAGAACAATTAATGATCGTGCCAGGAGCATGAGGATACATGCTGGATTGCCACAGCAGTTTTGGGCGGAAGCAGTTAACACTGCTGCCTACTTGATCAACAGAGGGCCATCAAAGAAACTTGAATTTGGGATTCCTGAGGAAGCATGGACAGCGAAGAAGATTGATTTGGCGCACTTACGAGTATTCGGTTATACCAGTTATGTCCATGTTGATTCCAGTCAAAGAAGCAAACTAGACGCCAAATCAAAGAAGTGCATTTTCGTTGGATACGGAGGTCAACAGTTTGGGTATCGGTTTTGGGATCCCGAACACAGGAAGATCATTCGTAGTAATGATGTGGTATTTAATGAGAAAATGCAGCAGAGCACTGAGTCAGAAACAAAACCTGTTGAGCCGTGTTTTGTGGATCCTGAAGAGGAGTCTACAAATTCTGGTCAGAAGACTCAGTCAGAGCAAGAACCTGAAGTATTGGCACCCTTTCCACAACTAAGAAGGTCCACTCGTAGTACTCATGGGAAGCCTCCTCAAAGATATGATGGGACTCTTAGTTATTTGCTGCTCACAGATAATGGCGAACCTGAATGCTTCACGGAGGCATTGGAGGTTGATACTAGGAAGGAGTGGGAGTTGGCCATGGATGATGAGATGGAGTCATTGGAGCAGAATCAAACGTGGGATTTGGTGGATCTGCCCAAGGGAAAGAAAGCACTGTCAAACAAATGGGTTTACAGGCTGAAGGAAGAGCAGAATGGGAAGAAACGGTACAAGGCCAGGCTGGTTGTAAAAGGATTTCAGCAGAAAGCAGGTATCGACTTCACGGAGATCTTTTCTCCTGTAGTCAAGATGAGTTCTATTCGGGCGGTGCTGAGCATGGTGGCAGTAGAGAATCTTCACTTAGAGCAGCTTGATGTGAAGACAGCTTTTCTTCATGGAGATCTCGATGAGGAGATATATATGCAGTAGCCGGAGGGATACGTTGCAGCTGGCACGGGTGACTTAGTTTGCAAATTGAAGAAAAGCCTCTATGGTTTGAAACAGGCGCCCAGGCAATGGTATCTCAAGTTCGATAGTTACATGCTTGAGATAGGATACAGGAGATGTCAGGAGGATCACTGTTGCTACTTCCGGGACTTCGGTACATCTTACATTATCTTGCTATTATATGTTGATGACATGTTAGTTGCAGGAGCTAGCATGCATGAGATTGCAAAATTGAAGCTGAAGCTGTCAAGAAAATTTGCAATGAAGGATCTAGGAGCAGCGAAACAGATCCTTGGGATGCGGATCAGCAGAGATAGATCTAAACATATCCTCAGACTATCTCAGGCGGAGTACATCAGCCGAGTACTCAAGAGATTCTGCATGGAGGGTGCCAAACCTGTTGGCACACCACTAGGTGCCCACTTAAAGCTTTCAAAAGGACAAAGTCCGAAGACGCGGGTGGAGGAGCTCAATATGTCAAAAATTCCGTATGCATCGGCGGTGGGGAGCTTGATGTACGCTATGGTCTGTACGAGACCTGACATTGCTCAAGCAGTGGGAGTTGTGAGTCGCTTTATGAGCTGCCCAGGCTTGGAGCATTGGCGTGCGGTCAAATGGATACTGAGGTATCTGAGAGGCACGGAGCACATGTCATTGTGCTATGGAGGTTCTGAGATCCGGTTACAGGGCTTTGTGGACTCAGACATGGCAGGGGACTTGGACGGCAGGAGGAGCACGACAGGGTACTTGTTCACCTTGGGCAGTGGAGCCGTCAGTTGGATTTCCAGGTTGCAACCAGTTGTTGCATTGTTGACTACGGAGGCGGAGTATGTGGCAGCCATAGAGGCGTGCAAGGAACTAATATGGCTTCAAGGCTTGATGAAGGAGCTTGGGAAGGAGCAGAAGGATTGCATGTTATATTCAGATAGTCAAAGTGCAATTCATCTGGCGAAGAATTCATCTTTCCATTCAAGGACGAAGCATATTGACATACGGTACCACTTCGTGAGGTTATTGCTCGAGCAGGGACTCGTCAAGTTGGAGAAAATTCATACAAGTCAGAATCCTGCAGATATGTTGACGAAGGTCGTCACGGTGGAGAAGCTGAGGAGTTGTTCAGCTTCTGTTGGTCTTCATACTTGAAGACGTTAAGGAGGCATCGTACCAACTTCACTAGGATGATCCAGTTTCAGTGGGAGCACAGAGTAGAACCAAGTAACAAGAGGATATACCCAAGGTCTCCAAGTGGGAGATTGTTGGGGTATGTGGAGACCATTGGTGATGAAGAGAATTGAAGGAGAATCAATTCTGCATAGTTCTGTCTGGCGGACTGTCAGAGTCGACTTGAGCTACAGTCGAGTCGACTCGGGAACAGTCGAGTCGACTCGAGGCCTGTCGAGTCGACCCGGGAGGAGAAAAGCCGAAAAACCATGTTTCTGTCTGGACTGTCAGAGTCGACTCGAGCTACAGTCGAGTCGACTCGAAGCATCATCGAGTCGACTCGCGCCACAGTCGAGTCGACCCGAGATCGTGCCAGTTATACTGGAAGTTGTCCAGACGTGCCCGAGTCGACTCGAACTAAAGTCGAGTCGACTCGAGCTCGCGGGAAATCATACGGACGAGTTTCCTTTGGTGTTTTTGGTGGCGTTTCGACGGCTATGATCATCTGAAGGTCTTGAGACTATATATAGGACTCATAAGAGCCCTAGGGTAAGAGAGATTGCCGTATATTTGAGAGAGACTCTTGTTTGTGAGGCTAGGGTTCTAGAGAAGAAGAGGATTGGGATCCACCTTCTTGTGCAAAGGGAATTCTGTGTGAATCTCTTATAGATCGATCACTTGTGATCGTTCTGGTGTGTGCTATCTCTGTAATCTGTTCATCCTAGTTGAGATTTGGAGCGGTGGAGGACGTAGGCTACTTGTAGCCGAACCTTGTTACATCTTTGTGTTTGCTTTGCTATTTTCTTCCTTCTTCTTCCTTTGATCTTTGATAATCTGCTGCGGTGCTCAAGTGTTTTACCCTACTGATACCAGGGGTAATCTTTTGCCCTTCGCAGCGGAAGCGAAGTGGTGATCCTTGAGTCCGGTGTCGAGGGAGCGAGAGAGTGCTTATCCGTTTGTTCTCTCTTTGCTTGTCCGACGTTGGTGGTTGTACCGGTGTGAGTGGGTTCCGGTGCAGGGCGTCGCCAACACCTATCGAACTTGATGAAAATGATGAGGATCCGATCACATATATTGATGCAATGCAGAGGTATGACTCTGATAAATGGCTTGGAGCCATGCAATCCGAAATGGAATCCATGAAGGTCAATGATGTATGGACATTAGTTGACCCACCCGAAGGGATTAAACCCATAGGGTGGAAGTGGATTTTCAAAAAGAAACGAGACGCAGACGGAAAGGTAGAGACCTATAAAGCCCGTCTAGTTGCCAAAGGATATCGTCAGCATTATGGTATTGACTATGACGAAATGTTTTCTCCTATGGCAATGCTCAAATCCATTCGGATTATGCTTGCGATAACAGCACACTTAGATTATGAAATCTGGCAAATGGATGTAAAGACCGCTTTTCTAAATGGAGATTTAGAAGAGGAGGTGTATATGATGCAACCTGAAGGTTTTATATCTGTAGATGAGTCTAAGGTGTGCAAGCTTCAAAAATCCATTTATGGATTAAAGCAAGTTTCACGGAGTTGGAACATACGATTTGATAAGGTGATCAAATCGTATGGCTTCATTAAGAATGAAGAGAAACCTTGCATTTATAAATCAGTTATTATATTTCTTATTTTTTATGTGGATGATATACTTTTAATCGGAAATGACATTCCTGCATTACAAGGAATAAAGGTATGGCTATCATCTCAATTTGCCATGAAGGATTTGGGAGAAGCATCTTACATCCTAGGGATGAAGATCTATAGAGATAAATCTAAAAGATTGCTTGGATTATCCCAATCCACATATATTGATACTATACTGAAAAGGTTCAGTATGATTAATTCCAAGAAAGGCTATCTTCCAATGGACCATGGAATTAACCTCTTTAAAAGAGATTGTCCGACAACCTCTCAAGAAAGAGAGAGTATGGATAGAATTTCATATGCTTCGGCAGTGGGATCTATAATATATGCCATGACATGTACTAGACCAGACGTGGCATACTCACTAGGAGTAGTGAGCAGATACCAGTCTGATCCAGGTAGCAACCACTGGAAGGTTGTAAAAACTATCCTTAAGTATTTGAGAAATACTAAAGATCAGTGGCTTGTCTATGGTGATTCCGACTTAAAACTTGAGGGATATACCGATTCAAGTTTTCAGTCAGATCAAGATGATAGCAAGAGCGTGTCAGGATATATCATCACTCTTAAGGGTGGGGCCATCTGTTGGAAGAGTTCCAAGCAGCATACAGTGGCAGATTCTACATGTGAAGCAGAATACATCGCAGCATCTGATGCAGCCAAGGAAGCCGTATGGTTGCGCAAGTTCATCACCGAGCTGGGAGTGGCACCTTTCCTTGATGGTCCAGTTCCTATATTTTGTGATAACACTGGAGCCATAGCTCAGGCAAAGGAACCTAAAGCACATCAGCGGACCAAACATATTCTGCGACGCTATCATCTGGTTCGAGAGATTATAGAATGAGGTGATATTGATCTTCAGAAGATTGACACAAAAGAAAATCTGGCTAACCCATTTACCAAAGTCCTCGGCATCAAAGAGTTCAATGAACACAAGTCGAAGATGGGTATTAGATACTGTGCCGATTGGCTTTAGGCTAAGTGGGAGTTGTTGGAAATTGTATCCTAAATGTCAATCGTCAGCATATTGATGATTGAATTTTGTAAATGAATTGATAAATTAATAAAGTATTATTTGGCATTATTCATCATTTCATCTTCAAATGAACTCTTATATGATGAAGTCCGTAGGACTTATGTTATGATAAATGAGGATTTATCTTTGAGTCCTTAAACTTGTTCGCAACCAAATGATATGTTGTTACTAGGACGACAACATTATCGAGATTAGGTCGTTGTGTGACATATACGTTGGTTGTCCTCTTAACCAAGGAGTGTGGAGACACTGGTATGCCATACAGGTAAAGTGTAGGAGTACATTTCACTGAACGTGACAAATTCCGGAACGCTCTACTGTCAAGAGATGTTCCGAGTGGATATGGGTATAAGTTTGACCCTCTGACCTGAGACCGCAACATGTGACTAGCAAGCAACTCATTGTACTTTGGTACCGGACTACCTGATTTCTAATTCAGTGACGGAAGGTCACTAGGTGCAGTCAAGTACTTGCGTAGTCAGTTGTGAGTCGAGATGGAATTGACCCCTCCTGAAAATATGAGATAATGTCTTGTGATTAATTTAGCAAAACCTTGGCCAGGGTAATCCCAGTGAGGAGTCACGGGATATTTAAAGTTAATCACATAATGGATGTACTAATTATAGGATTGACAGTGAGCTCTAAGTCATCCTAGCATTAGGAGTCAAAGGGATTGAATTATACAGTAACCATAGTCTAGGGTTCCAGAATATTTGCTTCGCATATATTCGGCCTATCTGGATGTCGGGTACCATTGCTAGATGATCACATCGATTAATATAGTAAGATGTTCCTATACTACCGACTTAGGTTCGAACCTATGAGGTCACACGCATAGAAGTTTCTAGGTTGATCAAATGGCTGATTGATGATTAAGAATCATTAAGGGGTAATTTGGTCAATTCGATTGACAAATTATCCTAAGCAAAAGTTGCATTAAAATAATTATTGAATTATTGGAGGATTAATTAGCAATTAGATTACTAATGAACTCAATTTGATTGAGTAATTGGGCTTAGGTTGAGCCAAATTGAATAGGATTCAATTTGGACTGCATCAGGGTTTGACCTAATTGGATTGGGTTCAACCCAAGTAGATTGAGCTTGACCCAATTGATGGGACTTGACCCAATTGGATTGGGCTTGATCCAAATCAATTAGAAGACCTTATTTGATGAGGATTATGAGTTCAAAAAATTAGAATTGGATAAGGAGAAGAATCCCCAAATTTTAGGAACCCATCCTTATCTTCTTGGAGAAGAATGGTACCTTAATTTATCCCCAATATTTTCTATGCCTATCCTCTTTATTTTTGGCCAACAATTGGCGTGAGAAGAGAGGAGGCGTGGGGCTATATTTTGTATAAAAATGGCACCTTAAATCTAGAAAGATTTAGATGAATTTCCTAATTTGTAGGGATTGCATGGCGCATGAAATAGGGTGGTCATGAATTCGTATCTATTAGGGATCCAAAATGCACGAAATTTGGATATGTTTATTTCCTCTTAGCTGCCAAACCACCAGAATTTTTTGGGAATTTTATCAGCCAAATTAGTTGGCTAAATTAGGTGTGAGGCGTGGGGTGGTCTTTTGGCTATAAAAGACCCCCATGCCTTGGGTTCAAGATATACCATATTTAGAGGTTTCAAAAAATTCTGAAAAAATTTTCTGAGGGCCTCCATCCCTTCTTCTCCTTCTTCCTCACATCCATCCTCTATCTCCTTGAAGAACAATCAAAGATTGAGTATTTAGAAGGAGAAAGCTTCAGCCATTGCAGCGTTCCTGCGCGAGCTAGCACTCCCACGGAAGACGATCTACCTAGGGCTTCGCGTGTACTTCTCATAGAGGCCATTCATGTGCATGGCTGCGAAGTCAAGGATCAGATCCATAAGTTTTATCCATCATAAAAGGTATTAATCTAGCATTAATCATTTATTATGGTGTCAAGGTAGGTCCGATTCTCCGAGGTTTTACCCTCTTTTGGGGCTCCTCACGGAGATATCTCCAGAATCCATTTGATGGATATTCAGAAATTAATTGGAATAGAGTTCTTAAGTTTCATATCTGATAGTTAATCATGCATAAAAGTTTTAGCATAATTGTTTAAACGATTCCGGCATAATCCTATGTGTTCTTAATGTGCTGATTTCTAGATTTGATTTTGTAAGCATGCATGAATTAAATTGTTTGATTCATTTTTTCGCTGCATTTTTGAAACTTAAAAAGAACTACGTGTGGCTTGATCCCCTTTGTGAAGGGGTACGTAGGCAACCCAATCAGGTTCAGCCATGGTTTTGAAAAAAAAAAAAATCAGCATGCTAAACACCGAAGAACCTAGGATTCACTTTCAAAAACCACTTGCCTCGAACAGATGAGCTGTCTTCCTTATAGGGATAAAGCTTGCCTAGATATCAACTGAGCCACAGAGCGAAATTGGTGCAACTTTTGGTGGTCTTCATCCTATTGAGCTCGAATGTTCCTAGGGGCCGACGTCTAATTGATTTTAATTAAAGTGATAGCTATGTGAGAGTTGGTTCACCTAATTTGGACAAGAATCTGGTGATGAAATCCAGTACTTATCTTGTTGGGGTGATTGCCCTTACTATGTGCGTGATATATTAAGTGGTGTGTCAAGCAAGCATACATGCCTTACTCAAATTAAATCAAACAATCATAACAAGGATTCAAATGCATGAGCAACCTAAATAATATCTATTCGAGCACTCGTAGTTTAGAGGGGGTGGCAGACTAGACACACATATGCCGAGACGTATCTGCCGAGCTTCCCCACTACGTTTGCAAGCTGATGCGCGAAAAGACAAGAGAGGTTTAGAGGTTACCAAGCAAAAATTGCAGCAAGCTAATTGATCAAACCTCGTTGGTACGTGTCCTCTAGTCGTCCAAAATTCGTTCCTTCTTTCTTTTTTTTTTGTTTTTCTTCAACAGTCCTAAAAAAACAAATAATGATTAGTACATCTCAAAAATATAGCAATATAAGGAAGTAGATGTATCCAATTGCTAAAAAGAAATAAATAAAAATAAATAAATAAAAAGAAAACAACCGTGCTTTCAATCCCCGGCAATGGCGTCAAAAATTGATAATCAACTTTAAAGACAACGCAATAACACGTATCTGGTAGGATAGTGATTACGGGTATCGATCCATAGGGATTGGGGTACAATTATTTTCTTAAAAATATTTGAAAAAGAGAATTTGTGAAAACTATTGAACTAAATAATTTAATAGAAAATGCAATTAAAATGATATCAGTTGAGAGAACCTAGGGCAAGAAATTCACTTCTGACATAGTAACAAGGATTATTTGTATTTTAATTTGTTCTTGGATTAATATGCAAATTGGGTACAAGCCCTATAAGCATTCAAATAAAAATTCACTGAAGTAATTTTAGGAAAACCCATCTTCAGTAGGTATAAAATGTCTACCCTAAAATAAGATAACAGGACACCGCATCTTCCTTAAGCATGGATTATCTTTATACTCACTCAGTGATAATGAAAAATAGTTGTACGAACATCATATTTAAAATCACAGAGATTAAATATGAGATAAAAGAAAAATATTTATTTAAGAGTAAGAGGATTCATACAACCCCAAGAACAAAAATTAAATGTACAAAACCCTTATTTCTCTCTTAGAGCTTCATCCAGCCCTAGTGAAGAGCTCAGCCTTCCATGGAGAATTGAACAGCAGCAGCAGTGGAGAAGGCTTCCATCGCGACTAGCTCTTCTGCCTTTCTTTCTCTTGCGACTCCCCTGAGAACGGCTCCCTCTCAGCACTTCATTATTTCTTCCTGGGAAGTCATTTCCGAAATACCCAAACTACTCTCCCTCCTGGACTCTGTGGGATTTGGCCTATGAACCCAAGCTTGCTTCCCTCCCGGTGGAGCTTCCCCTTTTATAGCTTTCACACCCTTGTTATCACGCAGGGGATAAGGATGAAAGGAAGCGGAATGCGGTTGAAGCTGGGGTGATTCTTGGAGTTGGAGCATATCGTGAATCCAGGGAATGAGAGGAAGGAACCAAGCTTCTTCAACGCGTGGGAGGAGATCATGGATGCAGCTGGGACACGGAGCAGATGATTTGAGCTTATCCATGGATGCTGGAAGCTGGACGTGGAGGAGGACGTGGAGAGGATGTCGGACGACTGCTGGCTTCCAGATGCTGTGAAGATTAGCTGGGAGCAGGGGATGGGCTTGGGATGTTGGGAGGCCGTAGAACCTAGGATCTGGCCTTGGAAGCTTATCCACGGATGCTGAGAAGTTGATCGTGAACGGGAGGAAGGTTGGATTTGTGAACGAGATGTGAGGAGGGATTGTGGATAATGGCTGAGAATTCGAGTTTATCCGTGGATGAAGATAAGATGAGCTGGGAGTTTGTTCCGAAATAGGGGAAGATGTGGAGAACGTCGGAGGAATTGAAATGCTTGGGAGAATGACTGAGATCTGTTCGTGAATGGGAGGAATCCAGAACAAGAAGAAGGCTGGATTCGGCTGGGAGTTTGTGTTTATCCCGTGGATCATGCGGTTCTATGCTGAAATAGGGAGCTTGGATGCATTCTATTCCGCTAGGAGAATATCGCGGAAGGATGGAGCTGATCCGGAAGCTTTGGAGATGAAGACACAGGAGGAATGAGCTAGGAATGGCTGGGAGAAGATGAGGATGCTGGGACACGATCCACGGAATGGGGAGAGGATGAACTCTAAGGATGAATGCTGGGGAGAGGATTCTGTTTTCGTGGCTGGGGTCAATCCGAATGCTGGGACTTGGCTGGCTTGGTTCTGTTCATAGGAGACCTGAGAGGATAGGCGTGGGAATGGGCTCTATTTTGAGGCTGGGGTGGATTACGTGGAAGCTTGATCTCTAAACACTTAAAGAATGATGTGGACACGGGTACTGCTACAAACGCGAAAGAAACTCGCGTTGAGCTGAATCGTGGAAGAAAAAGGATACATGATCTAGACGTTGGACCGCAAAGATGGAAGCTTGATCCTTAGATGCAGGAGGTGCATGTGGTTTGGGTTCAAGAATTATCTCAACTGAGTTCGGCCCGACCTGCATACATTCGACTCGACCAAAATAATTAAATCAAACTCGAATTACTTCTAATAATTTATTAAAATGCAATGATGAAGGAAAACACATTTTCTTATGTTTAGATTAAAATATATATATATAAATAATAATAAGTGCTATGTAAAATAGATAAATTTATTCATTATTTAGCACTTATCAGGTTCATGAAGGGCTCATGCTCCTGCATCAAAGGGTCAATGGAAGGTGCTGCGGTTTGGTTAGTATATGATAACTATGGGTTGAATAGAAGAGTCTCACCTCTATCCTAACCCAAGGGTTTTTCTGGTGTCTCACCAAGGAAGAAGGGGCCTTTGGAGTCTTACTAAAGGAAGAAGAATCTCTCTTCAAGGATTTAATTCTCAAACTTTACTTTCTTATTCTCCAAATTTTATTCTTCAATCCTCCTCTTTAAATAGAGTAGAGGTTTGGAAAATTAAAGCAATTACAATCAGCAATTTTAGGACTCATTACCTAACTTAAACTCCCAAAAGACATCAACTTTGACCAAGTCAACAAACTCTTCACGCCAAATGAAATAATCTCCAAGGGCTTCACGCCAAGGAAACATGCCCTGTAAGACTCCCAACCGTTGGATGATCTTCATGCGTTGGATGATTCATGTCTTCAAGGGATTTCACGTTAAGGCTTCATGCTGAATTCCTTTCACGGGTCATTGGAAATCCTTCTCAAAGGGGGACTCCTCAAGGGGCGCCACATCAAAAGATTAGGATCCCTAAAAATCAGCAAGATGAGGATCCCTAAAATTCAGCAAGGGTTGATTCCACGCGAGAAGGTTTTCTAGTGGGAGGAGGACTCCTTGCGCCAAGAATTCCCCTTCATACATTGATCTTCATGCCATCAAATCCTAGGGAAATTAGGATCCCTTCATGCAGCATGATTCCTCCATCACACCTCCTAATCTTCCGCCACTTGGCGCTCAATTACAAGGACTCAATTATAAACACAAATCAGCAAATTACAAATCCAAAGCAAGAATTCAAATAATCCCAAAATAAAAGGACTCAATTGTTAGAACCCGCCCATGCCGCAGAAAATTTTAAAAAAATTCAGATGGCAGCGGAAGAGGCATGCGCGGGATCAACCGTTCATCGCATGAACGTTGTTCAAAAACCGTTCATAGTTAGATAAGGATTAAAAACTTTTAAAAACAATTGGAAGATCAGATCTTCCAATTGTGTGGGTAGATGATCACTGCAAACTGGAGTTCGTGGTTTTGGATGAAGGTTCGCTTGAAGCCGCACAAGCGTCCGGCCTCTACGGGTATCCACACGAAGCAGAGGACCAATCCAAATGCTCCAATCTTCCCGGGGTGCTAGCTCTCTTGCAGAGATTACTTTGATGGCTGATCACCTTCCTTTCAATCAACCCTGGAATGTTAGAGGGAGGAGGAAGAAGATGAAGGGATCAAGGGAGAAGATCCAAAAGGCTAGATGCAGCCTTTCCTTTTCCTTGCGTTGAATCCCAAACGGAGGAGGAAGAAGGAGACCGCCAAGGGCCTTTTTCTCTTCTTGCTTGCGGCTGATCCAAGAGGAGAGGAGAGAGAGGGCGTACGGCACAAGGAGAAGGGCTTCAATGCCCTAGGTCAGCCCCCACGCCTCCTCTTAAATAGCATGTGGAGCTCCTGTTAGATGTATGCCCTAGAAGCCAATCTGGCTGACACATTGTTATTTCTAGGGACATAATTTTGTACTTGACTATTTATTATTGAATAAATAAAAGGCATCTTTTCATTCATATTATTTATGTGTCTATGAATCGTCCAAGAAATTAATAAGATGATGATACATATTCTCAAGAGTTGAGAATTTGAGCCATGTATCATTGGTGATTAATTTCTAAATGCTCCTGATCAATGGATCATCACGAGGACGGTGATTGATCCGATCAGTGCACAGATCACTTTCCTTCTGGATGGACGAGACTTGAGTCCATAGTGTAGGGACACTGAAGTGATAGTGCAGGTGCTTGTTAGAGAACAAGGGTACTGAGCGTGACCAAGACAAGAAGTCACTTGGATGTCTATCCACTCGTCAGTGACTTGCTTGATGTTGCAGTAGTGTGACTGGTCCTTTGACTTGCGGTGCTTCGGCTACTCACAGTGAGGTTATTGTAGTTTGACTGCACACATACATGGTCTCTAGCCATATGGATCCATGCAGTGTAGATTGGCTGCAGTAAGTTCACTGTAGGAGTAGGGTATGCACCGATAAGAAATCTATCGACCTTGATAGAAGAGGAGTGATCCTATGTGATTTGTTAGACTGAGTTCTAAGACCTTGGCCAGGGCAGTAATATAAAGTGAAAAAAGAGTTTTCCACTATCGAACTCAAGTCGAATAAATCTTGACATATGACAGACGATGGGGTTTGACGAGTTATCCATGACCTCCGTCCTGTAGGGATCCACGATAGTAGGACTGTATCACATGTTAACTGCACCTAGAGGTTCATCTTTCTATTCTACTGGGTAGCCACTACATGCTGCTAGGTGTCACTAGTGGATGGTGGGACTCATAGGGATTATCTTGATGATCGATAAACCCTAATGAGTTGAGTTGGAATCGTTCCAACCCATTGAAAGGAGTTTTCAATGATAAAGTGATAGAGATCGCAATATATCTCACTACCAGTCAGAATAGAACCTATGGGGTCACACACACTAGAAGTATTGACCGATCCGATGGTTGAATAGTGATTATGAATCACGAGTAATCAATTCGATTGATATTCGGTTGAAGAAGGAACAAAGGAAATTAATTAATTGAACTTAAACACAAATCCTACTTCGGGTAGGATTCCTAGAGTCCTAATTGAATTAGGACTGGAAATCCTAGTTGGAGTAGGACTGGGATTCCTACTTGGAATAGGATTCCTACAACCCTAATGAGATTAGAAATTTTGAATTAAAATTGGATTCCTACTTGGAGTAGGATTCCTAGAAATCCTAATTGGATTAGGACTTCGGATTCAAATAGAGTCCTAATTGGATTAGGACTAAAATTAAATACATCCTAATTGGATTAGGATTCCTTAAGTCTAAATTAATTATTAATCTAATGAATCAACATGACTCCTAATTGGATTAGGATTGAAGAGTTCAATTGAGTCATGGTTCATTCAAGTTCTAATAGGATTAGGACTAGCATGGATTGAATCCAATTGATTCATGATTTGGTTAAAGCCTAATAGGATTAGGACTTAGCCATAAGAGGGACACCTAATCCTCCTTAGGGCATCACAAGAAGGAGGGATCACGCCCCTCCTCCTCTCCTTGTGTGCGGCATGAAGAGTTGTATGGTGAGCAGAGTCGCACAGCTCGTTTTGAAGTGTCCAAGAGGCTCTTCAAGACAAAGATGCGCGAAGGGCAGTCTGTCCATGATCATGGTCTGACTATGATCAAGGACTTAGAGGAGCTTGAGAAGCTCGGAATGAACATGCACAAGGAATTGCAAGTGGATTTGATCCTACAGTCACTTCCTGATTCATTTGGTCAGTTTATAGTAAACTACCACATGAATAAGATTGAATGCACTAAGACTGAACTGATCAACATGTTGGTAACTGCTGAGGGAGCCTTGAAAGGTTCAAGGGGCAATGTCCTTGCTGCTGAGTTGACTTCTGGTTCCAAGAGAAAGTCTACTTGGAAGAAAAAGAAGCCTGCAAAGAAGCAGAAGAAAGACAAGAAGCCAAAGAAGGAAGTTCAAAAGAAAAAGGCTAATGACAAAGGAAAATGTTTCCACTGCAATGTCGACGGCCACTGGAAAAGGAACTGTCCTTCATACCTCGAGAGCCTGAAGAACATGAAAGGTGACAAACCTTCAGAAGGTATAAATTTGCTCATAATTGAAACTAATCTAACGGTTTCTTCTACTTCTAGTTGGGTTATAGATTCTGGTTCTAGTGCTCATCTGTGCACTACCATGCAGGGTCTAAGGGAAAGTAGAAGGCTGGCGGAAGGTGCGGTAACCCTTCGGGTTGGCAACGGGGCAAAAGTTGCTGCTGTGGCTGTCGGCACCTACCATCTGCGACTACCATCTGGTATTAGTTTATTACTTAGAGACTGCTATTATGTACCTGCTGCTAGCAGAAATTTGATTTCTGTTTCATGTCTAGCACAGGAAGGTCATGTTTTTACATTTGACAAAGACTGTTGTTCTATTTATTTAAGAAATAAAATAGTTGCACGTGGTTTTTTGATTGACAGTCTCTATCATTTGCATATGGATGTATCTATAAATGTGTCTGAGCAAGTAGTGAATGCCAAAAGATCCAAAAGATCCAGGGATGAGATAAACCAAAAATATTTGTGGCACCTCAGGCTTGGCCATATTGGAGAGGACAGAATGAACAAAATGGATAAAGATGGGCTTCTCGGCTCATTGACTTCCGAGTCATATCCAATTTGCGAATCCTGTCTTCAAGAAAAAATGGCCAAATTACCCTTTATAGGACATGGGGAGAGGACCACTGAAATACTTACCCTAGTACATACAGATGTATGTGGCCCATTCGATGTGCTAGCCAGGGGACGTTATTCATACTTCATTACCTTTATCGATGATTATTCACGGTATGGGTATGTGTATCTTATGAGACACAAATCTGAATCTTTTGAAAAGTTCAAAGAGTTCAAAAATGAAGTAGAAAAACAAACTAGAAAACCCCTTAAGGCTCTTCGATCAGATCGAGGAGGAGAATACCTTAGTGGAGAATTCCGGAACTATCTCAAGGACAATGGCATAGTCTCACAATGGACTCCTCCGGGTACGCCTCAACTCAACGGGATGTCAGAGAGGAGGAATCGGACCCTATTGGATATGGTCAGGTCCATGATGAGCTTCACTGATTTACATATGTTCCTTTGGGAAGATGCCTTACTCACAGCGATTTATTTATTGAATAGAGTTCCCTCTAAATCAGTTCCTACTACACCGTATGAGATATGGCATGGTAAGAAACCAAGTCTTGGTCATCTCAAGATTTGGGGATGTCCGGCCCACGTCAAGAGACTACAGGCAGACAAGTTAGAGGCTAGGACCATAAGTGCTCGTTTTATAGGATATCCTAAAGAGTCATTAGGATACAATTTTTACATCTCAGAGGATCACAATGTGTTTGTGAGCCGTCATGCCATCTTCTTGGAAAATCAGTTTATCCTTGATAGAGGCAGTGGGAGGAAAATTGAACTTGAAGCGAAAGTCTCTGAAAAGCAACGAGTCATGGATCCTATCAAATCCATTCATACAGAGCCAGTACACGATGTCCCTCGACCACCTCGTAGATCTAGTAGGGTCTCCCATTCTCCTGATAGATACTTAGGTATACTAGAAGAGGATACCGAGGAAATGTTCCTAGTGGGAGATAAGGATCATACACAAGATCCCAATACCTACGATGAGGCGATATCTGATATCGATTCCGAGAAATGGCTGGAAGCCATGAAGTCAGAGTTAGACTCCATGCATTCCAACCAAGTCTGGACCTTAGTAGATCCACCAGAAGGTATTGTACCTATTGGATGTAAATGGATCTACAAAAGGAAAATAGGTTCGGATGGAAAGGTAGAGACCTTTAAGGCAAGGCTGGTGGCGAAAGGGTATAGTCAACGCGAAGGCATTGACTATCAGAAGACCTTTTCACCTGTAGCCATGCTGAAATCCATCCGAACACTGCTTGCCATTGCAGCATTTCATGATTATGAAATCTGGCAGATGGATGTGAAAACTGCTTTTCTGAATGGATATCTTGATGAAGATATCTATATGGAACAGCCTCTGGGTTTCACTTCCAGTGATGGAGATCACAAGGTCTGCAAGCTGCAAAGGTCCATCTATGGACTAAAACAAGCATCTCGGAGTTGGAACACTCGTTTTGATGACGCAATCAAAACGTTTGATTTCATCAAAAACGAAGAGGAACCGTGTGTTTACAAAAGGGTTAGTGGGAGCGCTGTCGTATTTCTCATACTGTACGTGGACGACATCCTCCTGATAGGGAATGATATTCCCATGCTAACCTCGGTCAAGGTCTGGTTGTCAAAAGAGTTCTCCATGAAAGACCTTGGGGAAGCATCCTATATTTTGGAAATAAAGGTCTATAGAGATAGATCTAAAAGGATGCTTGGCCTATCACAGAAAATGTATATAGAGGAAGTGCTGAAAAGGTTCAGCATGGAAAACTCCAAAAGGGGTCTCTTACCTCTTAGGCATGGAATTCATCTCTCCAAGAAGATGTGCCCCAATACATCTGAAGAGATTCAACGCATGAGCAAGATCCCTTATGCATCGGCAATAGGGAGCCTCATGTATGCCATGCTATGTACACGACCTGATATAGCTCTTGCTGTGAGTGTCACAAGCAGATGTCAGTCGAATCCAGGTGAGGAACACTGGACAGCTGTGAAGAATATTCTTAAGTACTTGAGAAGAACTAAAGATTTATTCTTAGTCTTTGGAGGATCATCAGAGTTGAAGGTAGAAGGATACACAGATTCAGACTTCATGACTGATGTCGATGATAGGAAGTCAACATCTGGATATGTGTTCTTGTGCAATGGTGGTACGGTAAATTGGAAGAGTTCCAAACAACCGATCATTGCTGATTCTACTATGGAAGCTGAATACATCGCCGCCTCTGAAGCTGCAAAGGAAGGCTTCTGGTTCAAGAAATTCATTGCGGAATTGGATGTAATGTCATCAGATGCCATAACACTCTACTGCAATAATAATGGCGCCATAGCCCTTGCTAAGGAGCCAAGGTCTCATCAGAAGTCCAAGCATATAGAGCGGCGCTTCCATCTCATACGCGACTATGTTGAGAAGAAATATGTAGAGATGCAGAGAGTAGACTCCGCGGATAACGTGGCAGATCCGTTCACTAAGCAGCTAAGTCAGCAAAAGACTGAAGCCCACCTTGAGAAGATGGGGCTTAGATATATGACTGATTGGCTTTAGTGCAAGTGGGAGATTGTTAGATGTATGCCCTAGAAGCCAATCTGGCTGACACATTGTTATTTCTAGGGACATAATTTTGTACTTGACTATTTATTATTGAATAAATAAAAGGCATCTTTTCATTCATATTATTTATGTGTCTATGAATCGTCCAAGAAATTAATAAGATGATGATACATATTTTCAAGAGTTGAGAATTTGAGCCATGTATCATTGGTGATTAATTTCTAAATGCTCCTGATCAATGGATCATCACGAGGACGGTGATCGATCCGATCAGTGCACAGATCACTTTCCTTCTGGATGGACGAGACTTGAGTCCACAGTGTAGGGACACTGAAGTGATAGTGCAGGTGCTTGTTAGAGAACAAGGGTACTGAGCGTGACCAAGACAAGAAGTCACTTGGATGTCTATCCACTCGTCAGTGACTTGCTTGATGTTGCAGTAGTGTGACTGGTCCTTTGACCTGCGGTGCTTCGGCTACTCACAGTGAGGTTATTGTAGTTTGACTGCACACATACATGGTCTCTAGCCATATGGATCCATGCAGTGTAGATTGGCTGCAGTAAGTTCACTGTAGGAGTAGGGTATGCACCTATAAGAAATCTATCGACCTTGATAGAAGAGGAGTGATCCTATGTGATTTGTTAGACTGAGTTCTAAGACCTTGGCCAGGGCAGTAATATAAAGTGAAAAAAGAGTTTTCCACTATCGAACTCAAGTCGAATAAATCTTGACATATGACAGACGATGGGGTTTGACAAGTTGTCCATGACCTCCGTCCTGTAGGGATCCACGATAGTAGGACTGTATCACATGTTAACTGCACCTAGAGGTTCATCTTTCTATTCTACTGGGTAGCCACTACATGCTGCTAGGTGTCACTAGTGGATGGTGGGACTCATAGGGATTATCTTGATGATCGATAAACCCTAATGAGTTGAGTTGGAATCGTTCCAACCCATTGAAAGGAGTTTTCAATGATAAAGTGATAGAGATCGCAATATATCTCACTACCAGTCAGAATAGAACCTATGGGGTCACACACACTAGAAGTATTGACCGATCCGATGGTTGAATAGTGATTATGAATCACGAGTAATCAATTCGATTGATATTCGGTTGAAGAAGGAACAAAGGGAATTAATTAATTGGACTTAAACACAAATCCTACTTCGGGTAGGATTCCTAGAGTCCTAATTGGATTAGGACTGGGAATCCTAGTTGGAGTAGGACTGGGATTCCTACTTGGAATAGGATTCCTACAACCCTAATGAGATTAGGAATTTTGAATTAAAATTGGATTCCTACTTGGAGTAGGATTCCTAGAAATCCTAATTGGATTAGGACTTCGGATTCAAATAGAGTCCTAATTGGATTAGGACTAAAATTAAATACATCCTAATTGGATTAGGATTCCTTAAGTCTAAATTAATTATTAATCTAATGAATCAACATGACTCCTAATTGGATTAGGATTGAAGAGTTTAATTGAGTCATGGTTCATTCAAGTTCTAATAGGATTAGGACTAGCATGGATTGAATCCAATTGATTCATGATTTGGTTAAAGCCTAATAGGATTAGGACTTAGCCATAAGAGGGACACCTAATCCTCCTTAGGGCATCACAAGAAGGAGGGATCACGCCCCTCCTCCTCTCCTTGTGTGCGGCATGAAGAGAGGGGCCGGCGCCCCCTTCTTATGGAATTAACTCTAGGGCTCCTAGATTGTAGGAGCCCTAGATGGCTATATAAGAGGAGGCAAGGGGCCGGCGCCCTAATGCACTTGAAGCCCTCCTCTTGCTGCCGCCACCCTCCCCTCTCCTCCCTTGGTTCAACTGCAAGCAAGGTGCAAGGGAAAGAAGACCTTGGCGACATCCCTTCTTCCTCCTCTTGGCTTCAATGCATGAGAAAAGAAGAAGGCTGCGAAGGGCTTTGATCTTCTTCCTCTTCTTCATCCTTCTTCTTCCTCCTCTCAAGTGCAATCAAGAGTTGATTGAAAGAGAGGAGATCAGCCATCAAAAGAAGTCTTTGCAAGGGAGCTAGCACCCCGGGAAGACAAGAAAGATTTGATCGGTCCTCTACTTCGTGTGGATACCCGTAGAGGCCGGACGTTTGAACGGCTTCAAGCGAACCCTCTTCCGAAAACCACGAATTCAGATTTGCGGTGATCATCTACCCGCGCAAGGTGAATATCTGATCTTCCTAAAAGTTTTAAAAGTATTAATCCTTATCTAACTACGAACGGTCTAGAAACAGCGTTCATGCGATGAACGTCGATCCCGCTTATGCCGATTCCGCTGCAATCTGATTTTTGTTTTGAAATATCAGCGGCATAGGCGGGTTCCCAACAGCTCCTACTTTGTAGGAGCTCCGATTAGATTCCAAGAGGGGCGCCGACCCCTCTTCTTTGCCGCACCAAGCAAGGAAAAGGAGGAGGGGCGTGTGCCCCTCCTTCATGGTTAACCTAATCCTCCTCTAAGGAGGATTAGGAAGGTCACTCATGGTTAGGTCCTAATCTAATTTGGCTTGGACCAAGGGTGAACTAATTTGGGTTTAATCTAGGTAAGTCCTAATCCAATTAAAACTTAATGAGCCATGATTCAATTGAACCCTTCAATCCTAATCTAATTAGGAGTCATCCTGATTCATTAGATTAATAATTAATTAGGACTTAAGAAGTCCTAATTCCATTAGAATTTATTTAATTTTAGTCTTAATCCAATTAGGACTCTAATTTTAGCTTCAATCCTATCGTGGATCCCTATAGGACGGAGGTCATGGACAACTCGTCAAACCCCATCGTCTGTCGTATGTGAAGATTTATTCGACTTAAGTTCGAGAGTGGAAAACTCTTTCTCCACTGTGCATACTGCCCCGGCCGAGGTCTTACGAACTCAGTCTTATAAATCACATAGGATCTCTCCTTATCTATCAAGGTCGATAGATTCCTTATAGGTGCATACCCTACTCCTACAGTGAACCTACTGCAGCCAATCTACACTGCATGGACCCATATGGCTAGAGATCATGCATGTGTGCAGTCAAACTACAATAACCTTACTGTGAGTGGCCGAAGCACCGCAGGTCAAAGAACCAGTCACACTACTGCAACATCAAGCAAGTCACTGACGAGTGGATAGACATCCAAGTGACTTCTTGTCTTGGTCACGCTCAGTACCCTTGTTTTCTAACAAGCACCTGCACTATTACTTCAGTGTCTCCACACCGTGGACTCGAGTCTCGTCCATCAATAGGAAAAGTAATGTGTGCACTGATCTCATCAGATCGATCACCGTCCTCGTGATGATCCATCGATCAGGAGCGTTTAGAAATTAATCACTAATGATGCATGGCTCAAATTCTCAACTCTTGAGAATATGCATCATCATCTTATTAATTTCTTGGACGATTCATAGACACAATAACAATATGAATGAAAAAGATGCCTTTCATTTATTCAATAATAATAAAGTCAAGTACAAATTATGTCCCAGAATTAATAATGTGTCAGCCAAAATTGGCTTCTAGGGCATACATCTAACAATCTCCCATTTGCACTAAAGCCAATCAGTCATATATCTTAGTCCCATCTTCTCAAGGTGGGCTTTAGTTTTTTGTTGACTTAGCTACTTAGTGAACGGGTCTGCCACGTTGTCCGCGAAGTCTACTCTCTGCACCTCGACATACTTCTTCTCAACATAGTCGCGTATGAGGTGGAAGCACCGCTCTATATGCTTGGACTTCTGATGAGACCTTGGTTCCTTAGCAAGAGCTATGGCGCCATTATTATCGCAGTAGAGTGTTATGGCATCTGATGTCATCACATCCAATTCTGCAATGAATTTCTTGTACCAGAAGCCTTCCTTAGCATTTTCAGATGCGGCGATGTATTTAGCTTCCATAGTAGAGTCAGCAATGATCGGTTGTTTAGAACTCTTCCAATTCACCATACCACCATTGCACAAGAACACATATCCAGATGTTGACTTCCTATCATCGACATCAGTCATGAAGTCTGAATCTATGTACCCTTTTATCTTCAACTCTGATGATCCTCCAAAAATCAAGAAAAAATCTTTAGTTCTTCTCAAGTACTTAAGAATATTCTTCACAGCTGTCCAGTGTTCTTCACCTGGATTCGACTGATATCTGCTTGTGACACTCACAGCAAGGGCTATATCAGGTCGTGTACATAGCATGGCATACATGAGGCTCCCTATTGCCGATGCATAGGGGATCTTGCTCATGCGTTGAATCTCTTCAGATGTGTTGGGGCACATATTCTTGGAGAGATAAATTCCATGTCTTAGGGGTAAGAGACCCCTTTTAGAGTTTTCCATGCTGAACCTTTTCAGCACTTCCTCTATGTACATCTTCTGTGATAGGCCAAGCATCCTTTTGGATCTATCTCTATAGACCTTTATTCCCAAAATATAGGATGCTTCCCCCAGGTCTTTCATGGAGAATTCTTTTGACAACCAGACCTTGACCGAGGTTAGCATGGAAATATCATTCCCTATCAGGAGGATGTCGTCCACGTACAGTACAAGAAGCACGACAGCACTCCCACTAACCTTTTTGTAAACACATGGTTCCTCTTCGTTTTTGATGAAAT
This sequence comes from Phoenix dactylifera, assembly GCF_051530095.1. Lineage (NCBI taxonomy): Eukaryota > Viridiplantae > Streptophyta > Magnoliopsida > Arecales > Arecaceae > Phoenix > Phoenix dactylifera. Next base: position 572,687 of record NC_143204.1, on the reverse strand, counting down.
CAAATATTTTGATTGCGTCATCGAAACGAGTGTTCGAACTCCGAGATGCTTGCTTTAGTCCATAGATGGACCTTTGCAGCTTGCAGACCTTGTGATCTCCATCACTGAAAGTGAAACCCAAAGTCTGTTCCATATAGATATCTTCATCAAGATATCCATTCAGAAAAGTAGTTTTCACATCCATCTGCCAGATTTCATAATCATGAAATGCTGCAATGGCAAACAATGTTCGAATGGATTTTAGCATGGCTACAGGTAAAAAGGTCTCTTGATAGTCAATGCCTTCACGTTGACTATACCCTTTCGCCACTAGCCTTGCTTTATAGGTCTCTACCTTTCCATCCGAATCGTTCCAACCCATTGAAAGGAGTTTTCAATGATAAAGTGATAGAGATCACAATATATCTCACTACCAGTCAGAATAGAACCTATGGGGTCACACACACTAGAAGTATTGACCGATCCGATGGTTGAATAGTGATTATGAATCACGAGTAATCAATTCGATTGATATTCGGTTGAAGAAGGAACAAAGGGAATTAATTAATTGGACTTAAACACAAATCCTACTTCGGGTAGGATTCCTAGAGTCCTAATTGGATTAGGAATGGGAATCCTAGTTGGAGTAGGACTGGGATTCCTACTTGGAATAGGATTCCTACAACCCTAATGAGATTAGGAATTTTGAATTAAAATTGGATTCCTACTTGGAGTAGGATTCCTAGAAATCCTAATTGGATTAGGACTTCGGATTCAAATAGAGTCCTAATTGGATTAGGACTAAAATTAAATACATCCTAATTGGATTAGGATTCCTTAAGTCTAAATTAATTATTAATCTAATGAATCAACATGACTCCTAATTGGATTAGGATTGAAGAGTTCAATTGAGTCATGGTTCATTCAAGTTCTAATAGGATTAGGACTAGCATGGATTGAATCCAATTGATTCATGATTTGGTTAAAGCCTAATAGGATTAGGACTTAGCCATAAGAGGGACACCTAATCCTCCTTAGGGCATCACAAGAAGGAGGGATCACGCCCCTCCTCCTCTCCTTGTGTACGGCATGAAGAGAGGGGCCGGCGCCCCCTTCTTATGGAATTAACTCTAGGGCTCCTAGATTGTAGGAGCCCTAGATGGCTATATAAGAGGAGGCAAGGGGCCGGCGCCCTAATGCACTTGAAGCCCTCCTCTTGCTGCCGCCACCCTCCCCTCTCCTCCCTTGGTTCAACTGCAAGCAAGGTGCAAGGGAAAGAAGACCTTGGCGACATCCCTTCTTCCTCCTCTTGGCTTCAATGCATGAGAAAAGAAGAAGGCTGCGAAGGGCTTTGATCTTCTTCCTCTTCTTCATCCTTCTTCTTCCTCCTCTCAAGTGCAATCAAGAGTTGATTGAAAGAGAGGAGATCAGCCATCAAAAGAAGTCTTTGCAAGGGAGCTAGCACCCCGGGAAGACAAGAAAGATTTGATCGGTCCTCTACTTCGTGTGGATACCCGTAGAGGCCGGACGTTTGAACGGCTTCAAGCGAACCCTCTTCCGAAAACCACGAATTCAGATTTGCGGTGATCATCTACCCGCGCAAGGTGAATATCTGATCTTCCTAAAAGTTTTAAAAGTATTAATCCTTATCTAACTACGAACGGTCTAGAAACAGCGTTCATGCGATGAACGTCGATCCCGCTTATGCCGATTCCGCTGCAATCTGATTTTTGTTTTGAAATATCAGCGGCATAGGCGGGTTCCCAACAGCTCCTACTTTGTAGGAGCTCCGATTAGATTCCAAGAGGGGCGCCGACCCCTCTTCTTTGCCGCACCAAGCAAGGAAAAGGAGGAGGGGCGTGTGCCCCTCCTTCATGGTTAACCTAATCCTCCTCTAAGGAGGATTAGGAAGGTCACTCATGGTTAGGTCCTAATCTAATTTGGCTTGGACCAAGGGTGAACTAATTTGGGTTTAATCTAGGTAAGTCCTAATCCAATTAAAACTTAATGAGCCATGATTCAATTGAACCCTTCAATCCTAATCTAATTAGGAGTCATCCTGATTCATTAGATTAATAATTAATTAGGACTTAAGAAGTCCTAATCCCATTAGAATTTATTTAATTTTAGTCTTAATCCAATTAGGACTCTAATTTTAGCTTCAATCCTATCGTGGATCCCTATAGGACGGAGGTCATGGACAACTCGTCAAACCCCATCGTCTGTCGTATGTGAAGATTTATTCGACTTAAGTTCGAGAGTGGAAAACTCTTTCTCCACTGTGCATACTGCCCCGGCCGAGGTCTTACGAACTCAGTCTTATAAATCACATAGGATCTCTCCTTATCTATCAAGGTCGATAGATTCCTTATAGGTGCATACCCTACTCCTACAGTGAACCTACTGCAGCCAATCTACACTGCATGGACCCATATGGCTAGAGATCATGCATGTGTGCAGTCAAACTACAATAACCTTACTGTGAGTGGCCGAAGCACCGCAGGTCAAAGAACCAGTCACACTACTGCAACATCAAGCAAGTCACTGACGAGTGGATAGACATCCAAGTGACTTCTTGTCTTGGTCACGCTCAGTACCCTTGTTTTCTAACAAGCACCTGCACTATTACTTCAGTGTCTCCACACCGTGGACTCGAGTCTCGTCCATCAATTGGAAAAGTAATGTGTGCACTGATCTCATCAGATCGATCACCGTCCTCGTGATGATCCATCGATCAGGAGCGTTTAGAAATTAATCACTAATGATGCATGGCTCAAATTCTCAACTCTTGAGAATATGCATCATCATCTTATTAATTTCTTGGACGATTCATAGACACAATAACAATATGAATGAAAAAGATGCCTTTCATTTATTCAATAATAATAAAGTCAAGTACAAATTATGTCCCAGAATTAATAATGTGTCAGCCAAAATTGGCTTCTAGGGCATACATCTAACAATCTCCCATTTGCACTAAAGCCAATCAGTCATATATCTTAGTCCCATCTTCTCAAGGTGGGCTTTAGTTTTTTGTTGACTTAGCTACTTAGTGAACGGGTCTGCCACGTTGTCCGCGAAGTCTACTCTCTGCACCTCGACATACTTCTTCTCAACATAGTCGCGTATGAGGTGGAAGCACCGCTCTATATGCTTGGACTTCTGATGAGACCTTGGTTCCTTAGCAAGAGCTATGGCGCCATTATTATCGCAGTAGAGTGTTATGGCATCTGATGTCATCACATCCAATTCTGCAATGAATTTCTTGTACCAGAAGCCTTCCTTAGCATTTTCAGATGCGGCGATGTATTTAGCTTCCATAGTAGAGTCAGCAATGATCGGTTGTTTAGAACTCTTCCAATTCACCATACCACCATTGCACAAGAACACATATCCAGATGTTGACTTCCTATCATCGACATCAGTCATGAAGTCTGAATCTATGTACCCTTTTATCTTCAACTCTGATGATCCTCCAAAAATCAAGAAAAAATCTTTAGTTCTTCTCAAGTACTTAAGAATATTCTTCACAGCTATCCAGTGTTCTTCACCTGGATTCGACTGATATCTGCTTGTGACACTCACAGCAAGGGCTATATCAGGTCGTGTACATAGCATGGCATACATGAGGCTCCCTATTGCCGATGCATAGGGGATCTTGCTCATGCGTTGAATCTCTTCAGATGTGTTGGGGCACATATTCTTGGAGAGATAAATTCCATGTCTTAGGGGTAAGAGACCCCTTTTAGAGTTTTCCATGCTGAACCTTTTCAGCACTTCCTCTATGTACATCTTCTGTGATAGGCCAAGCATCCTTTTGGATCTATCTCTATAGACCTTTATTCCCAAAATATAGGATGCTTCCCCCAGGTCTTTCATGGAGAATTCTTTTGACAACCAGACCTTGACCGAGGTTAGCATGGAAATATCATTCCCTATCAGGAGGATGTCGTCCACGTACAGTACAAGAAGCACGACAGCACTCCCACTAACCTTTTTGTAAACACATGGTTCCTCTTCGTTTTTGATGAAATCAAATATTTTGATTGCGTCATCGAAACGAGTGTTCGAACTCCGAGATGCTTGCTTTAGTCCATAGATGGACCTTTGCAGCTTGCAGATCTTGTGATCTCCATCACTGAAAGTGAAACCCAAAGGCTGTTCCATATAGATATCTTCATCAAGATATCCATTCAGAAAAGTAGTTTTCACATCCATCTGTCAGATTTCATAATCATGAAATGCTGCAATGGCAAACAATGTTCGAATGGATTTTAGCATGGCTACAGGTGAAAAGGTCTCTTGATAGTCAATGCCTTCACGTTGACTATACCCTTTCGCCACTAGCCTTGCTTTATAGGTCTCTACCTTTCCATCCGAACCTATCTTCCTTTTGTAGATCCATTTGCATCCAATAGGTACAAAACCTTCTGATGGATCTACTAAGGACCAGACTTGGTTGGAATGCATGGAGTCTAACTCTGACTTCATAGCTTATGTTCGTCCTTTTTCTGTCTAACTAAAAATATGCTAGACCGATCGTTGTTAGAACCGACGAACAAAAGTTAAATTTAATTCTTTACTCTTACCTTTCCTACTCGAAGAATAGTGGTTGTAAGAGGTCGATCCACAGGGAGGCGATTGGAGTTGCATAAAAATTAGAACGTTCACTCAGATTTGAAATCGATTTTTGAATGATAAAAGGAAAACATTATTTCGGAGATGTTGATGGATTCTCTAGTCTACCGGATTATGATTTTTAATTGAAATTAACTAGAAGACATGTACTTAGATTCAAAAAGCATTTTTAATGAAAAATAAAGCTCTGACATAAAATTAAAATGGATGAAACTAAGGAGATTGAAGCAAACATAAATTTCATAAAAGAACATTTAATGTATTGCATAAAAGAAATTAAAATTTCAGCATAAATACAATCTTAAAAGTAAAACATTCCACCAAAATAAAATTCTCTAAAGTTAAAACTTAAAACATTGTTCTCAAGTAAAACTCAAACTCAAAACACATTGCTCTCAATAAAACTAAACATAAAGCATTGCTCTTTAAAAATAAGACTAAGCATGAAACATTGCTCTTAAAAATAAAACTAAACATGAAAAGAAAAAGAAAAAAGAATAAAAAAAACAAAACAAAGGAATGTGCTCTGTTTGAAAACAGAGCATCAACACTCCTCTCTGTTTCTTCTTCCCTGAACCAGCCGATGGCCTCTTTCCTTCTTCTTCTTTGGACCCGATCCCAGCCGAGCTCCTCCTTTGGTTCCCACCCCAACCGAGCACGTCTTCTCCTCCCTTCTCTCTGTTTCTTGGCCTCCACCCAGCTCTCTTTCTCCTTCGACTCCCCCTCCCTCTCCTTGCCGACCTCCTTCCTTCTTATAGTTGGACGAAGGCTGGGAGAAGCGGATCCGGGCGCTGAAATCGAGCGCGGGAGGCTAGGGATGCTGCGAGATCGACGAGATGACGGCATGGAAGCGGAAGGTGGGCGCGGTCTTGCTTCTTTGGGCCACGGATGCGGGATCGCCGGTGATTGCGGAAGGAAGGGGAGGACGGACGCGGGATGCTGTCGCGGAAGGAAGGAGGCTCGCGTGGATGCTGGGAATCCGTTGCTGTGGCGTTGATGGGAGGCAGATCATCCGGGATCGTACGCGGAAGAGGAAGGATGCTGGGGCTTCCTTCTTTGGGTGCCGGATTGGAAGCTGGATCGACGGGGAGGAGGATCCGTGGATGATGGGATTCCGGGCGTTGCTGGCACAGTGGCTGGCACGCGGAAGGACTTCCTTCTTTGGCTACTGGGAAGGAGCGGAAGGTGTGGCTGGCTGGCGGGCTGAGGCGTTGAAGAACGGGACCACGGGAAGGACATGGATCCGTGGGTGCAGAGGTGTGTCACGGATGCGGTGGATCTTGAACACGGAAGGAGGGAGGAGCCGGGAGCTTTGTGATGCGTGCGGACTGCTGGGAGGATATGGAAGAAGCTGTAAGAGCTGTCAGCGGTAATAGGCACTTCAATGAAGCAGCATTTGCATGAAATTTTGGGTCATCTATTCTGGCTGGAGGTCAAGTGCAATTCTTTCAAGTCATGGGTCACCCAGCACCTTATGGCAAATTTAGATTTGCCCAAAATTATTTTCCAAAGGCTCAAAAGAAATGGATCCGATTCGGACCCGAACCCGACTCGGACCCGATTTGAAGTCAAATTTGTACTCAATGTGCATTTTATCTATAATTTATACTAATCTATGTTAAATCTAAATATAATATTAATCTAGTGAATTTATTATTATCGGTTAACAATAACACTAATTTTAGTAACATGTAGGTCGCACTTTTGTGCTCTCATCACACCCCCCAACTAGCTTATTGCTAGTCTCTAGCAATTCAGTGCGAAAATGATAAAATGAGTGTGCAAAAGTGTAATTTATTAAAAAAAAATAGTAAGATAAATACTCATTTTCGTAGAGCATTACGATTGCACTTAGCACGTGCACAAGCCTTTAAACCCCTAGGTTACCCTAGTGGACGAGTGTTGTCTCGTGAGGGTTTGCAGTGAAGTTACCCACAAACTTCAATCCCAAAATAAAATTTATTTTATGAAATGAAAGTCTAATTTCAAGTACATAACTGATAAGAATTTCAAAAGCACACAAGGTTTTAATTACTAAGTAGCCCAAATTCTAGGTTAGTATGCAATTTAAGTTGAAGTCATTAAGTTTTCCGTTAGGGAGTTGTAAAACTTATTTATACTTGAGTGCTCACTGAAGTTTGGACCATGCACAAGCTAAGGTTTTGGATCTCCAAAATATCGCTAATATTAGTAGTTTCCAAGAATTGGTCGGACAAGACCTATTTGCTGATTCAAAATCATCTTTTCTGCAGGATTTCGAGAGCTGTGGATGTTTACTTTAATACCTCATGAGCTTTATATGTAATATTCCAGTTTACTCGAATTTTTACAATGACGGCTTTCACACTATTGTCTTTTTTAAAGTCAATATACATTTTTTTGTTTTTCATTTTTTTTTCTTCTCTCTTTTTTTTCTTTTTTTTCTTTTTTTTTTTTTTGAAAGAGAAATGATAATGTATATATTGTGCACTTTTACTCCTGTGATGATTCCTCCATGTAGCGAGCAATTAGTCGACAATTCTCACACCAGTTGGCATGAGGTGTCGGGCATCAAGACTCCCCTACGGACCTATGCTCGGGTTCCTCATCACAAGCCCGCTGACCTTTGACAATAGGTAGCCCTTTTTGATGTACCTGACTAAATCCACCATTTTTTTATTTTTTATTTTATTTTTTTTTTAATCAGAAAAAGATGGTTCATCAGGATTCGAGGTTGCTGCCATATTCTCAACACAATGTCGAACCTATACCTTAGAAAATGCAAGCCAGATGTGTTGTGAAATTCAAAGCACTAATTAGCTTACAACTCACTAAAAGGAACTTAATAAAAAGAACTCACTTTGCACTACTTCCAACTAGTCATTGGGCTCTTAGATTTTATATACCTTGTGTGTTGTATATTTTTTTTTTATTTTAACTAAAAACTTTTTTTTTATTTTTATAAAATTCCAAATGCTTAAAAATACCCCCAAACCTACATCTAACATTGTCCTCAATGTTAAAGAAAATTTAAAGCAGTAAGAGGACAGAGGAGAGGTTACCTGATATAGGTGGGTAAATTGAAAATTGGGGCAAAATCTCCCAAACCTGCATGTTAGTAATTTTTTTTTTTTTATAGAAGATATTTATATGTTGGGTTGCCTCCCAAGAGCGCTAAGTTTTATGTCTTCAGCCAGACAAAATGTAAATCTCCTTTTTTTTTTCAACCATTATCTAAGAATGGTTTTGGAAGAGTCCGATGAAGAACATGTTAGATGTATGCCCTAGAAGCCAATCTGGCAGACACATTATTTATTCTGGGACATAAATTTGTACTTGACTTTATTATTATTGAATAATAAATGGGCATCTTTTCATTCATATTGTTTATGTGTCTATGAATCGTCCAAGAAATTAATAAGATGATGATACATATTCTCAAGAGTTGAGAATTTGAGCCATGTATCATTGGTGATTAATTTCTAAATGCTCCTGATCAATGGATCGTCACGACGACGGTGATCAATCCGATCAGTGCACAGATCACTTTTCTTCTGGATGGACGAGACTCGAGTCCACAGTGTAGGGACACTGAAGTGATAGTGTAGGTGCTTGTTAGAGAACAAGGGTACTGAGCATGACCAAGACAAGAAGTCACTTGGATGTCTATCCACTCGTCAGTGACTTGCTTGATGTTGCAGTAGTATGACTGGTCCTTTGACCTGCGGTGCTTCGGCTACTTACAGTGAGGTTATTGTAGTTTGACTGCACATACACATGGTCTCTAGCCATATGGGTCCTTGTAGTGTAGATTGGCTGCAGTAAGTTCACTGTAGGAGTAGGGTATGCACCTACATGGAATCTATCGACCTTGATAGATGAGGAGAGATCCTATGTGATTTATTAGACTGAGTTCTAAGACCTTGGCCAGGGCAATAATATAAAGTGGAGAAAGAGTTTTCTACTATCGAACTCAAGTCGAATAAATCTAGACATATGACAGACGACGGGGTTTGACGAGTTATCCATGACCTCCGGTCTGTAGGGATCCACGATAGAAAGACTGTATCATACGATAACTGCACCTAGAGGTTCATCATTCTATTCTGCTGGGTGGCCACTACATACTGCTAGGTGTCACTGGTGGATGGTGAGACTCACAGGGATCATCTTGATGGTCGATGAACCCTGATGAGTTGAGTTAAAATTGTTTCAACCCATTGAAAGGAGTTTTCAATGATATTATGATAGAGATCGTAATATATCTCACTACTAGTCAGAATAGAACCTATGGGGTCACACACATTAGAGGTAATGACCGATCCGATGGTTGAATGTGATTAGGAATCACAAATAATCAATTAGATTGATAAATGAAAACCCGCTAAGAGTTAGTGGTTAGAAGAAGGATTAATTGCAATCGGATTGCAATTTAATTTAATTAATTAGATTTATTAATTGGACTTGATCATGAGTCCTACTTGGAGTGGGATTCATGAAGTCCTAATTGGATTAGAATTTCAAATTAAATTAGAATCCTACTTGGAATAGGATTTCTAAAGTCCTAATTTTCTTAGGGCTGAAATTTAATAAGTCCTAATTAGATTAGGATTATTTTAAGTCCTAATTAATTTTAAATTTAATCTAATTAATTTCATGACTCCTAATTGGATTAGGATTGAAGAGTTCAATAGAGTCATGGTTCAATTAAATCCTAATTAGATTAGGATAAGGAGGAAATTAAAATGGGTTCATAAAAATCCTATTTTGAATAGGATTGGACTCATAAAATGAACCCAAACCATCTTGCCACTTAATTTGATTAAATGGCTAATAAAATGGGATATGAGGGAGGGGCCCACGCCCCTCCCCTTGGGAAGTGTGTGGAAGAAAAAGGAGGGGCGTAAGCCCCTCCTTGCTGCCGAATTAAGGAGATAAGGGTGAGCTCCTAAAAATTAGGAGCTCATCCTTATCTCATGGAGAAATAATAGGAGGAGGGGTTCGGCCCCTCTTCTAATCCTTTTCTTTGGGTTTTCACGGCAGAAAACTCCCTCTTCCTTCCTCCTTTCAGCCGCAAGGGAAAAGAAAAGAAAGGGAGGCGTGGGTGGCCCTTCTTCCTCCCATTTCTTGGTTCTAACAAAAACAAAAAGGAAAAGGCTGAAAGTGTTTTGTTTTTTTCTTTTTGATCCATCCTTCTTCCTCCTCCTCCCTGGGCATTCAAGGGTTGATTGAAAGGAAGGACTTCAGCCATCAAAAGCCATCTCTGCAAGGGCGCTAGCACCCCGGGGAGATACGTAGGCTTCGATTGAATCATTACCTCGTGTGGATACCCGTAGAGGCCGGACGCGTGTGCGGCTTCCATCGAACCTTCTACAAATCCACGTGAATCAGATTTGCGGAGACCATCTACCCGCACAAGGTGAAGATCTAATCTTCTTAATGATTTTAAAATAGTTTAAAATAATTTAATTCTAATCTATCTACAAACGAATGGTTTTAAAATACGTTCATGCGATTAACGGATCCCGCATAGTTTTTCCGCTGAAATCTGAAAATTATTTCGAATTTTCATGGCATATGTGGGATGCTAACAGTGGTATCAGAGCCATGGTTATGTAGATTAAGATTAGAATTAAATTTTTCAAGGCATTTTAGATCTAAAATTTAAGGGATTATGTTTGCTGAAATTTATGTATGCAGAATTTTCAGCTTGCTGATTTTTCTGCATACTAATTATTGGATGCTTAGATTAATGATTCTAATGCTTTGATAATGTGATTACAAATGTTTAGAGTCAAATCTAGCATGATCAGCAAGTCATGAGATGGAATAATCAATTAAATTACAGATCTGAAAATAATTTTTATACATATGATGCGTATGGTGATGATCATGGATGGACCCTTTGAATGTGCTAAAATGTTCTGCGATGTTCTGTGATGCATGTAATTTTAATTTTTAGATGCCTGCATGCATCTTAAATTCATGTATTAGAGACCTGCGTGTCTCATGAAAAAGGGTTGTAATTTTATTTTTATTTTTATTTAATTTTTAAAGCAATCTGGGATGTAATCTGTGATGTGTGTTGCACGTCGATGGTTGATCGATATGTACATCAACAAGCTCAACATGCGCGGATTGAGATCAAGGGTTGATTGAAGATGGATCAAGGAGTTGATCACAATTGGACCTAGAGGATCAAGATCGAGTCAAGAGTTGAAGACGATCAAACCAATTGACATGCATGTGCTTGTAAAATGACCCCATCCTGGATCCATGATCATCACCATTATATTTATTTTTGATAAATGCCTGGATGTTTAATATTTATGTCTATGGGGGTAGATTTATATTTGCATGAGATGTGAATACGCGATCGAGTGAGACCGAAATCGAAACCTCCCTAATCAGTCGAGGGTGAACCAACATGAGTTAGTCATATTTGATTAATTGATCTAATTGGTGTCTAGGCAAGCCTATAACGTGGTTACTTAATTAGGACCTTACTCTCTGAGTAAGGGGAGCCTCCCACCTGCTTACCTGGCCAATTGTTCGATTACCTCTTATGAAGAACTCAAGTTGCAAACACTAAGACTTGATTATGCAATATTAAGTCCATAGGTCTTCCACCGTAGTAGAGCTGCTAAAGTCTTTTCGGTGTTGATTTGTCTCGGCTGGACACAGTGGGCAAGTTGCATTGGGGGGCTGGACCTCTCTATTAGACATGAGATGTTGTGGGGTAAAGGTAGGGTTGGGCACCAATAACTGTTAGGTGAGGATCCAATGACGACTTTATTTCTGCGGTTATATGGTGGGTCTGACTTAACTAAGTAATGGGACCAATAACTGTTAGGTGAGGTCTTCATCACTTAGAGACCAAGTACCACTGCAATTTGCTTGAGAAGCATTGTACAAGAGTTGTACACTCATCCATTTATATGTCACCAATAACTGTTAGGTGAGGCGGCATGTAAATCGGTGAGACCGCAGTACCCACTAGAAATCCTAGTCGCGTAGGGTTTTCGTTTCTCCATCAGGGGAGTATGAGGGATTCGAGAAAATAGTGGGAGCATATTTGTTTTAAAAGTCTCTAGAACAAATTAAGTTCAAGTACAAAGTCTAACTAGAATTTTTACTCTCTACAGATCACAATGTCAGCTTCAAACCCTTTGACCCGAATCCTTGAGACCAACAGACTGACCGGAACAAACTATAAAGACTGGCTTAGGAACCTGAAAATTGTTCTGAATTGTGAGAAAATAGGGTATGTGCTCGAGAATGATATCCTTAGGCTACCAGCACGTCCTACTGATGATCAGCGTGAGACGCATCAGAAGTGGACTGATGACGACATTAGGGTCAAGTGCTATATCATGGCATCCATGACTAACGAACTTCAATGCCGGCATGAGAACATAAAGACTGCTAGGGAAATACTGGCTCACCTGCAAGAGTTGTATGGTGAGCAGAGCCGCACTGCACGCTTTGAAGTATCCAAGAGGCTCTTCAAGGCAAAGATGCGCGAGGGGCAGTCTGTCCACGATCACTGTTTGACTATGATCAAGGACCTCGAGGAGCTTGAGAAGCTCAGTATGTCCATGCATAAGGAACTGCAGATAGATCTGATCCTGCAATCCCTTCCTGATTCATTTGGTCAGTTTATAGTAAACTACCATATGAATAAAATTGAATGCACGAAGACCAAGTTGTTGAACATGTTGGTAACTGCTGAAGGGGCCTTGAAAGGTTCAAGGGGCTCTGTTCTGGCTACTGAGTTGACTTCTGGTTCCAAGAGAAAGTCTACTTGGAAGAAAAAGAAGCCTGCAAAGAAGCACAAGAAAGACAAAAAGCCTAAGAAGGAAGTTCATAAGAAAAAGGTTGATGACAAAGAAAAATGTTTCCACTGCAACGTCAACGGCCACTGGAAAGGGAACTGCCCTTCATACCTCGAGAGCCTGAAGAACAAAAAGGACACACCTTCTGAAGGTATGTTAGACTTGCTCGTAATTGAAACTAACCTTACGGTTTCTTCTACTTCTAGTTGGGTTATAGATTCTGGTTCTAGTGCTCATTTGTGCACTACTATGCAGGGTCTAAAGGAAAGTAGGAGGCTGGCGAAAGGTGCAGTAACCCTTCGGGTTGGCAACGGGGTAAGAGTTGCTGCTGTAGCTGTGGGCACCTATCCTCTGCGATTACCGTCTGGATTTAGTTTACAACTTAGAGACTGTTATTATGTCCCTGCTGCTAGCAGGAATTTGATTTCTGTTTCGTGTTTAGCACAGGATGGTCATATTTTGACCTTTGACAAAGACTGCTGTTCAATTTATTTCAGAAATAAATTAGTTGCACGTGGTTTCATGATTGACAGTCTCTATCACTTGCATATTGATGTGTCTGTGAATGTGTCTGAGCAAGTAGTGAGTGCCATAGGATCTAAAAGATCCAGAGATGAGATAAACCAGAAGTATTTGTGGCACCTCAGACTTGGCCATATTGGAGAGGATAGAATGAACAAAATGAAAAAAGATGGGCTTCTCGGCCCATTGACTTCTGAGTCATATCCAGTTTGTGAGTCCTGTCTTCAAGGAAAAATGGCTAGATTACCTTTTGTAGGACATGGGGAGAGGACCACTGAAATACTTACCCTGGTACACACTGATGTGTGTGGCCCATTCGATGTACTAGCCAGGGGTCGTTATTCATACTTCATTACCTTTATCGATGACTATTCACGATATGGGTATGTGTATCTTATGAGATACAAATCTGAGTTTTTTGAAAAGTTCAAAGAGTTCAGAAATGAAGTAGAAAAACAGACTGGAAAAACCCTTAAGGTTCTTCGATCAGATCGAGGAGGAGAATACCTTAGTGGAGAATTCCGGGATTATCTAAAGGAAAATGGCATAGTCTCACAATGGACGACTCCGGGTACACCTCAACTCAACGGGGTGTCAGAAAGGAGGAATCGGACTCTATTGGATATGGTTCGATCCATGATGAGCTTCACTGATCTACCTATGTTTCTTTGGGGAGATGCCTTATTATCCGCAATTTATTTATTGAATAGAGTTCCCTCTAAATCCGTTCCTACCACACCGTATGAGATATGGCATGGTAAGAAGCCGAGTCTTGGTCATCTCAAGATTTGGGGATGTCCGGCCCACATCAAGCGACTACAGGCGGACAAGTTAGAGTCTAGGACCATAAGTGCTCGTTTCATTGGATATCCTAAAGAGTCATTAGGATACAATTTTTACGTCTCAGAGGATCACAATGTGTTTGTGAGCCGACATGCCGTCTTCTTGGAAAAATAGTTTATCCTTGATAGAGGCAGTGGGAGAAAAATTGAGCTTGAAGAGAGAGTCTCTGAAAAGCAACGAGTCATGGATCCTATAGAACCTATTCATACAGAGCCAGTACACGTAGTACCTCCTCCACCTCGTAGATCTAGTAGGGTCTCCCATCCTCCCGATAGATACTTAGGTATACTAGTAGAGGATACCGAGGAAATGTTCCTCATGGGAGATAGGGAACATATACAGGATCCCAATACCTACAACGAGGCGATATCTGATATGGATTTTGAGAAATGGCTGGAAGCCATGAAGTCAGAGATAGACTCCATGTATTCTAACCAAGTCTGGACCTTAGTAGATCCACCAGAAGGTATAGTACCTATTGGATGCAAATGGATCTATAAAAGGAAGATAGGTTCGGATGGAAAGGTAGAGACCTATAAGGCAAGGCTAGTGGCGAAAGGGTATAGTCAGCGCGAAGGCATTGACTATCAGGAGACCTTTTCACCTGTAGCCATGCTGAAATCCATTCGAACATTGCTTGCCATTGCAGCATTTCATGATTATGAAATATGGCAGATGGATGTGAAAACTGCTTTCCTGAATGGATATCTTGATGAAGATATCTATATGGAGCAGCTTTTGGGTTTTACTTCCAATGATGGAGATCACAAGGTCTGCAAGCTGCAAAGGTCCATCTATGGACTAAAGCAAGCATCTCGGAGTTGGAACACTCGTTTCAATGATGCGATCAAATCGTTTGATTTCATCAAGAACGAAGAGAAACCGTGTGTTTACAAGAAGGTTAGTGGGAGTGCTGTCGTGTTTCTCGTACTGTACGTGGATGACATCCTCTTGATTGGGAATGATGTTCCCATGCTAACCTCGGTCAAGGTCTGGTTGTCAAAAGAGTTCTCCATGAAAGACCTTGGGGAAGCATCCTACATTTTGGGGATTAAGGTCTATAGAGATAGATCTAAGAGGTTGCTTGGTCTGTCACAGAAGATGTACATAGAGGAGGTACTGAAGAGGTTCAGTATGGAAAACTCCAAGAGGGGTCTATTACCCCTTAGGCATGGGATTCATCTCTCCAAAAAGATGTGCCCCAACACATCTGAAGAGATTCAACGCATGAGCAGGATTCTTTATGCTTCTGCAATAGGGAGCCTCATGTATGCCATGCTATGTACACGACCTGATATAGCCCTTGCTGTGAGTGTCACTAGCAGATATCAGTCGAATCCAGGCAAAGAGCACTGGACAGCTGTGAAGAACATTCTTAAATACGTAAGAAGAACTAAAGATTTGTTCTTGGTCTTTGGAGGAGCATCGGAGTTAAAGGTAGAAGGATACACAGATTCAGACGTTATGACTGATATTGATGATAGAAAGTCTACATCTAGATATGTGTTCTTGTGCAATGGTGGTACGGTAAATTGGAAGAGTTCCAAACAACCGATCATTGCTGATTCTACCATGAAAGCTGAGTATATCGCCGCCTCTGAAGCTGCAAAGGAAGCCTTCTGGTTCAAGAAATTCATTGCAGAGCTAGATGTAATGCCATCAGATGCCATCACACTCTACTGCGATAATAATGGCGTCATAGCTCTCGCTAAGGAGCCAAGGTCTCATCAGAAGTCCAAGCACATAGAGCGGCGTTTCCACCTCATACGCGACTATCTCGAGAAGAAATATGTCGAGGTACAGAGAGTAGACTCTGCGGACAACGTGGCAGACCCGCTCACTAAACAGCTAAGTTAGCAGAAGACTGAAGCCCACCTTGAGAAGATGGGACATAGATATACGGCCGATTGGCTTTAGTGCAAGTGGGAGATTGTTAGATGTATGCCCTAGAAGCCAATCTGGCAGACACATTATTTATTCTGGGACATAAATTTGTACTTGACTTTATTATTATTGAATAATAAATGGGCATCTTTTCATTCATATTGTTTATGTGTCTATGAATCGTCCAAGAAATTAATAAGATGATGATACATATTCTCAAGAGTTGAGAATTTGAGCCATGTATCATTGGTGATTAATTTCTAAATGCTCCTGATCAATGGATCATCACGAGGACGGTGATCAATCCGATCAGTGCACAGATCACTTTTCTTCTGGATGGACGAGACTCGAGTCCACAGTGTAGGGACACTGAAGTGATAGTGTAGGTGCTTGTTAGAGAACAAGGGTACTGAGCGTGACCAAGACAAGAAGTCACTTGGATGTCTATCCACTCGTCAGTGACTTGCTTGATGTTGCAGTAGTATGACTGGTCTTTTGACCTGCGGTGCTTCGGCTACTCACAGTGAGGTTATTGTAGTTTGACTGCACATACACATGGTCTCTAGCCATATGGGTCCTTGTAGTGTAGATTGGCTGCAGTAAGTTCACTATAGGAGTAGGGTATGCACCTACATGAAATCTATCGATCTTGATAGATGAGGAGAGATCCTATGTGATTTATTAGACTGAGTTCTAAGACCTTGGCCAGGGCAATAATATAAAGTGGAGAAAGAGTTTTCTACTATCGAACTCAAGTCGAATAAATCTAGACATATGACAGACGACGGGGTTTGACGAGTTATCCATGACCTCCGGTCTGTAGGGATCCACGATAGAAAGACTGTATCATACGATAACTGCACCTAGAGGTTCATCATTCTATTCTGCTGGGTGGCCACTACATACTGCTAGGTGTCACTGGTGGATGGTGAGACTCACAGGGATCATCTTGATGGTCGATGAACCCTGATGAGTTGAGTTGAAATTGTTTCAACCCATTGAAAGGAGTTTTCAATGATATTATGATAGAGATCGTAATATATCTCACTACCAGTCAGAATAGAACCTATGGGGTCACACACATTAGAGGTAATGACCGATCCGATGGTTGAATGTGATTAGGAATCACAAATAATCAATTAGATTGATAAATGAAAACCCGCTAAGAGTTAGTGGTTAGAAGAAGGATTAATTGCAATCGGATTGCAATTTAATTTAATTAATTAGATTTATTAATTGGACTTGATCATGAGTCCAACTTGGAGTGGGATTCATGAAGTCCTAATTGGATTAGGATTTCAAATTAAATTAGAATCCTACTTGGAATAGGATTTCTAAAGTCCTAATTTTCTTAGGGCTGAAATTTAATAAGTCCTAATTAGATTAGGATTATTTTAAGTCCTAATTAATTTTAAATTTAATCTAATTAATTTCATGACTCCTAATTGGATTAGGATTGAAGAGTTCAATAGAGTCATGGTTCAATTAAATCCTAATTAGATTAGGATAAGGAGGAAATTAAAATGGGTTCATAAAAATCCTATTTTGAATAGGATTGGACTCATAAAATGAACCCAAACCATCTTGCCACTTAATTTGATTAAATGGCTAATAAAATGGGATATGAGGGAGGGGCCCACGCCCCTCCCCTTGGGAAGTGTGTGGAAGAAAAAGGAGGGGCGTAAGCCCCTCCTTGCTGCCGAATTAAGGAGATAAGGGTGAGCTCCTAAAAATTAGGAGCTCATCCTTATCTCATGGAGAAATAATAGGAGGAGGGGTTCGGCCCCTCTTCTAATCCTTTTCTTTGGGTTTTCACGGCAGAAAACTCCCTCTTCCTTCCTCCTTTCAGCCGCAAGGGAAAAGAAAAGAAAGGGAGGCGTGGGTGGCCCTTCTTCCTCCCATTTCTTGGTTCCAACAAAAATAAAAAGGAAAAGGCTGAAAGTGTTTTGTTCTTTTTCTTTTTGATCCATCCTTCTTCCTCCTCCTCCCTGGGCATTCAAGAGTTGATTGAAAGGAAGGACTTCAGCCATCAAAAGCCATCTCTACAAGAGAGCTAGCACCCCGGGGAGATACGTAGGGTTCGATCGAATCATTACCTCGTGTGGATACCCGTAGAGGCCGGACGCGTGTGCGGCTTCCATCGAACCTTCTACAAATCCACGTGAATCAGATTTGCGGAGACCATCTACCCGCACAAGGTGAAGATCTAATCTTCTTAATGATTTTAAAATAGTTTAAAATAATTTAATTCTAATCTATCTACAAACGAATGGTTTTAAAATACGTTCATGCGATTAACGGATCCTGCATAGTTTTTCCGCTGAAATCTGAAAATTATTTCGAATTTTCATGGCATATGTGGGATGCTAACAGAACAGTCGGCTGATGACGATCTATGCTCCTAAGGGGAATAGAACTAAGAGGCGCATGCTTGACCCCTTCCTCGGAATGGGCAAGGTAAGCTTCTAAAGGGTCCTTATTATAAGTTTGTAAGAAAGTCTCCTGAACCAGACTTTCAATCATGTCAACTTCATTGATTTCTTTGTCGTCTGGTGGTTGTTTACTTATGTTGAAGACATTAAGCTCGACTTTCATGTTGCCAAAAGATAACTTCAGCATCCCATTTCGACAGTTGATCACAGCATTTGCTGTGGCTAAGAAAAGTCTACCTAAAATTATAGGTGTGTGACTGTCTGGATGTATTGCAGGTTCAGTCTCAAGGATAACGAATTCCACAGGATAGTAAAACTCATTTACTTTCACTATTACATCCTCTACAATCTCCTTGGGGTACTTCACTGTCCTATCTGCTAAGGAAAGGGTAATATTTGTAGGCTTTAATTCCCCCAAACCTAATTTTTGGTACACATAGTAGGGAAGTAGGTTTACACTGGCTCCTAAATCTAATAGAGCTCTTTGGATGATCGTCTCTCCTATTTTTATTTCAATAGTTGGGCAACCAGGGTCTTTGAATTTCGGGGCAATCTGTTGTTGAATGAGAGATGAGGCTTGTGCAGCCATAACAGCTTGCCTAGGAATACTTGTTTTTCTTTTGACCGTGGTGAGGTCTTTCAAGAATTTTGTATAGGAGGAAATTTGTCTTATGGCATCGAGAAAAGGTATATTTATTTGAACAGTTTTAAAGACTTCCATGATTTCATCAAAGTTAGATTGTTTCTTGGAGTCCTGAAGTCTACTGGGAAAGGGAACCTTGGGTTTGTATGTTTCTATGGGTTCTTTCCTTTTTTTCGGTTTGTCCTGTTCTTGACCCCTCTTCTGAATAGGGTTCTTATCGGATTCAGTTTTATTTTCTTTTTCATTTTCAGGAAGTTGGACTTTATTGTCCACTTGCTTGCCAGACCTTAAAGTGGTAATTGCCTGGACTTCATAGGTCGGATTTCCATTAGAATTGATTTGATACTGACCTATCTGACCTTGATTTTGTTGTCTACTAGGGTTAGGCACTGGTTGACTAGGTAGTTCACCTTTCTTCCTATCCCTTAGAGAGTTAGCTATTTGGCTCAGACTAACCTTAAGTTTTGCAATTGCTTGCGCATGGAATTGGTTAGTCTGGGCTTGGGCTGTATTGGTCTGTTGTTGTTGCTTGATAAAATCTTGTTGTTGTTTTATCATATTAGCCATCATGGTTTCTAATTGTGAAGGTTGCTGTGGGATAGGGGCATTATAAGGCGGTACAGATGGAACCAAAGGTTGGTTCATTTGTGGTGGACCTATCCTGGGGAAGTTGTTCTGATAACCTGGTGGACCACCTTGATGCTGAAAAGGTTCATTTTGCTTGTATGAGAAATTTGGGTGGAACCTATTATCAGGGTGGTAAACTGGGCTGAACGAGTTGGGAGTGGGCTTCTTAAAGGCACTATATGAATTTAAAGCATTTGCTTGCTCGGCCTTTATGTTAGGCAGACTAGGGCAGCACTCCACTGATGCTCAGGACTGTTACACAAAACACACAAACTATATGACTCGTGATCCACTTTCATGACGGGATTTGACTCTTTGTATGAACTCGAACTAGTGAAAACAGTGAAAGCATCAAACTTTTTACTCAAGTTGTTCATTCCAGCCACCAGATTGGACATGACATTTTTGAGTTCTGGGTCTGCTTTCATTTCATAATTACCCGGTTTTCTAGACCCGAACTCATCTCTATTTACTTCCTCACCATAGCTACTCCAATTTTGGGCGTTCTCGGCTAAGTCAATAAGAAATTCATAGGCTTGATCCGGGGTTTGGTCCATGAACCTACCCTTGTGCATGGACTCAATCATGTTTCTATGTGCCGGAGGTAGTCCTTTGTAAAAGAAATGTACTAGATCAACCTTGTCGAGCCCATGGTGGGGGCACTTGACCAAAAGATCATGGAATCTTTCCCATAGTTGGAAAAATTCCTCCTCAGATTTTCCTCTAAAAGTTCTGATGGCATCTTTAATTTTTTCAGTTTTTACCATGGGATAGAACTTAGCCATGAATTTCCTAGATAGTTGTTCCCAAGATGTGATGGAATTTGAAGCTAGGGAATACAGCCATGCAGCAGCACGATCCTCTAAAGTCATGGGAAATAACCTTAATTTAATACCCTCTTCATCTAAATTTTGATTTCTAAACGTTTGACAGATTGTCAAAAATTTATTTAAATGAATGTAGGGTTGTTCACTTTCGAACCCATGAAACTTGGGTAACATGTTTATTGTTGCAGCCCGAATCTCGAATTGGGCTGCATTATTAATTGGTAATACTATGCAAGTAGGGGGACAAGCGGATGCGGGTGCGAATAACTCATTCAAAGTTCTAATGTGTTCACCCATTGTAGAGATTGACAGTTGGTTTATAGTTCGCAAGTTGTGATGAAAAGTTCTGCCAATCTCAGGATCAAATGGGATTAACTTATCCCTTAATGACCTTCTACCATGCATGCATTATCAACACTTCATTAGATTTGACTCCTACAATGGACGAAATCCTAAAAGAAGAGAAGAGCTAGACACAGATGACCACAACCAACACCACACAACAATTTGACCCTATTAGTCTTAGAACTAAGTGAGGTTTAGTAGCTTCTTAAATCTAGTTGCACAGAGATGTATCAGGTTAAAAAATTCCTGAAATTCTCTCCTAGATTAGACAGCTCCTAATCTTCCTTTCAGATTAAGCTTGAGCTTACCAGTTAAGCAATCCAGTAATCAGTGACCAGAAAAGTTCCGGAGTGTGTGGTGGTGCCAGAAGGGATACACCGATACCACAATACCCGTAACAGTTCTCACTGTTGTAAAACTTTCCTAGACATCACCAATTACTAAATCCTCACTGGAGTGGCTTTCAGCCGCTTCTTTCCAAGAGCCTAATTGAGCTCGAAACCCTAAGGCCAACGTCTAATTTGATTTTAATTTAATTTGGCTTAGGATAAGTATGCAAGGTGGTGATTTTTGGGCTAAGGACAGGTAATGACTTCCCGACCTTATCTTTTTAATGGGTTTTGCCCTTAGTTACTTTATGCAAATGCTTAATACTAAATGCAGCAAATAATCAATGGTTTTTTTTTTAAAGTTTATGCAATGTCATTAGATTGTACTGATTAAATGAGCAAGCAATTTTTTTATTTTTTTTTTATTTTTCTTATTTTTTTTTTTAATTTTATGTTGTTTTTTTTTAATTTTTAATATAGGAATAACTTGAATGTAAACTAAAACTAATTCTTATGTGTCAGTCAATCTCCGAATGCCCGTTGAATAAGCTCTGGAGATTACTCCGTGAGGAGCCCCAATAGAGGTATGATCACCTCGGAGGATTGCGCCTTATCAATTACTAGCAAAAATAATATAGATTTTTTTTAAAAAAAAATTTTAAAATTTTTTTGAATTTTTTTTAATATATTTTTTTCTAAATTTAAATTTAAATTTCAAATTTCAAATTTCAGAATTCAAATTTTGAATTTAAATTTTTGAATTTTTGAATTTTTTTAACTTTAATTTTTTTTTTGAATTTTAAATTTCGAATTTCAAATTTCAGAATTTAATAATTACAAAATTATTAACTAGAAATTATCAAAATAAGAAAAATTAATAAAGATAAAAATAAAAACTTACTACCGGAGTACGTTCACTCCGGACATCCAAAATTTGATTTGATCTTCGTGATCGTTCTTGCTTCTCGATTTGCCTCCCCGGCAACGGCACCAAAATTATGTTCGTCCTTTTTCTGTCTAACTAAAAATATGCTAGACCGATCGTTGTTAGAACCGACGAACAAAAGTTAAATTTAATTCTTTACTCTTACCTTTCCTACTCGAAGAATAGTGGTTGTAAGAGGTTGATCCACAGGGAGGCGATTGGAGTTGCATAAAAATTAGAACGTTCACTCGGAATTGAAATCGATTTTTGAATGATAAAAGAAAAACATTATTTCGGAGATGTTGATGGATTCTCTAGTCTACCGGATTATGATTTTTAATTGAAATTAACTAGAAGACATGTACTTAGATTCAAAAAGCATTTTTAATGAAAAATAAAGCTCTGACATAAAATTAAAATGGATGAAACTAAGGGGATTGAAGCAAACATAAATTTCATAAAAGAACATTTAATGTATTGCATAAAAAAAATTAAAATTTCAGCATAAATACAATCTTAAAAGTAAAACATTCCACCAAAATAAAATTCTCTAAAGTTAAAACTTAAAACATTGTTCTCAAGTAAAACTCAAACTCAAAACACATTGCTCTCAATAAAACTAAACATAAAGCATTGCTCTTTAAAAATAAGACTAAGCATGAAACATTGCTCTTAAAAATAAAACTAAACATGAAAAGAAAAAGAAAAAAGAATAAAAAAACAAAACAAAGGAATGTGCTCTGTTTGAAAACAGAGCATCAACACTCCTCTCTGTTTCTTCTTCCCCGAACCAGCCGATGGCCTCTTTCCTTCTTCTTCTTTGGACCCGATCCCAGCCGAGCTCCTCCTTTGGTTCCCACCCCAACCGAGCACGTCTTCTCCTCCCTTCTCTCTGTTTCTTGGCCTCCACCCAGCTCTCTTTCTCCTTCGACTACCCCTCCCTCTCCTTGCCGACCTCCTTCCTTCTTATAGTTGGACGAAGGCTGGGAGAAGCGGATCCGGGCGCTGAAATCGAGCGCGGGAGGCTAGGGATGCTGCGAGATCGACGGGATGACGGCATGGAAGCGGAAGGTGGGCGCGGTCTTGCTTCTTTGGGCCACGGATGCGGGATCGCCGGTGATTGCGGAAGGAAGGGGAGGACGGACGCGGGATGCTGTCGCGGAAGGAAGGAGGCTCGCGTGGATGCTGGGAATCCGTTGCTGTGGCGTTGATGGGAGGCAGATCATCCGGGATCGTACGCGGAAGAGGAAGGATGCTGGGGCTTCCTTCTTTGGGTGCCGGATTGGAAGCTGGATCGACGGGGAGGAGGATCCGTGGATGATGGGATTCCGGGCATTGCTGGCACGGTGGCTGGCACGTGGAAGGACTTCCTTCTTTGGCTGCTGGGAAGGAGCGGAAGGTGTGGCTGGCTGGCGGGCTGAGGCGTTGAAGAACGGGACCATGGGAAGGACATGGATCCGTGGGTGCAGAAGTGTGTCACGGATGCGGTGGATCTTGAACGCGGAAGGAGGGAGGAGCCGGGAGCTTTGTGATGCGTGCGGACTGCTGGGAGGATATGGGAGACATCAAGTTCCATCCGAATAGTCATATAGTATGATATGAAATTTTGGGTCATCTATTCTGGCTGGAGGTCAAGTGCAATTCTTTCAAGTCATGGGTCACCCAGCACCTTATGGCAAATTTAGATTTGCCCAAAATTATTTTCCAAAGGCTCAAAAGAAATGGATCCGATTCGGACCCGAACCCGACTCGGACCCGATTTGAAGTCAAATTTGTACTCAATGTGCATTTTATCTATAATTTATACTAATCTATGTTAAATCTAAATATAATATTAATCTAGTGAATTTATTATTATCGGTTAACAATAACACTAATTTTAGTAACATGTAGGTCGCACTTTTGTGCTTTCATCACAACCATTTCTCGGAATCGATATCAGATATCGCCTCGTCGTAGGTTTTGGGATCCTGTATGTGATCCCTATCTCCCACTAGGAACATTTTCTCGATATCCTCTTCTAGTATACCTAAGTATTTATCGGGAGGATGGGAGACCCTACTAGATCTGCGAGGTGGTTGAGGGACATCGTGTACTGGCTCTGTATGAATGGGTTCGATAGGATCTATGACTCGTTGCTTTTCAGAGACTTTCTCTTCAAGCTCAATTTTCCTACCACTGCCTCTATCAAGGATAAACTGGTTTTCCAAAAAGATGGCATGACTGTTCACAAACACATTGTGATCCTCTGAGACGTAAAAATTGTATCCTAATGACTCTTTAGGATATCCTATAAAACGAGCACTTATGGTCCTAGCCTCTAGTTTGTCCGCCTGTAGTCTTTTGACGCGGGCCGGACATCCCCAAATCTTGAGATGACCAAGACTTGGTTTCTTACCATGCCATATCTCATACGGTGTGGTAGGAACGGATTTAGAGGGAACTCTATTCAGTAGATAAATTGCGGTAAGTAAGGCATCTCCCCAAAGAAATATAGGTAAATCAGTGAGGCTCATCATGGACCGGACCATATCCAATAGAGTCTGATTTCTCCTCTCTGACACACCGTTGAGTTGAGGTGTACCCAGAGGAGTCCATTATGAGACTATGCCATTCTCTTTGAGATAGTCCCAGAATTCTCCACTAAGGTATTCTCCTCCTCGATCTGATCGAAGAGCCTTAAGGGTTTTTCCAGTTTGTTTTTCTACTTCATTTTCGAGCTCTTTGAACTTTTCAAAAGATTCAGATTTGTATCTCATAAGATACACATACCCATACCGTGAATAATCATCGGTAAAGGTAATGAAGTACAAATAACGTCCCCTGGCTTGCACATCGAATGGGCCACACACATCTGTGTGTACTAGGGTAAGTATTTCAGTGGTCCTCTTCCCATGTCCTACAAAGGGCAATCTAGCCATTTTTCCTTGAAGACAGGACTCGCAAACTGGATATGACTCGAAAATCAATGAGCCGAGAAGCCCATCTTTATCCATTTTGTTTATTCTGTCCTCTCCAATATGGCTAAGCCTGAGGTGCCACAAATATTTTTGGTTTATGTCATCCCTGGATCTTTTGGATCCTTTGGCATTCACTTCTTGCTCAGACACATTTATAGATACATCCATATGCAAATGATAGAGACTGTCAATCATAAAACCACGTGCGACTATTTTATTTCTGAAATAAATAGAACAGTAGTCTTTGTCAAATGTAAAAACATGACCTTCTTGTGCTAGACATGAAACAGAAATCAAATTTCTGCTAGCAGCAGGAACATAATAATAGTCTCTAAGTAATAAACTAAAACCAGACGGTAGTCGCAGATGGTAGGTGCCCACAGCTACAGCAGCAACTTTTGCCCCGTTGCCAACCCAAAGGGTTACCGCACCTTCCGCCAGCCTTCTACTTTCCTTTAGACCCTACATGGTAGTGCACAAATGAGCACTAGAACCAGAATCTATAACCCAACTAGAAGTAGAAGAAACCGTTAGGTTAGTTTCAATTATGAGCAAGTCTATACCTTCTGAAGGTATGTCACCTTTTTTGTTCTTCAGGCTCTCGAGGTATGAAGGACAGTTTCTCTTCCAGTGGCCGTCGACATTGTAGTGGAAACATTTTCCTTTGTCATTAGTCTTTTTCTTTTGAACTTTCTTCTTTGGCTTCTTGTCTTTCTTCTGCTTCTTCACAGGCTTCTTTTTCTTCCAAGTAGACTTTCTCTTGGAACTAGAAGTCAACTCAGCAGCAAGGACATTGCCCCTTAAACCTTTCAAGGCTCCCTCAGCAGTTACCAACATATTTAACAGTTCAGTCTTAGTGCATTCAATCTTATTCAGGTGGTAGTTTACTATAAACTGTCCAACTGAATCAGAAAGGGATTGAAGGATCAGATCTACTTGCAATTCCTTGTGCATGTTCATACCGAGCTTCTCAAGCTCCTCTAGATCCTTGATCATAGTCAGACCGTGATCATGGACGGACTGCCCCTCGCGCATCTTTGCTTTGAAGAGCCTCTTGGACACTTCAAAACGAACTGTGCGACTCTGCTCACCATACAACTCTTGCAGGTGTGCCAGTATGTCTCTAGCAGTCTTCATATTTTCATGCTGGCATTGTAGTTCATTGGACATGGATGCCATGATATAGCACTTGACCCTAATGTCATCGTCTGTCCACTTCTCATGCGTTGCACGCTGATCAGCGGTCGGACGTGCTGGTAATGCGGGGATATCATTGTCGAGCACATAGCCTATTTTTTTGCAACTCAGAATAATTTTGAGATTTCAAAGCCAGTCTCTGTAATTGGTACCAGTCAATCGATTGGTCTCAAGAATACGGATCAAAGGGTTTGAGGCTGACATTATGATCTGCAGAGAGTAAAGATTCCAGTTAGACTTTTGTACTTGATCCTAATCTGTTCTAGGATCTTTTAGAACAAATGTACCTCCCACTATTTTCTCGAATTCCTCACACTTTTCTGGTAGGAAAACGGAAATCCTACACGACTAGGATTTCTAATGGGTACTGCGGTCCCACCGATTTACATGCCACCTCACCTAACAGTTATTGGTGACACATAAATAGATGAGTGTACAACTCTTGTATAATGCTTCTTAAGTATGTTGCAGTGCTACTTGGTCTCTAAGTCATGAAGACCTCACCTAACAGTTATTGGTCCTACTCCTTAGTTAAGTCAGATCCACCGCATAACCGTAGAAATAAAGTCGTCATTGGGTCCTCACCTAACAGTTATTGGTGCCCAACCCCATCTTTATCCTACAACATCTCATGTCTATAGAGAGGTCCAGCCCCCCGATGCAACTTACCCACTGTGTCCAACATCAGAAAGACCTTAGCAGCTCTACTACGGTGGAAGATCTATGGACTTAATATCGGTTAATCAGGTCTTAGTATTTGCAACTTGAGCTCTTCATAATAGGTAATCGAACAATTGGCCAGGTAAGCAGGTGGGAGGCTCCCCTTACTCAGAGAGTAAGGTCCTAATTAAGTAACCACCTTTCATGCTTTCCTAGATACCAATTAGATCAATTAATCTAATATGACTTGCTCATGTTGGTTCACTCTCGACTTGATTGAGGAGGTTTTAGTTTAGGTCTCATTGGGTTTGCTACATCACATGTAAACCTATCTACCCCGTTCTCATTCACATCACATGCAAACGGCACATCGCAGGCAGTTATAATCACAGCAATAATTAAAGCTAAACTTTAAATAGGTGATGATCATGGATTCTAATTAGGTCATATTACAAGCACATGTACGTCAATCGATCAGTTGGTCTTCAACTCTTGAATTGGTTCCAAACCTCCTTGATTCGATCCTTAATCAACTCTTGATCCTATCGCCATCAACCGTTCAGATCGCCGTTCATCTCATGTACTTTCTTCGACTTGATCGTTGACGTACATCACATCACAGAAATACAACCAGATATAAAATAAAAATAATAATAAATTACATCCCCTTTTAGGAGGCACGCAGGCCTCTCAAAACATCAAATACGATGCATGCAAGCATCTGAAAAATTACATGACATTACAGATCACATCGCAGGTCATTATATTTGATACCAAAAGGGTTTGAATCCTATGATCATCACCGCATGCAACAATTATACTTTTCAGATCTGAACTTAATTGATTATGTTATGACATAGGTTGCTGATCATGCTAATCATGATTCTAAATCTTGTAATCTCATTAACAATGCAATTAGAATCATCATTTTATCACATAAAAATCAGCATGCAAAAATCAGCACCCTTGAAAAATCTGCATACAGAAAATTTTCAGCATGCATAACCTTTTAAAATTCAGATCTAAGATGCCTTTAGATAATTAATCATTACCTTAATCTACGATGCCTAGGCTCTGATACCACTGTTAGAACACGCCCATGCCGCAGAAAATTTAAAAAAAATTCAGATGGCAGCAGAAGAGGCATGCACGGGATCAACCGTTCATCGCATGAACGTTGTTCAAAAACTGTTCCTAGTTAGATAAGGATTAAAAACTTTTAAAAACAATTGGAAAATCAGATATTCACCTTGTGCGGGTAGATGATCACCGCAAACTGAAGTTCGTATTTTTGGATGAAGGTTCGCTTGAAGCCGCACAAGCGTCCGGCCTCTACGGGTATCCACACGAAGCAGTGGACCAATCCAAATGCTCCAATCTTTCCGGAGTGCTAGCTCCCTTGCAGAGATTACTTTGATGGCTGATCACCTCCCTTTCAATCAACCCTTAAATGCTAGAGGGAGGAGGAAGAAGATGAAGGGATCAAGGGAGAAGATCCAAAAGGCTAGATGCAGCCTTTCCTTTCCCTTGCGTTGAATCCCAAACGGAGGAGGAAGAAGGAGACCGCCAAGGGCCTTTTTCTCTTCTTGCTTGCGGCTGATCCAAGAGGAGAGGAGAGAGGGGGCGTACGGCACAAGGAGAAGGGCTTCAATGCCCTAGGTCAGCCCCCACGCCTCCTCTTAAATAGCATGTGGAGCTCCTACTTTGTAGGAGCTCCTTGATTAGATTCCAAGAGGGGCGCCGACCCCTCTTCTTTGCCGCACCAAGCAAGGAAAAGGAGGAGGGGCGTGTGCCCCTCCTTCATGGTTAACCTAATCCTCCTCTAAGGAGGATTAGGAAGGTCACTCATGGTTAGGTCCTAATCTAATTAGGCTTGGAACAAGGGTGAACCAATTTGGGTTTAATCTAGGTAAGTCCTAATCCAATTAGAACTTAATGAGCCATGACTCAATTGAACCCTTCAATCCTAATCTAATTAGGAGTCATCTTATTTCATTGATTAATAATTAATTGGGACTTAAGAAGTCCTAATTCCATTAGGATTTATTTAATTTTAGTCTTAATCCAATTAGGACTCTAATTTGAATCCGAAGTCCTAATCCAATTAGGATTTCTAGAAATCCTATTCTAAGTAGGAATCCAAAATAGATTCAAAATTCTAATCTAATTAGGATTGTGGGAATCCTACTTCAAGTAGAAATTCCAGTCCTACTCTAAGTAGGACTCCCAATTAGGGGTGGCAAAAAATGACCCGACTCGCCAACCCGACCCGTGTTCGACCCACCATAAACAGGTTTGGGTT
The DNA here is from genome assembly GCF_051530095.1 of Phoenix dactylifera. Classification (NCBI taxonomy): domain Eukaryota; kingdom Viridiplantae; phylum Streptophyta; class Magnoliopsida; order Arecales; family Arecaceae; genus Phoenix; species Phoenix dactylifera. The sequence goes on along the minus strand of NC_143204.1, from coordinate 543,760 downwards.
TGGCCTAAACGGGTTTGGGTCGTAAACAGGTCGACCTATTTAACCTGTTTAGTAATTGGGTACAGGCTACCGCTCGGCCCAACTCACCGCTCGGCCCAACTCACCGCTCGGCCCAGCTCCCCGCGTCGGTCCAGCTCCCCGCTTCTGCCTAATATCCCGAATCACGAATTCACGACTCCATCAGACCATCACTCCACATTCTCTTTAGGGTTAGGGACCTTAGGGTTAGCTCTAGCGCCGTCGCCGCCCGAGTTCTTTGCCTGTCCCTCTTCCCCCCTCCTCCGGACCTCCGCCCTCTCCTCCCCCGTGCCGGCTACTTCCGCCTCCCCGTGCAGCGCAGGCGTCCTCGGCTCCTCCTCCTCGCAGTAGTATCTCTGCAGAGTAGTCGGAAGAGAGGGGCGACGAGAGCACCGCCACTTCCGCCCCGCACAAGTACTCCGTCAAGATTCTCTTCGGCAACCGTCATGTGAGCACAAGTACTACGTCTGTTCTTCTTCTCGTTGGGAGCTTTGGTACAAATTCTTCCTTCCCTTTTTCTCCGTCTCCTGACGCTATGGGTTCGGTTTTTTAGCGGTTTCTTGTTTCAGATAAGGGCCCGTTATTTATCTTGGATTCTTGGAGTCTATTGTTTTTTTCTTTAGAGGGGGCCATTTTTCCCTGTGATCAACTGTTTCAAGAAGAGCAGGGGGATAGTTCGTAGTGTTATGTGGCATTCTTGGCGCGATATGGAAGTATTTAGTTTGGTTTGTGAGAAATCTTGATGCCCCCATTGAGAAATAAATCATGAATATAGGTTTCTCGCTGCGTTTTGTGATGAACATTGGAGGGTATTGGCGTAACCTCTTTCTGGCTACTGGGCTCTTGATTAGAAATGCAACTCCTTTTGCTGTTTCTGTTTTTGGTCTCATTGTCTGTCTCTTTCTGGTTTATAGGGACCCACGATTGCAGTCCACATTGCCTGGCTACCAAGCTTGGTTTGTTTCGAATCTTTCGATTGAATTGCTAACATGTCTAATAGTGCTTAGCCCTTATTCTAAAAATATCTATTGTCGCATGATGTCGTACACAACTATTCGTACAGTAGATACTTCTATTTCTTTCCATTTCCCTTCCAAACAGCATTGAAACATGTCGTTTTGTTTTTCTTTTTAACAGGATGATAGCAGAGAAGCAATTGCAATCACTTAGAAGTATCTACTGACATTGAAACAGGATGATAGCAGAGAAGCATTGAAACATGTCGTTTTGTTTTTCTTTTGAAAATGAGGAGCACGGGGCACCCACATTGATATTGATTTGACTAGTGGGTAGCTTGTGTATGTTCCAGTGCTTCTGACATTGGGTGGCTCTGTGGCTTTTGCCTTACTCTGTGGCATTTTTTTAACTTATTTTCTTTCCATTTCCCTTCCAAACAGCATTGAAACATGTCGTTTTGTTTTTCTTTTTAACAGGATGATAGCAGAAAAGCAATTGCAATCACTTAGCTATTTCCAACCATGCATCTATCTCTTTGGATAATCATGTAGACAGTTTATAAGCTGAATATTTTTTGTTTGTTTGCTACTGCATATGGAAAGGGTCTTAGAAGAAAGAATATAAAGCAGTCTGAGAAGTGAGAAGTGCACTGTTTTCCAAAGCAGCTTCTATGACCAAGACGCTAACAACTTTGTTTTGGAAATGGATCATTATCTTAAATAATTCGTTTCAAAGTGTGTGCCTAAGTAGATGATGTTTTGTGCAGGAAAGGGAAGCAAAGAAGGAGGCTTTCAGGAAGTATCTAGAGTCCAGTGGTGTTCTTGATGCTCTGACTAAAGGTTTTCAACTGTCTTCGTTGGGTCTGTTTTGTTTTGGAAATGGAAATGAGGAGCACGGAGCACCCACATTGATATTGATTTGACTCGTGGGTAGCTTGTGTATGTTCCAGACTCCAGTGCTTCTGACATTGGGTGGCTCTGTGGCTTTTGCCTTACTAGTTACTTCTGACATCATTTAAGCCCTGTAAATTTCTCTGTTTAATAAGCATTATAGTTTGATCGGATGAAGTATGACTGGTTTTTTTGCTGGAAGATGAGTTCAGTTGTAAATTACACTGTTGTGTTTCCAGTTGACCTTATATTCTCTTTTGTTTCACATCATATCATGCATGTGCATTTTTCTGTATAAAATGGTCAGTAAGCTTTTTCTTCTTCATTGTTATCAGTGGTCTTTCTTGTATAGTTTCTTATATTGCCTTTATCGTCCTTCCATACCTTACATGAAGGATATATTGTGGTCTCGGTTCATGCTTTAATAGTTTCTTTAAATCGAAAAAGCACAGTGCTATTTAATTATGCTGGATAATCTGTCAGGAGAATTTTGCATATTTAAACTGAGAACATGAAAATAAAAGTTCTTTACCATTATGCACTCATTATTAGTGGGTAAAATCCATCTGGGATATTGCAGCATATTGTGTAGTTGCAGTTGAGTCAGCAGGCAGACAAATTCCCATTGCCTTCCTGGAGAGGATTAAGGATGATTTCATCAAAAGATATGGAGGAGGAAAAGCTGCAACTGCTGCAGCTAACGGCCTCAACCGAGAGTTTGGGTATATTTTTTCCTTCCTAACCATTCAAAGATACTGCTGTGATTTTATGTTTCTTTTGATGGCAAAATCATTGACTAACGTTAAAAAAATATTCACTAAAATTTTAGGCCAAAACTGAAAGAGCACATGCAGTATTGTGTGGATCACCCTGACGTCCCTGAGGAAATAAGCAAACTGGCGAAAGTGAAAGAGCAGGTCTCAGAAGTTAAAGGAGTTATGATGGAAAATATTGAAAAGGTACATCATGGTATCTCTTTTAATGGTTTAACTTGTGATTATTTTAATGATTTTGTTGTCCTTAATTATGGAATGTTGCCAGTAATTCCCTTTTCCTTGACAAGTAGCATAATTAATTCCTTGAGAACATCTTTTCAGGTTCTTGATCGTGGGGAGAAAATCGAGTTGCTTGTCGACAAAACTGAAAACCTTCGCTATCAGGTCTGTAACTTACGTTCACCAACCCTTAGTGGGCATCTGGATGTTTTCTTGGATTTGCTTCTGGCAGTACCATTCGTGGACAGGGATGGTTTGCATTCAATTTCTTTTTTTGGTGATTATTTTTTCCCTCAAGGCTGTTCAACATTAAATTGTTTTCTTGTGTTTGGGGTTTGCAGGCTCAAGATTTCAGGCAGCAAGGAACAAAGATGAGAAGGAAGATGTGGTTTCAGAACATGAAGATAAAACTGATCGTCTTGGGCATCATCATTGCATTAATCCTCATCATAATTTTGTCCATTTGCCATGGCTTCAAATGCTAGTATGAGCGGATATGAGATCACTGCACCTCCCTCTCCCACTCAAACTGGTGCTTTTGAGTATAGTGATATCATTTGCTACTACATAAAAAACTAGTGCTTGGTTGATGAATTGTGGTTAAGTGTTCCCCCTCGTGAATGAGTATTTTCATTCTAATATTTTCTTGCCTGTTTGGGAACTGGGATCGGATTGACTTCGTAATTTGGATATCATTCCTGTATAGCCTTGAGTGCTATTCTTTCTTAATATATCGAGTGGTCGTTCTCTATGCCCTATGGACATTTTGTGGATGTCCGTGAATTGATGATGTCTTGATCTGATGGGATGGACGATTTGCTGCTATCTCTTGGTTGTCAGTTACTGGCATATGAAAGCCAGACTCCGACGGACATGATCATTGAGTAAGTCAAACTGGAACAGAGTAGATTGTGGTTTTCAGCTTTAGTGATCGCCGAGCAACCATTTTTTTAACTTATTTTCTTAATTACCGATAGCTTTAGACAAACAGGTTAAACAGGTTGGGTCGGGTTGGATAAACAGGTTAAACAGGTCGGTTCAGCATGGGTTAGACTAAACAGGTTAAACGGGTCGGGTCGGATTGGGCAAACAGGTGACCTGTTTATTAAACAGGTTAAACGGGTCGGGTCGGGTTACCTGTTTATTAAACAGGTCAGGTTCAGGTTGCAATTTCTGACCTGTTTAATAAACAGGTCGGGTTCAGGTTTATGATTTTCTGACCCGACCTATATATGACCCGACCCGTTTATGTCCAACTCGATCCGATTGCCACCCCTACTCCCAATCCTAATTCAATTAGAACTCTAGGAATCCCACTCTAAGTAGGATTCGTGTTTTAAGTCCAATTTGTTGACCCCCTAATGGATTTTGATGAATACAAAACACTAGAGTATAATTCCATTTATCTTAACAATTTAATTGAGAAATTCATGTGTTTTATTAAGAATATTGTTAAGAAATGTCTAGGCAAGTTTCCATAATTTTTATGAATTTATTGAAGAATTTTTTGAGATGAAAGAAAAAGTTCAGGGACAGCCGAGACGTCTCCTGATAGTCTCAGAGACGTCTCTGGCACAAACAGGAAGAACTGGCACGTCTGGAGACGTCCCCGGCATCTGCCGAGTCGTCCCCGCGATAGCGGAGTCGACTCTCTCAGTAGCGGAGTCGACTCTCTCAGTGGCGGCAGAAAGGCAGTTTTCAAGAGACATGCGCGAGACGTCCCCACTATACGCGGAGTCGTCCCCGCAAGTAAAAAGCAGATCTCCGGAGTCGTCCCCTAGATAGCGGAGACGGCTCTCTCAGGGTTTTCCAGAGAATGATTTTTTCGGTGATAAGGCAGCGGAGACGTCCCCTGAAAGAGTGGAGTCGACTCTCTCAGGGAATTCCAGAAGACATGTTTTTCTGAGATAAAGAAGCGGAGTCGTCCCCGAGGGAGCGGAGTCGTCCCCATTCAAAAAGTGCAAACAAGCCGAGACATCCCCGTAAAGTGCAGAGACGACCCTCTCAGCAAATCAGAAAGGCAAGGATTCAAACGGTACAATTCCAGAGTCGTCCCCGTAAAGAGCCGAGTCGTCCCCAGACAACGTAAAAAGTAAAATCTTGTAGCCGAGACGTCTCTCGTTGAAGCGGAGACGTCCCCGGAACGCTTGGGACGCGACTGACAACTTTTCAGGTTTGGTTTGAATTTCAAATCTCCTTCACTTTATCTCTAACGGCTATATTTGCTTTTTGGGCTATAAAAGGGACCTCTTAAGTGCTTCTAAACAACTCTTCACCAACCCAAAGCAAAATCATTCAAGAGAGAAGAAAGAAAAAGAGGTTCAAGGGAGTTAGTGCATTCAAGTGAAGAAATCAAGTGCTTTCAAGCTTTCCAAGTGATTTCAAGCTCAACTACTCTCTTCCGCTCGTGCATTCAAAGCTCACACTCAAACCTACGCGATCCACATCGGAAGAATCACCATTTCCCACGCTTCCAACGGCAAAAGGATTCTTACGGGTTCTATTGTTTATCATTGTCATATTTGCTTATTTAGAGCTTTCCAATTGTTTGTAAAACTCTTTTAACATTGTGCTTGTTCCAGTCAAGGGACTTGGAACAAGGGAAAGGCGTCCCAAGCCTAGGTTAAATTGGGAGTTTTAGGGTTTGTTGTGAGCCCGGTGTAAAACAACGAGTTGGGTAGTGAACTCGCAAAACTACCGTACTGTAATCGTGGATTATAGTGAAAATTCCCAAAGGTGCTTTGGGGAGTGGATGTAGGAGCAGTGGAGGCTCCGAACCACTATAAAAGCCTGTGTTTGCGATTGGTTGTCTTCATAGCTTTATTCTTGCTTTAGCTCTTATATTTGTGTGTTTTACTTTTAAATAGTCAAAAAGTTTTTAAAACACCCAATTCACCCCCCTCTTGGGTGTCCATCTCTGGGCAACAAGTGGTATCAGAGCGGGTGCTCTGTGTATTTCTTGAAAGACCTAACCGTCTTAGCCAAAGATCTAGATGGCAACACCCTTTAACAATGTTCCTGCCGAGGGGCAAGCAACCAATAGACCTCCACTCTTCAATGGGACAAATTATACCTATTGGAAGACTAGAATGAGAATCTTCATTCAAGCACAAGACTATGCCTTGTGGAGGGTTATAGTCAAGGGACCACAAGAACCATCACACATGGTTAATGGCATTCGAGTTCCCAAACCTGAAGAGGATTGGGATGAGAATGATGATAGGATGGCTCAACTCAATTCTAGAGCCATGAACTCATTATTTTGTTCTTTAGATGCAAATGAGTTTAATAGAGTCTCCACATGTAGTTCCGCTAAGGAAATATGGGATAGGCTTGAAGTTACCCACGAGGGTACAAATCAAGTCAAGGAGTCCAAAGTGAACATTCTAGTTCACAAATATGAGTTGTTTAAGATGGAACCCAATGAAACCATCACATGCATGTTTACACGCTTTACCGATATAATTAATGGTCTAAAAAGCTTGGGTAAATCTTATACTAACCCGGAACTTGTGAGTAAAATTCTCAGGTCTTTGCCAAAAGCATGAGAAGCAAAGGTCACGGCGATCGTAGAAGCCAAAGACCTCAACACCTTGGGGCTAGAACAACTTTTGGGCTCATTAATGACGCATGAGCTCACGATGAAGCAACATGAAGATGATTTGCCAAAGAAGAAGACAATTGCACTCAAGGCTACTTCGAGTGTGTGTGAAGAAGAAAGTAGTGAGAGTGAGGAAGAAAGTGAGGACGAGGACTTGGGTTTGATAGTTAGGAAGTTTAAAAAATTCATGAGGAAAAAGAAACCCTTCCCTAGGAAAAAGTTTGGAGGGAGAAATGATTGGAAAAAGGAAAAAGAAAAAGAAAGAGACCCAATCATATGCTATGATTGCAAGAGACCGGGACACATTCGTTCCGAATGCCCTCAACAAAAGAAGTACTTTGGAAAGAAGAAGAAGAAGGCATTGAAGGCAACATGGGATGATAGTGACACATCATCCTCCGAGGAAGAGAAGGAAGAGACCGCCAATTTATGCTTCATGGCGTTCGAAGACGACGAGGTATGTCAAAACCCAACTATAAATTTTACTTTAGAAGAATTGTATGAAGCTTTTCAAGAACTTATGGGTGATTGTAGTATGTTAGGAGCAAAGAATAAAGAATTAAAAGTCTCCAATCAAAAACTGAAGGAAGATATTGAGAACCTATTAATTGAAAAAGAGAGCATTAAAAATATTAACACTATTGACCTAGAAATCAAAAATTCAAAACTTAGCATTGAAAATGAAAAGGCAAAAACACTAATTAAGGAATTAAATCTAAAAATAAAATTCCTACTCAATAATAATACCTCACTTGCACAAAATGTTGAATCTCTTAAACAGGATAAGGAAGAACTAGTTAAAGAAAATTTGAATCTTAAGAACGAGGTACATAAGTACAAACCAATTGTTGAAAAATTTACACAAAGCTCTGAAAAACTAAATCTTATTCTTTCAAATCAAAGAGTTGTTTTCAATAAAGCCGGATTAGGATATAAAACTAACAAACAACAAAAGTATCTAAAGAATTTCTTCATAAAAGCACAAGATGTAAAAACTGAAAAACCTACATGCTTTCATTGTGGAAAGAATGGACATAAAGCCTACTCTTGTATTCAAAGAAAGATCCAAACTAACAAGAGTACATTTGTGAAAGCCAAAAACATAACTAAAGTATGGGTGCCTAAGGGAACCAACCACACTAACCACGAAGGACCCAAGAAAACTTGGGTACCTAAGAGCTTCACATGATCATTTTGCAGGTATGCCTTGCAGCCGGAAATAAAAAGAGAATGTGGTATCTTGATAGCGGTTGCTCAAGGCATATGACCGGTGACAAGAGTCTCTTCGTCACCTTGGAATCAAAAGAAGGAGGAGTAGTCACATTTGGAGACAATGCTAAAGGCCGAATCATTGGTGTTGGTAAAATCTCCATATCACCCTCATTTATTGATAATGTATTGTTAGTTAATGGACTAAAACATAATTTATTAAGTATAAGTCAATTTTGTGACAAGGGATTTAAAGTATCATTTGAATCATCACTATGCATAATTAGTAGTCCAATTGATAATGAGATCAAACTCACAGGACATAGGTATGGAAATGTTTACATGGTAGATCTTGATGATCTCACCATGAAGGATGGCCAATGTCTTGTAGCCATGAATCCCAAAGTCAATGAGACTAGTTGGTTATGGCATCGTAGGTTAGGGCATGCTAGCATGGATTTAATCTCTAAATTAATTACAAAGGATCTAGTCAAAGGACTACCAAAAATAGACTTTGAAAAGAATAAAATTTGTGCTGCATGTCAATTAGGGAAACAAACAAGAAGTTCTTTCAAGTCTAAGAACATAGTCTCAACATCAAAACCCTTAGAACTAATTCACATGGATTTGTTTGGACCCACTAGAACTGCTAGTCTAGGGGGTAAGAAATTTGGTCTTGTAATCGTTGATGATTTTTCACGTTTTACATGGGTTTCATTTCTTGCACACAAAGATGAGTCCTTTCCCGCTTTTATCAATTTTCATAATAGGGTTTCAAATGAACTCAATCTTAAACTAAAAGCAATTAGGAGTGATCATGGTACCGAGTTTGAAAATCAGTATTTTGAAAAATTTTGTGAAGAAAATGGTATCAATCACAACTTCTCGGCACCTAGGACACCCCAACAAAATGGGGTGGTAGAAAGGAAGAATCGCACACTAGCAGATATGGCTCGTACCATGTTGTGCGAATCGGATCTACCAAAGTATTTTTGGGCTGAAGCAATAAATACTTCATGTCATATTTTGAATCGTGCTTTAGTTAGATCCATCTTGAAGAAAACACCTTATGAGCTAATAAAAGGTAAGAAACCAAATATAAGCCATTTTCATGTTTTCGGTTGTCGATGCTTTATTTTAAATAATGGAAAGGACAATCTAAGCAAATTTAGTGCTAAATCAGATGAGGGGATCTTCTTAGGTTATTCCTCATCTAGTAGAGCATACAGGGTCTTCAACAAGAGAACTCTCGTTGTTGAAGAATCCATTCATGTTGTTTTTGATGAAGCTAATGGAGATTCTTCTAGAAAAGAAGAAGATGGTGATGCAGGTATACTTGAAGACCGAATGAAGGAATTCTCCATTCAAGACAAACAACATGAGGATGAGATCAAAGAAGATACAAATCAGCAAGGTGAAGAAGATCAACCTCCATCAAGAAATCAAGATCTTCCTAAGGAATGGAGGTATGCACATGGTCATCCAAAGGATCTAATCCTTGGTGATCCTTCACAAGGTATAAGAACTAGATCCTCTCTAAGAAATACTAGTAATTATCTTGCTTTCGTTTCTCAAATAGAGCCTAAATCACTAGAAGAAGCTGAAAAAGATGACAATTGGATGAATGCTATGCAAGAGGAATTAAATCAATTTGAAAGAAATGAAGTTTGGACTCTAATGAAAAGACCCCCTAATGTTTCAATTATAGGCACCAAATGGGTATATAGAAATAAACTAGATGAAGATGGGATAGTAATAAGAAACAAAGCTAGGCTAGTGGCCAAAGGATATAATCAGGAGGAAGGAATAGATTTTGATGAAACTTTTGCTCCTGTTGCTAGATTAGAAGCTATTAGATTACTTTTGGCATATGCATGCTTCATGGGTTTTAAACTTTATCAAATGGATGTAAAAAGTGCATTTCTAAATGGTTATATAATGGAGAAAGTTTATGTAGGACAACCTCCAGGTTTTGAAAATCACTTACATCCAGATTATGTGTATAAATTGCATAAAGCATTGTATGGACTTAAGCAAGCTCCTAGGGCATGGTATGAAAGGTTAAGTAATTTTCTAATTGAAAACAAATTTAAGAGAGGAAATGTAGACAAAACCCTCTTTATCAAAAGAAAAGGAAATGACTTATTGCTTGTGCAAATTTATGTGGATGATATAATTTTTGGTGCTACTAATGATAATCTTTGTCAAGAGTTTGCCAAGCTTATGCAGGGAGAATTTGAAATGAGCATGATGGGTGAGCTCAACTTCTTCCTTGGGCTACAAATAAAACAATCAGAGGAAGGCATCTTCATCAGTCAATCCAAATACATCAAGGAAATGTTGGAAAAATTTAAGATGAAGGATGCAAAGGAAATCAGCACACCCATGGGCTCAAGTTGCAAGCTTGACAAAGATGAAAAAGGTAAAAGTATAGACTGCAAATTGTACAGAGGTATGATAGGCTCTTTACTTTACCTTACTGCTAGTAGACCAGATATATTATTCAGTGTTTGTATGTGTGCTAGATACCAAGCATGTCCTAAGGAATCACACTTGCAAGCTGTTAAGAGAATTTTTAGATATCTAGTAGGGACATCTAATGTAGGCTTATGGTATTCTAAACAATCTGACATAAATTTAATTGCTTATTCCGATGCTGATTTTGCCGGGTGCAAACTCGACAGAAAAAGCACAAGTGGCACATGTCAATTCTTGGGTGCTAATTTGGTTTCTTGGTTTAGCAAGAAACAAAATTCAGTTGCCTTGTCCACAGCTGAGGCTGAGTACATAGCAGCTGGAAGCTGTTGTGCCCAAGTTCTTTGGATTAAGCAACAACTTGAAGACTTCGGTATCAAAATGGATAATATACCAATTAAGTGTGATAATACAAGTGCAATTAATTTAACAAAAAATCCTGTTCAACACTCTAAGTCAAAGCATGTAGAGATTAGGCATCATTTTATTAGGGATCATGTGCTGAAAAATGATGTGATGATTGAATATGTATGCACTGAAAATCAATTGGCCGATATCTTTACAAAGCCCCTTTGTAAAGATAGATTCAACTTCTTAAGGAATGCTTTGAGCTTGTATGATCCTAGTAAATGAATTGAACTTGTATTGCATTGCTTTGCTACTCAAACTAGTAATCCACCTCAAAGTAAACATAAGTGAAAACATGAATTCATCTAAGCTAAATGACGAACTGTTTGACTTTCCGAAGGATGGTTACCCTCCCTTGGACTCTTCATGGAGATATTTTCAGAGCCTATTTCATAGATATTCGAAATTTGGTCAAACATTCCTCATTTCAATATTAATAATTCAAAAATCATTATCAAATTATTATAGGATGTATTATTAAGGGGGAGGATCACAAACAAATTCACTATGAGTTTATCAAAAGAGATCATGTTGATTAGGGTGATTAAACAAAAATTGGGAAAAGATAGAGTTCAGTCTGAAATTTTTTTAGTGCCGGAGACGTCTCTGGCAAATCGCAGAGACGTCCCCCCAGGCGAGACGTCTCGCCTTAGTCGCGGAGACGTCTCGGGGACCGAACTAGGGTTTTTAAAATAAGTGAAACAGCTCGAGCCGACCCGAGCTATCTTCTCTCATTCCCGACCAAAACCAAAAATCCTAGCCTCCGCTTGTTCTCCATCACAAACCCTAGCCTCCTTCTCCACATTTCCTTAGGATTTCCACTCAATGGCACCCAAAAGAGCTAGGACGACCCGTGGAAGGAAACCTAGGGCAGCGGCCGACGGTGAGGAACGGAGGGAAGAACCTTCCGCGCCGTCTCCTCCGGTTGCTCCGCCAACCACAACCATCTCCTGTGCAAATCGCACAGTCACGACCGGTAGGTATATAGATTTTTCATTTTTAGATAATGAGGGGTTCTCTATTGGAGAGAGACTCCGAGCCCAAGGGTGGGAGCACCTTTGTACCCTTAATACCTCGACCTACCCCGGCCTAGTTAGAGAACTTTTTAGCAATATGGCCTTAGGGGACCTAGGGTACACTGCATATGTCCGGGGGACATTAGTAGAAGTCAATGAAGATGTCCTATCCACTGTCTTGCAAATCCCCAAGGACGGTGAGGCTCCAACCTCACATCCCCAAAGGGAGTCAGCCCTAAATTTACTTTTAGGACGAGAGGACTGCGGCCCTCTTGATGTTGTCAACTCCCAAGACCTAAACGCCGAAATGAGATTACTTTTAAGTATTGTCAACCAGGTCTTGTTTCCCAAAACCGGTCGCTTCGATTTTGTTTCGGAGCGAGATTTAGTTATAATGCACCATATCCTACTAGAGATTCCTCTAAACCTCCCTAGACTCATGCTAAACTACATTGCCCTATGTCATAGGTATTCTAGGTTTAGTTTACCCTATGGCATGATCTTTACCTTAGTTTTCAAACACTTTAAGGTTCACATTCCCGAAAATGAACCTGCAAAGCCCTTGAGAAACACCGACTACTATAATGAGGGCACAATGAGAAGAATGGAGTTTCATAAGATAGATGGATCTTGGGTCAAGGTTCCAAAAAGAAAAGCACAAACCCTAGAGCCTGAGATCCCACATCACGAGTCTGACCATCACTCTCCTCCACCTAGCCACATGGATATCCCTGATATACCCTCCAGCTCAGCTGGACCTTCCACATCCATGCCACCACCTCCTCCAGTCAGTGGGCCTTCCTTCCTATCAGAGGATCAGATGCGCACCTTAGCATCTGTCATTTGCCAGCAGATGAGGGAGGAGATGAGATCCATGATCTCCACTGAGTTGGCCCCCATCAGAGCTTCACATGAAGGGCTTCTACAAGAGCTGAAGGAAGTTAGAGCTCAAATTGAAGCTACAACGCAAGAAATGATTGGTGTGGGTGCCACCCAAACCTGCAGGTCAATTGAGCTCAAGGACAGCTTGAAGACCATTTCCAAGAGTCTCAAAGAGTTGACAAGCCCAGGAGGCAATGTGGGCACTTTAGTTGCCCAACTTAGAGGGAGGATTGAAATGGCAACTGAAGAATTTGAAGCACTTGTGGCAGCCTTCCACAAGTCACAGGGAGATCAATTTAAGACCCTAATGGATTCAATCAATGCTTTTATAGATGCAGTTTGTAGGGTTTATGAGCAACGTCGCCGATAAGGGACGTTTTGTAAACATCTAGGGATCTTCTTTTTGTAAACCCTAGGATATTTTGAAACACTTTTTGTATTAGAAATCAATACTTGTAATGATTTCTTCTTTTGACTATGTACTGACTTCAAAGGTTTACAATGACATATGAATGATATACAATTTCTTTTGAAACCCTGTGTACATTTCTAACTCTGTGTATGTGATTGTGTATGTGATTTTGTGATGTGCCATAAAAATCTTATCACATACCTTGAGTGTTCAAATTTAATACAAAGAAACAATGCATATAAAACAGAGGGAGCACATCTTGTGATAACTATACTAAACAAAAAGATGAGTCTGAAATGAATTCCAAAACAAAGGGGGAGTGATATGAATGACTGAATTCATTAATAGAAATGACTTGGACAGGGGGAGCACAACTTGAATATTCTTAAGTGGTTCATGGAAATATGCTGAATCTTACTAGGAAGTATGCTTTAAGCACCTACAGATAATTTGTCCCCTTCATTGTTGATGACAAAAAGGGGGAGTAGAACCATAGAACCAATATGGATAAGGGGAGTAGAACCAATATGGATACATTGGAATCCAAAATACAAAATTCATGCTTAAAAGTTGAATTAGAAGAGATAAAATTGAAGAATATTGGCTTTAAGATAATTGCTCTTCTGGAAAAGAAAGGGGGAGTCAAAAAGAACTTAGCTTTCAATTATCTTTAGCATCAATATTTCATTTCACATTGTATCTAGTTCTAATCAAAACATTATACCTGTATATCTGAGCAAATACTGTGTATATGTTTAAATTTCGAATTTTGCATATACTCAGTGTTTTGTCATCATCAAAAAGGGGGAGATTGTTGACCCCCTAATGGATTTTGATGAATACAAAACACTAGAGTATAATTCCATTTATCTTAACAATTTAATTGAGAAATTCATGTGTTTTATTAAGAATATTATTAAGAAATGTCTAGGCAAGTTTCCATAATTTTTATGAATTTATTGAAGAATTTTTTGAGATGAAAGAAAAAGTTCAGGGACAGCCGAGACGTCTCCTGATAGTCTCAGAGACGTCTCTGGCACAAACAGAAAGAACTGGCACGTCTGGAGACGTCCCCGGCACCTGCCGAGTCGTCCCCGCGATAGCGGAGTCGACTCTCTCAGTAGCGGAGTCGACTCTCTCAGTGGTGGCAGAAAGGCAGTTTTCAAGAGACATGCGCGAGATGTCCCCACCATACGCGGAGTCGTCCCCGCAAGTAAAAAGCAGATCTCCGGAGTCGTCCCCTAGATAGCGGAGACGACTCTCTCAGGGTTTTCCAGAGAATGATTTTTTCGGTGATAAGGCAGCGGAGACGTCCTCTGAAAGAGCGGAGTCGACTCTCTCAGGGAATTCCAGAAGACATGTTTTTCTGAGATAAAGAAGCGGAGTCGTCCCCGAGGGAGCGGAGTCGTCCCCATTCAAAAAGTGCAAACAAGCCGAGACATCCCCGTAAAGTGCAGAGACGACCCTTTCAGCAAATCAGAAAGGCAAGGATTCAAACGGTACAATTCTAGAGTCGTCCCCGTAAAGAGCCGAGTCGTCCCCAGACAACGTAAAAAGTAAAATCTTGTAGCCGAGACGTCTCTCGTTGAAGTGGAGACGTCCCCGGAACGCCTGGGACGCGACTGACAACTTTTCAGGTTTGGTTTGAATTTCAAATCTCCTTCACTTTATCTCTAACGGCTATATTTGCTTTTTGGGCTATAAAAGGGACCTCTTAAGTGCTTCTAAACAACTCTTCACCAACCCAAAGCAAAATCATTCAAGAGAGAAGAAAGAAAAAGAGGTTCAAGGGAGTTAGTGCATTCAAGTGAAAAAATCAAGTGCTTTCAAGCTTCCCAAGTGATTTCAAGCTCAACTACTCTCTTCTGCTCGTGCATTCAAAGCTCACACTCAAACCTACGCGATCCACATCGGAAGAATCACTATTTCCCACGCTTCCAACGGCAAAAGGATTCTTCCGGGTTCTATTGTTTATCATTGTCATATTTGCTTATTTAGAGCTTTCCAATTGTTTGTAAAACTCTTTTAACATTGTGCTTGTTCCAGTCAAGGGACTTGGAACAAGGGAAAGGCGTCCCAAGCCTAGGTTAAATTGGGGGTTTTAGGGTTTGTTGTGAGCCCGGTGTAAAACAACGAGTTGGGTAGTGAACTCGCAAAACTACCGTACTGTAATCGTGGATTATAGTGGAAATTCCCAAAGGTGCTTTGGGGAGTGGATGTAGGAGCAGTGGAGGCTCCGAACCACTATAAAAGCCTGTGTTTGCGATTGGTTGTCTTCATAGCTTTATTCTTGCTTTAGCTCTTATATTTGTGTGTTTTACTTTTAAATAGTCAAAAAGTTTTTAAAACACCCAATTCACCCCCCTCTTGGGTGACCATCTCTGGGCAACACAATTAATCAATTCCCATTTCTTCTTCAACTTATTATCAATCAAATTGATTACTTGTGATTCATAATCCCTTTTCAACTATCGGATCGGTCAATACTTCTAGTGTGTGTGACCCCATAGGTTCTATTCTGACTGGTAGTGAGATATATTGTGATCTCTATCTCAATATCATTGAAAATTCCTTTCAACGGGTTGGAACGATTCCAACTCTACTCATTAGGGTTTATCGATCATCGAGATAATCCCTGTGAGTCTCACCATCCACCAGTGACACCTAGCAGCATGTAGTGGCTATCCAGCAGAATGAAATGATGAACCTCTAGGTGCAGTTATTATGTAATACAGTCCTACTATCGTGGATTCCTACAGGACGGAGGTCATGGACAACTCGTCAAACCCCATCGTCTGTCGTATGTGAAGATTTATTCGACTTAAGTTCGAGAGTGGAAAACTCTTTCTCCACTTTGCATACTGCCCCGGCCGAGGTCTTACGAACTCAGTCTTATAAATCACATAGGATCTCTCCTTATCTATCAAGATCGATAGATTCTTTATAGGTGCATACCCTACTCCTACAGTGAACCTACTGCAGCCAATCTTCACTGCATGGACCCATATGGCTAGAGACCATGCATGTGTGCAGTCAAACTATAATAACCTTACTGTGAGTGGCCGAAGCACCGTAGGTCAAAGGACCAGTCATACTACTGCAACATCAAGCAAGTCACTGACGAGTGGATAGACATCCAAGTGACTTCTTGTCTTGGTCATGCAGTACCCTTGTTTTCTAACAAGCACCTGCACTATTACTTCAGTGTCTCCACACCGTGGACTCGAGTCTCGTCCATCCATAGAGAAAGTAATTTGTGCACTGATCTCATCGGATCGATCATCGTCCTCGTGATGATCCATCGATCAGGAGCGTTTAGAAATTAATCACTAATGATGCATGGCTCAAATTCTCAACTCTTGAGAATATGCATCATCATCTTATTAATTTCTTGGACGATTCATAGACACAATAACAATATGAATGAAAAAGATGCCTTTCATTTATTCAATAATAATAAAGTCAAGTATAAATTATGTCCCAGAATTAATAATGTGTTAGCCAAAATTGGCTTCTAGGGCATACATCTAACATCAATATGACCTAATAGACCAAAACAAAATAGACTCAATACAATATAATTAAATGCTGAAAATCATGAACCCAATGTGTTTTCGGACACTTCAAAGCAAGAATCCAAACTCGACATACCTTCATCATAACTTAGACTCGTGCTCCTGCATCATGCGCACCATGAGACATGACTTTTGGAAGTCAAGAGGAGAAGGAGAAGGAACCAACGGTCGTCTAACGGTAGTGATAAAAAAAATTTCTCGGTGGTGAGGTGAAAGGAGGTGTGGGGTCCTTAAATAGTTATCAGAGGCTAGGTTTTCTAGCTCTCGCATGAATTCAGGATGGAGAAGGAGTCTGTCTCCTACTTTAAGTCGAATTGGGCTTTATCCTTTTTTTCTATCTCCTACTCCAAGTCAAAGAGGGCTGCATCCCCTCTCTTTTTTTTTATCTCCTACTCCAAATTGAATGGGGCTCTATCCTGTTTTTTTTCATCTTCTATTTCAACTCTTACATCTGGGCCAGTCAAGTAAGCTAGGCCCACTTACTTATCAGTTGGGCTAGGTGTTACAGTTTCTCTTGGAATGAATAAATTTTCTGTTGGAGAGATTCTAGAAGTGAATAGTATTAAGAAATATAGATAAAAGAGGGAGAGAGGAAGAAATTATCCGGTGGTTTCTTTCTTTTCCTCTTGACTAATTCCCTCTCTCATTTGAATGATCTTGGTCCGCTAGCCCATTGCGGGTGGGCCAACCCGACCCAAAAACCAACAAACACTGATCGGTCAAGTGTACCAATTCAAAGAAGATGAATGAGTTGCTCACCATCTTTAAACAAAACTTTTAATCCGCACCCATGGTGGCATGGCCTAGAACGAAATTTGAGGCATGCTTCATTTGAGGTCATTGTTGCACATGAGAGAAGGATTTCCTCTTCTGGAGTCTCGAGAGCAACATGCAACAGCTAAACTCCTAGGCTCTTAGCAGTGGGATCTCCTCAACCAAACCTATCGGATGGGGACCTCTTCGTTCACACAAGTATCCCCCACCTGTTGTTTCGGATGTTTGTCGAGATTTTATCTCAAGCTTAACTGGCATTTGTTTGCATCCAATAAAACCCTTACCAGATACCACGCCACCATGTCCGTTTGCTGACCATGGAAACAGCTGCAGGTGGCTGATGGCCTCATCTCCTGCAAAGCCTCTGCATTCTCCACCATGGACCGATGGGGTTTGCCAGAGAGCACCCTTAATGTATTCGACCGAAATACAGGAAGTGCTTGACAGTGTCATAAGCAACTATTCAATTGACTCCTCATCACATTCAAACTTAACTGCTAGCATTAACCATGATGATCAACTTTACTCCATAAATCCGCGGCCTCACAGATTATTACTACCCTTATAACTATCCTTATAAAACCAAAGGCAGTACGAGACTCCGTCCCAAGGTATAACTGAAAGGACTTTCAAGATTTAAACTCCATGGATTCACCACAAGCATAACTCATTGTCTGGAAACTAACATATATTCTCTACAAATTCTTACCATCAATCTTCCACACAAGTTCAAGCATCGGCCTCTCCGAAGTCTTCTAATATTTGATGCACATGCCCATCTCACTTTTGCATCGAGAACACCACAAGCAACGGGAGAATACAGGGTGGGTTTTAGTGTAGCAATGACTGGTTCTCCAATCAATCATACAAGGCCTCTCTTTCCCCACAGATGGCATGGCATGTCAAACCAGCCCACGCTTCCTCATGTCCTGTCATTTCCTATTTTCAGTTAGGTGACTTGCCCTGTTAGAGCGGGCTTCTACTTGCCCACATGGGTGGCTACCAAACAATACAAAGGCGAGCCTGCAAGGCATGCCATTGGAGCGTCTTGTCAACGGATCTTTCAAATGAGAAAATGCTGCATCATCGCTACCCCAAAAGAAGGAACAACCATGCAACCCTTGCAGCACTAAGACCAATAACGCCTGGAACCTAAGCTTTCTGGCTTCTAGATACCACTCGTTGGATTGGTCTTTTCCATCCAGTCACCTCCCTGCGCATTGAATTGAACCAGCTCTTCTTGCGTTGTTGGCATGAGTTGGAAATCCACAGATCGTAGCTGTGAGACCGTGGACCGGCCCGGTCCATTTCGTTCCCTTCTTTTTGAGCCGCCTTTCGTTGCCGTCAGGGTTGGCCACCACGGCCGCCCCCGGATCCCATCGAGAAGGAAAGGAGAGATGGACTCCCCTATTTTGGAGAAAAAGAGAGTCTCTCTTTTTTCTCTCTCCTCTCTCTTCTCTCTCTCCTCTTTTCTCTCTCTTGTTGGACTTTCTCTCTCTACAGAACTTTTTCTATCTATCTAAAATTTCTCTCTCTACTCTCTCTAAGATAGTTGAATCCAGTAGTGACTCTTCGTAATGATTTTGAATTGATCCTAGTGAACGGTCCTAATCCATAGTCGTGGGGTGGCGTGTAAGTCTCCACCCTGGCTTCTGCCAAATATTATTAGATTTGATTACTTTCGATCTCTGTTGAACTATCTGCACCCTAATTCGAACATAATTCAATGAAATCACCTTAATTGGATCGACCTGAATGTCGGGCACTCCTACTTGGTAAACTTTGTGAGAGCGTTGTAATTTAGAATTTTTATTTTTAATATTATGATGAATTTCTAATAAAAAGTATAATTTTGAAACATTAGGCTCTAAGAAGAATTTTTTGAATTAATTAGATCGATGAATTGGATTGCAGTTGTAAGGTAAGTAATGTAACCTTTTCTAGATTTATTGGCAATTTATAAATATTTTTTTTTGAGTCGAATTCTTCTTTATTTATGAATTTGATGGACAGTATTATATGCCTTTTTCTATAATATTATACGATTCTTGATTGAATGTATTGGTTTTGATATAGATTATGTTTGATTGATTTTGATATCGCATCTTTCGATTTGAAATATTGAACATGTTTGGAGCCAAAGAGTTTTGAATCAACATAGATTTGGACTCACGGCCAGACTATGATGAGGACCCTGCCAATAGAGGCTAATATGTTGGCATAAAATTTATCCTGAAGGTTGTGTCCAAGATTTAATACCGCCAGCAGACCAACAGTCCTGAAGGACTTTGCTGCAAGTTGATGTGTAGCTCACCGGAAGAATATTAGTCGGTGTTATGACCCTGCCACAGGAAAGATGTGGTCATAGTTGTTGGCGGTTGAATTGAATTTTATGATTTGGAAGAAATTAATTTATAAACGATATTTGAATTTTTAAAAAAATTAAATTTAGCATAAGTAATGTTTTACTTTTTCTAAATTTATAAGTAATTATAAAATTATTATATTCATGACTTTTGAGTGGTATTATTCGTAATGCATACATTTGATGGATAGTATATTATTATGAAAAATATTATTTTGAATTATTATGACAATAAATGATCTTATTATGGATATGATTGATTGATTTTGACATCGCATGATTTTAGAACTAAAATATAAAATTTAGAACTATTTGAATTTCAACCATGCTATGTTGAGGACCCTGCCAATGAAGGCTAATATATTGGCATATGATTTGTCCTGAAGGTTGTGTCTAGGATGATTAGTGACATATCACCAGCAGACCAGCGGTCGTGAATGACTTTGCTGCAAGATGATGCGCAGCTCAACATAAGATTATTAGTTGGTGTTATGACCATCCCATAGGATGATGTGGTTATAGCTCAGGATCTATAAGATGAATTGAATATTTGAAAGAATTTGAATCTATGAACATAATCTTAATTTTTTAAGATAGATTTGATTCGTATATTAGTACTACATAAATACTTATTTTCTATATATTATTATCTATTGAATTATCTAATTTATCTAGCTAGAGTGTTTATTGCTTACTGGTTTGTTTAGCTCATTATACAATTTTTTATTTTTTTATAAATTCAGAGAACTAGCCTATCGAAATTTGCAATACGAAAGAGCGACTAGAAAAAATGTGGTACAAGTTATCTTAGATTAGAGTTCATTTAAACTCATGTTTTACCTTACACTAATGTTAGAATTGTGAGACATTGTAGTTGATTTAGTTAAATAAATAAAGTTTGCATATATTAGTTAAATTATTCCGCCGCATATTTATGATATCATATTGAGATGCCTTACATATTTGTGGAAAGAGTTTTCTATAAGTATATGGCGGTTGCTGCAGCTCTCGGCTTGCGATCGCGGGTCGAGGGCATGGCAATTGTTATGGTATTAGAGCATAAGTGGATAAATTCGCACACAAGAAATCTGACATAGAATGATTGTGGGTGGGTAGACATTAGGGATATTGAGATGTAAATTTATGTATAGTATTGCAAGTTACTTTAAAGATTTTCTATTAAGCCTTTGTGATAATGTATGAAAATGTTACCAGAGAATTATGATAAAATTTATTTATAGGGTTTGATACATTATGGAAGATCTATGAATCAAGTTATAATTAGTTAGAGTTGGATCTAAATTAAGTGCAAGAAGATTGACTATGAAATATTATCATGCATTGTGATTATTTATTATTTAAGTAAACTTAGACATTCAAAAATTTATATACAGGTATACTGTGATATTGCTTAATTTTAAAATAATTTTTAGAGACAAATTAAGATCCATTTATACGAAGTTATTTAAGATTTGGAGCTATGAAAGACTTTTTTATAGTACCAGATTGGAATATTCTTCGAGGTTTGAATCTATATGTGGATTATGAATGAAACTAGCATGTAGAAAAAAAATATGCCGGTTGATATTGCAAAAAAGTTATTTTTTTATTGAAGAATTGATTTTATGTTGAGATCATAAAGTATTCATCTTGGTGGAATTATTAATAATTTTCATCATCATCTTTGGATCCAATTAAAAGATCTTATTTATGTCTATCGGAGACTATGTGGAGTGTAATAAACTTCAATTCAAAGTTTCAACTTATAGATTGATCTAGGAATCTTTTGCTAATTTTGTTGAGATTGCCAATAAAATTTAGTTTTGCATAAAAAAATTGAATTTTTGAGATTTGTATGATTATCATCGGAGATTTTTGATAAATGTTAAAGATCTCGATGAAAAAAACTTTATGAGAGATGATTGAGTTGATTTTACTCATATCTATTGATTTAAGGTCTTCTAACTTGGTGGAGCATTAAAAAAAATCTTCTGGTTGTTTTTTACCTATAGGAGTTTGACTTGGAATCGTCTAGTTGTGTTTATAAGAGAATTAAGTTTCAATTAATTTTGGATTATCATAACTAGCCTATTTGAGGGTTTTGAATGTATCAATTAACTCAAAATATAATCTAGATGGATGTGCTCAAGTTACATTAGGGGACGAGAATCAAAGGTTTCTTTTTGGGCTTTATCTGAAAATTAAAATTTTGGTTCCTTTTAGTTCATAATACAACGTAGCATTTTGATCAAAATTTATTAGTGAATCCAACGGATTTTGATGGTTTGAATCAGAGTGCACAGCAAAAATATAGTGGACTGAATTATTTATTTTCTAAGTTGGACAGAAGTATTATCTCTTTGATTCAGCAAGTTTTAATAACAAGAGATTTGATCTATTTTCTTGTATAGTAGAATTTTATTGATAAACGAAAAAAAAATATTCTGATTTTTCTTTTGCATGTCGCTGCACTATCTTAGGTTCTCCAATCTTATCTCATGTTAAGAAAATTTTTAGAACTTTAAGACTAGAATTAATGGATCATCGATTTTTGAAGCTTGAACTTCAATAAACCTTTTTTGGTGTAAACCTTTTTTCTCCAAAATCTGAAGCTTGAACTTCAATAAATATTAGCCCTCTATTTGATTGAAAGAAAATGAGGTTATCAATCAACTTTGATGAATATTCTACTAGGGGTGGATTAGAGTTGTTTATGATCTAATCTTGTGATAGATCGGTTAATAGAGAGCGATTGATATTTCGACAAACAAAGTTGGCATTCTTATTCAGAATTAAGACATTGATTTCTGTTTATAAAAGAGAAGTTTGATCTACATTATCTACAAAAAAAATCAAGTCTAAGGGTATTGAACCTTATTCTTATGATAAGAACTAAAGATGAAGTTGTATTGATTAATAGAATTATTGAAAACATAAGATGTTTCTCTAACTTTGTTGCCCAAGGTGACAAGCCAAGAGGGGGGGGGGGGGTGAATTAGTTTTTCTAAATTTTTCAATCCTTTAATTAAATCAATTGATGAGTGAGTGGTTTAGTTAATATTAATTGAGTGCGTGTAGTGAAGTTAGGACAATACACAATACAAACACACAAGAAGTATAGTGGTTCGGTGCTCTCCTAAGCACCTACGTCCACTCCCTAAGCGTCCCCTTGGAAATTCACTATAATTCTGCAGATTACAGTTGGATTGTTTCCAGGCTCACAATCCAAAAATCTTTACACTTTTGTTTTTCGGGATCACCAAAAACCTATGTTGGTTTTGTGGGCTCACCAACAAACCTTCACCATTGGTTTTACGAGTTCACCAACAAACCTTACAAAGTAATAAAGAAGAAAGTGTTTGAAACTCCTAGGAGAGCAAATATAACAATTTTACACTAATAGAAGAGAGAAGAAAAATAGTTATCGCTTTGAGGATCCTCTTTTCTTCTTTGCTAAGGTTGCTTCACTTTACAATGGGTTGGTGGAGCTGTTGAATGCACACTCAGATTGCTCAACCACCTCCTTTTCGAGACTTGAATGAAGAATCTTAATGAAGAACACTTGGACTTGCTTTCTCTTGAATATGCTATTGATTTCTTGGCAAAAGATGCTTCCTCTGATGAATAGTGTCACTTTAAATACTTTTCCACCTCTATTGGTCACTCTCCATTGGTTAGATTTGAAAAACTAGCTGTTACTAGCCGTTGGGAGGTCAAAAAGTACTTCTACAGAACTAGCTGTTATGCCCTTGTCTGTGCTGGGGTTGACCCAAACTTTTCTGGGGTCGACTCAACTTACTATCCATTGGACTTGGGGTTGACCCAACTCACACTGGGGTCGACTCAAACTTCACTGGGGTCGACTCCTGCTACAGTGGGGTCGGCCTTCTCAGGAACCACAGAACCTTGCATTTTCGACTGTTTTTACTGGGGTCGACTCAACCTTTCTTGGGGTCGACACAAGCTACAGTGAGGTCGACTCAAACTCCATTGGGGTCGACCCTCTCACGGATTCCAGAGACGTGATTTTTGAGCACAAATCCTTGGGGTCGACTCATATACAGTTAGGGTCGGCTCCATTGGGGTCGACTCAAGTGTTCCTGGGGTCGACTCCATCTGGGGTCGGCTCAAGGAAACTTGGGGTCAGCCCTCTCAGTAAATTCTAGAGAGTTATTTTCTTGAGGCTTGAAACTGGGGTCGGCTCAAGGTTCTTTGGGGTCAGCTCCTCTCCTGGGGTCGACTCAAAGATACATGGGGTCGACTCCACTTACTGTTCATCTGTGCCATTCTTATGGGGGTGTGTGAGATGATTCCATGGTGTGCCAGGGTCGACTCCACTTAGCTTGGGGTCAACTCAATCCACACTTTCCTGCATCTTAAGGTTAGACTAATTCATATAATCAATGAAATATATTTCAAGCAATTTTGAGTGTATGCCACGATAGAGCTACATACCCTTAACATTGAAAATCACTGTTTTGCCCTTTAGAGTATATTTCACTTGAAACTTTGCTGAATTAGAATTAAGAGTTCTCTATCCCTTTTCTACTACAAATTTTATCTCGTTGTTAATCATTGAAAGATGTCTTGATCTCATTCTCTTAATATATCATGAATGTATCGAGGGTGTCGTATTCATTAGTGATGTATCACGTTAAACTGTATTATTAATTTGATATTTTCTCAATGGTTGTATTAATCATCGAAATAACACTAGCATCCTCAATCTCCCCTTTTTTGATGATTACAAAATATTGAGCATGAGCAGATTGACACTTATATTAAAATTAGGAGTTTTGTTCTAGAAAGAGCTCAAGTTGCTGAATTTCAGCTTTACAAATTTAAAAGTAAAGACTCCCTCTCTTTCATCCAAATATTGCCAATTTGAACTTTTGATTTTCTCCCCTTTTCTTTTGTATTTTATTAAAGATGAAACTTCAAAAATTTGAGATTAAGCAAGAGTTTCAGGTTATGTATCGAGGCATGAGAAGTATGTACCAAATTCAGAAATTTTGATTGAAAATTCAGACTTTCTTGTTTTGAAAATTTTCATTGTTACATATTGCTCCCCCTTAAGTGAATATCATCTCTTGCAACTTCTTTCTTTTCTTACTTCTCCCCCTTTTTATTATCATCAAAAGAATGTATAGTAATAGATAGGTAGAAGCAATAAACGATAAAATCCAAATTTCATTGATCAAAATGAAACATTGTAGTACACTAATGCCAAAAGTAAAATATTCTTCAATTAAGGTGCAAAGTACATCAACAAAGCAAAATGCATATGAGAACTAGATAAATCCTAGGCACTAATCATGATGGACTCCTGTAGTGCTTTCATCGGGTCTGGGGGGAATCTAAGGGCTGTGATCTAGTCCTCATCCTCCTAGCATAAGTGGCGAGGGGAGGTCTGGCCTGATGGGACTGAGTCTGTTGTGGACCTCGGTGAACTGAATGACTCTGTGCCGAAACCTCTAACTCAGCTGCTCGGGGCACAGATGGACCATGAGCCTCTCTCTCTCTAACGCTGTCACTTGGTCTTTGAGGCCTCTAATCTCAGCAGTCATACTGTCCATCCTGCGCATCATGCCATCAAAGAGGGTCTTCACCTGAGCCGACACAAGCTTAGTCATCCTACTCCAAAACTCCTCTGTACATCCCATAGGTGTGGATGACGAAGATCCAGCCTCTGAAGGTGCTGTAGGATGATCCGCAGGTATCTCAGGCTCAGGGATAGAGTCTTCAATCTCTGGTGCATCACCCTCCGGTGCGTGTATCCCTGCACCTCCACGCACCCACTGACCGTCCACCTTCTCATAACCCATGCGAACTAAGGACCATGCAGTGTAGGTGTCGATAAATGGCAGATGCCTGAATATCTCTCCCTCCACACATATGTCATGCTGCCTAAATATCAGGGTAAGTATCATACCATAGGGCAAAGAAACTTTCGATTTGCATATGGCCTCTCGCATCTGCCTGATCATCATAGCTAGAAGATTCAGGGGAATGCCCTAAATGATATGCTCCATAATGACCATGTCTCGCTCAGATATGTGATCGAATCTCCCACTCTTCGAAAATAATATCCGACCTATGAAGTTATGCAATAACCTCATCTCAGCTGATAGAGAGCTAGCTACTAAGTTTTCTGAATAGTCAAAGTCATCTCTCTCAAAAATTATCTGTAGAGCCCTCAACTTGTTCTCTGGTCTTTCTGGTGTGGCTCTTTTGCAGGAAAGATGAAACAACTCACTTAGGCTTTCTTCTGAAACACGAACCCGTACTCCTCGGACCTCAGACACAAGCCCTTCCGGTCCAACTTTTAGGAAGGCATAGAACTCATGAACTAAGCCCGGGTAGGTCACCAAATCTAAGGAGCAAAGATACTCCCATCCTTGCCTTCGGATCCAATCACCCAACCAGAACCCTTCTTGATCCAAAAATTCAGAATGGATTATTCTCCCCATGGTTACCGGTCTCCCCGCATATTTAGCAAGTTGAACTGAAGGGGAAGGAGGTGGAGGAGGCTCTACACGTGTCTCACCTTGTGGAGGCACTGTAGAAGAATCTCTAGCATGCCTTTCTACAATGGTTGGCCGTGAGACTCTCCCGAATCTCTTAGCAACGGCTCGCTTGGGTCCCATTTTTACCAAGTGCTTCCTTAGGTCTTGATCCAACGGCTTAGGGAAGCAATCTAGTACTGTTTGGAGATGATTGGAAGGAATTGGAAAGTGAAAAATAGGGTTTTAGAAAGAGGACAAAGGGAAAGAATGCCCTAGAATGGCTCACGGGTCCCCTTTAAAAAATGGGGTCCCGCCGTTGGTCGACCCCAAATTTTTCTTGGGTCGACTCGAGGAGGGGTCGACCCCATTTTGGCTCGGGTCGGCCCCTGTTCAGGCCAAAAAAAAAAAATTAATTCCTCCTTCTTTCTGATCCTTACCAAATCTTTATGGGACATTGATCTGTGAGTAAGGAATCTATAAATAAATGATTTTACTAATGTTTCATGGAATTTTCAAAATGGGAGGAGAGTATAATGAGTCAACTTGTTCCTTTCATTTTTTTTTGGTTTAATCAAAGGGATCACATATGCCTAGTTCCCTTCTAAGCATGCAGAATCTATCTTCACTTAAAGGTTTTGTGAATATGTCAGCTAATTATTTCTCGGTACATACATGCTCAATACATACGTTCCCATTTTGCACATGATCTATAATGAAATGATTCCTTATTTCAATATGCTTAACTTTAGAGTGTTGAACCGGATTTTTGGTAAGGTTAATGGCACTAGTGTTATTACACTTTATAGGAATGTTGTCTAGTTTGATTCCATAGTCATCTAGTTGTTGCTTGAGCCATAGTACATGAGCACAACAACTCTCGGCAGCTATGTATTCGGCCTCAGCCGTTGACGATGCTACTGAATTTTGCTTTTTGCTAAACCATGATACCAAGTTATTTCCTAAGAATTGACATGTTCCACTAGTGCTCTTCCTATCTAATTTGCATCCAGCAAAATCTGCATTAGAATATGCAAGCAAGTCTAGACAAGAGTCTCTAAAGTACCATAATCCTATGTTTATAGTTCCTCTCAGATATCTAAGGATTCTTTTGACAGCACTTAAATGTGGCTCCTTAGGATCTGATTGGTATCTAGCACATATTCCCACACTAAATACTATATCAGGCCTACTAGTAGTGAGGTAAAGCAAAGATCCAATTAAGCCTCTATAGAGCTTCATATCTACACTTTTTTCTTTTTCATCTTTGTCTAGTTTACTAGTGGGGTTCATTGGGGTGCCTATTTTCTTGTGATTTTTATTTCCAAACTTCTTTAGTATTTTCTTTGTGTACTTAGTTTGATGAATAAAGATACCTTCCTTAGTTTGCTTGATTTGTAATCCGAGAAAGAAATTTAGTTCTTCCATCATACTCATCTTGAATTCTCCTTGCATTAATTCAGCAAATTCTTTGCAAAGACTATCATTAGTAGCACCGAAAATTATGTCATCTACACATATTTGTACTACTAGCAAATTTTTGTCTTTTCTCTTGAGAAAAAGTGTTTTATCTATATTTTCTCTACTAAAATTATTATTTAACAGAAATTTGCTTAGTCGATCATACCATATCCTAGGTGCTTGTTTCAATCCATATAGTGCCTTATGTAATCTAAATACATGATCAGGGAATTCATGATTCTCAAAACCAGGAGGTTGCTCTACATATACTTCTTCTTCTATATAACCATTTGAGAAGGCACTTTTTATATCATTTGATATAATTTGAAATTCATGAAACATGCAAAAGCTAGAAGTAATCTAATAGCTTCTAATCTGGCCACGGAAGCAAATGTTTCTTCAAAATCTATCCCTTCTTCTTGATTGTATCCCTTAGCTATAAGTCTAGCTTTATTTCTTATAACTACCCCATTTTCATCTAATTTATTTCTAAAAATCCATTTTGTTTCAATTACAGAATTATACTTTGGTCTCTCAGTTAATGTCGATACATTGCTTCTTTTAAATTGATTTAATTCTTCTTGCATAGCATTAATCCAATTTATGTCATTCTCAGCTTCTTCATAAGTCTTAGGTTCTATTTGTGAAACAAAAGCAAGATAATCATTTAAATTTCTAAAAGAGGATCGAGTTCTTACCCCTTGAGATGGATCACCAATGATTAAGTCTTTGGGGTATCCATGTGCGTACCTCCATTTCTTTGGCAAGTCTTGAGATTGTGGTGGCACACGATCATCTTTCTTTTCTTGATTTGGCACGTCATTAAGATTCAATTTTTCAAACTCAATAATTTCTGCATCATCATCAAAAGTACTTTCTCTCCTAGGAGACTCACTATCAGACTCATCAAAAATAATATTAATTGACTCTTCAACTACAAGAGTTCTTTTGTTGAATACTCTGTATGTTCTGCTAGAAGTAGAGTATCCTTAGAAGATACCTTCATCTGACTTGGTATCAAATTTACTTAGATCCTCCTTGCCATTGTTTAAAATAAAATATCTACACCCAAATACTCTAAAATATTTAACGGTTGGTTTCTTATTCTTCCAAAGTTCATAGGAAGTTTTTTTTGTTATAGGACATATTAAAACACGATTTAAAATATGGCAAGCAGTATTTATGGCTTCAGCCCAAAAGTACTTTGGAAGATTTGACTCACACAACACCGTGCGTGCTATTTCTGCCAATGTCCTATTTTTTTTTCAACAACCTCATTTTGTTGAGGCATTCCAGGTGCTGAAAATTGATGAGAAATACCATTTTCATTACAGAATTCTTCAAAGTGTTGATTTTCAAATTCAGTTCCATGATCACTTTGAATTGCAATTAAGGTGAGCTTCTTTTCAGTTATGATATTTTTATAATACTTCAAGAATGCTGAAAATGCTTTATTCTTATGTGCAAGAAATGAAACCCATGTATATCTTGAGAAATCATCTACTATAACTAGTCCATACTTTTTTCCTCCTAGACTTGCAGTTCTAGTAAGCCCAAATAGATCCATATGTATGAGTTCAAAAGGCCTAGTGGTTGTTACTACATTCTTTGATTTGAAAGATGATTTTGTTTGTTTTCCTAATGAGCACGGTCCACAGATTTTATCTTTTTCAGAAATCAATTTTGGCACATCTTTTATTAAATCCTTTTTGACTAGTTTTGATATTAAGTCCATACTAGCATGTCCTAGTCTACGGTGCCAAAGCCAACTTGTTTCACTTTTTCTTTCTTCATTAGTAATTAAACATAATCCATTTTTCTTGCCTAAGTCATGAAGATCTACCATATAAATATTTTCATGCTTATATCCCATAAGTACAATTGTTGCCCAGTAGATACAACCCAAGAGGGGGGTGAATTGGGTGTTTTAAAAACTTTTTGTCTGATTAAAAGAAAACACACAAGTGTATGTGCAAAAGTGAAACTAAAGTTGTAACCACAGTCAATCGCAAACACAAAAGTTTATAGTGGTTCGGAGCTTCCACTGCTCCTACATCCACTCCCCAAACACCTTTGGGAATTTCCACTATAATCAGCGATTACAGTCCGGTAGTTTTGCGAGTGCACTACCCAACTCGTTGTTTTACCCCGGGCTAACAACGAACCCTACAATCCGGTAGTTTTTCGAGGGAACTACCCAACTCGTTGTTTTATCCCGGGCTAACAACGAACCCTACAATCCGGTAGTTTTTCGAGTGAACTACCCAACTCGTTGTTTTATCCCGGGCTAACAACGAACCCTACAATCCGGTAGTTTTTCGAGTGAACTACCCAACTCGTTGTTTTATCCCGGGCTAACAACGAACCCTACAATCCGGTAGTTTTTCGAGTGAACTACCCAACTCGTTGTTTTATTCCGGGCTAACAACGAACCCTACAATCCCCCAATTTAACCTAGGCTTGGGACGCCTATCCCTTGTTCCAAGTCTCTTGACTGGAACAAGCACAATAATCAAATGTTTTACAAAGATTTGAAAGCTCTTAAGAAAGCAAATATAGCAATGAGAAACAATAAAATCGGAAGAACCCTTTTTGCCGTTGGAAGCGTGGATGATGGTGGTTCTTCCGATGTGGATCACGTTGGCTTGAATGCGAGCTTTGATTGCCAAGTGGGAGTGAGTAGATGAGCACGAAATCAGATGAAGAAGGCTTGAATGCACTTGATTTCTCCTCTTTAAAGCACCAACTCCCTTGAACCTCTTTTTCTTTCTTCTCTCTTGAATGATCTTGTGTTGGGTTTTTGAGAAGTTGTTGGAAAGCACTTAAGAGCTCCCTTTTATAGCCCAAAAAGCAAATATAGCCGTTAGAGATAAAGTTAAAGAGATTTGAAATTCAAACCAAACCTGCAAAAGTTGTCAGTCGCGTCCCAGGCGCTCCGGAGACGTCTCCGCTTCATCGCGAGACGTCTCGGCTGTAAGATTTTACTTTTGACGATGTTTGGGGTCGAATCGGCGCTTTACGGGGGCGACTCCGATGATGAACGGTTTGAATCCTTGTTTTTCTGTTTTTCTGAGAGGGTCGCCTCGGCGCTTTACGGGGACGTCTCGGCTTGTTTGCGCTTTTTGCGTGGGGACGACTCCATCGTTATATCTCCGAAAAACATGTCTTCTGGAATTTTCTGAGAGAGTCGACTCCGCTCTTTCAGGGGACGTCTCTGCTGCCTTATCACTGAAAAAGACATCCTCTGGAATACCCTGAGAGAGCCGACTCCACTACCTCGGGGACGACTCGCGAAGTCTGCTTTTTACTTGCGGGGACGACTCCGCGTCCTGTGGAGACGGCTCGCGCGCATCTCTTGAAATCAGCCTTTCTGCCGCCACTGAGAGAGTCGACTCCGCTACTGAGAGAGTCGACTCCGACCCTGCGAGACGCCTCGCCAGGTGCCGGGGACGTCTCCCGACGTGCCAGTTCTTCCTGTTTGTGCCAGAGACGTCTCTGGGACAAACCGGAGACGTCTCGGCTGTCCCTGATCTGTTTTCTTCAACTCAAAAAATTCTTCAATAAATTCATAAAAATTATGGGAACTTGCCTAGACATTTCTTAACAATATTGTTAATTAATCACCTAAAATTCTCAAATAAATTGTTAAGATAAATGGAATTATACTCTAGTGTTTTGTATTCATCAAAATCCATTAGGGGGTCAACAATCTCCCCCTTTTTGATGATGACAAAATACTGAGTATATGCAAAATTCGAAATTTAAACATATACACAGTATTTGATCAGATGTACAAGTATAATGTTTTGATTTGAGCTAGATACAGTGTGCATAATTCAAAATAGTCAACTTTTAGTTCTATCCTTATGCATAAGTATTGATCTTAGTAGCTCTTGAGCAATTTTAGCATATCAACTGAATTTGAATCAAGTTAAAATGTAAATTAATGAAATATTGATGCTAAAGACAATTGAAAAACCAAATACTTTTGACTCCCCTTTTCTTTTTCAGAAGGACAATCGTCTTAAAGCCAATATTCTTCAATTTTATCTTTTCATTTTGTTGATTCTAATTAAACTTTCAAGTATGAGTTTAAATTTTGCATTTTGCATTCCATATTGGTTCTACTCCCCCTTTTTGTCATCAACAATGAAGGGGACAAATTTTCCTTAGGTGCCTAAGAACGCGATGCAACCTTTTAATACCATGAAACATACAATGATTTCCAAGTTATTTCCATCAATGAATTCAGCATTCATTTTACTCCCATTCATTTCATACCTTTTAAATGCAGTTATTACAAGTTGTGCTCCCCCTGTTTCATATGCATTGTCAAGTTGGCAGAATAGTAAAATGGTTGCACATTGTCAAATTTGAACATTCAAGGTATGTTATGACATTTTCATGGCACATCACAGAATTAGAAACATACACCAAGATTCAAAAAGAAGGGTTATGTCATTCATGTAGTATTTCAATCATTTGAAGCCGTTACAAGGATAATTTCAGAGCAAATTATGATGAGAGCACATCGAATGTGATTCCAAGGATAGTTTTCAACTCAAGTGTAGATGGAATCTTTCTTAAGTTAATTCAAGAAGTACCACAAATGATATTCAAGGAAAGCACGAATGGAAATCTAACCTCTCTTCAATAATAAGTATGAAAGCTTGTTTATTTAAGATCTTTTGCCCAATATATTAAGTATTTTATCAACATGAGAGCAATTTAACTAATTTTCAGAGTATAAGAGCAGTATATTAAGTATGATTGCAAAGTTCTTTTATGGTGTAAAAATATTGTGGCATAAATGCCAAAAACATGAATTCATGCAATTTATGATATATCTTAGAGCATACATAAAATTCAAAGCTTTGAAGGTTCTTATAAAGACTTTAATCCTTTAAAAAGGAAGCACATTTTGGTACATATAATAATGAATTGGCATAAAAATTGAAGTTCTAGAGAACAAGCCAATAAGAACTCATCAGTAAATTCCAAAAATAGGTTTTCTAAGAGATACTCAAGAAAATTCAACACATTATTCTCCCCCTTTTTCATTAAGTTAGAGGCTCTTAAGATCAACTGTTTGAATTGCAATTTGGTTCATGATTTATGCATAAGATATATTAACCAAATAACAAGCCTCAAGGTGTATCATAAAGATTTTCAGATTTAAATTTCAGATGATACATATTGGAGAGCATTAGTGTTGACCCCCTAATGGATTTTGATGAATACAAAACACTAGAGTATAATTCCATTTATCTTAACAATTTAATTGAGGAATTCATGTGATTAATTGAGAATATTGTTAAAAAATGTCTAGGCAAGTTTCCATAATTTTATGAATTTATTGAAGAATATTTTGAGTTAAAGAAAACAGATCAGGGACAGCCGAGACGTCTCCGGATAGTTTCAGAGACGTCTCTGGCACAAACAGGAAGAACTGGGACACTTGGAGACGTCCCCGGCACCTGCCGAGTCGTCCCCGCGCTAGCGGAGTCGACTCTCTCAGTAGCGGAGTCGACTCTCTCAGTGGCGGCAGAAAGGCAATTTTCAAGAGATATGCGCGAGACGTCCCCACTGTACGCGGAGTCGTCCCCGCAAGTAAAAAGGAGACTTCCCGAGTCGTCCCCAAGATAGCGGAGACGGCTCTCTCAGGGTTTTCCAGAGAATGGTTTTTTCGGTGATAAGGAAGCGGAGTCGACCCTGAGACAGCGGAGTCGTCCCCATGCATAAAGTGCAAACAAGCCGAGACGTCCCCTGAAGGAGCGGAGTCGACTCTCTCAGGGAATTCCAGAGGACATGTTTTTCAGAGATAAAGAAGCGGAGTCGTCCCCAAAGCAGCGGAGTCGTCCCTATTCAAAAAGTACAAACAAGCCGAGACGTCCCCTTAAAGTGCCGAGTCGACCCCAGACAACGTAAAAAGTGAAATCTTGTAGCCGAGACGTCTCTCGTTGAAGCGGAGACGTCCCCGGAGCGCCTGGGACGCGACTGACAGCTTTTCAGGTTTGGTTTGAATTTCAAATCCTTCTTTCTTTGTCTCTAACGGCTATATTTGCTTTTTTGGGCTATAAAAGGGACCTCTTAAGTGCTTCTCAACAACTCTTCACCAACCCAAAGCTAGATCATTCAAGAGAGAAGTAAGAAAGAAAAGTTCAAGGGAGTGAGTGCATTCAAGTGAAGAAATCAAGTGTTTTCAAGCTTCCCAAGTGATTTCAAGCTCAATCACTCTCGTGCGCTTGGGATTAAAAGCTCACACTCAATCCTACGCGCTCCACATCGGAAGAATCAATATCTCCCACGCTTCCAACGGCAAAAGGATTCTTCCGGATTCTATTGTTCATAATTGCAATATTTGCTTTTTAGAGCTTTTCCTTTCTTTTGTAAACTCTTTCGTTGTGGTGCTTGTTCCAGTCAAGGGACTTGGAACAAGGGAAAGGCGTCCCAAGCCTAAGTGAAATTGGGGGTTTTAGGGTTCGTTGTTAGCCCGGGGTAAAACAACGAGTTGGGTAGTTCACTCGAAAAACTACCGGATTGTAGGGTTTGTTGTGAGCCCGGTGTAAAACAACGAGTTGGGTAGTGAACTCGCAAAACTACCGTACTGTAATCTTGGATTATAGTGGAAATTCCCAAAGGTGATTTGGGGAGTGGATGTAGGAGCAGTGGAAGCTCCGAACCACTATAAAACATTGTGTTTGCGATTGACCTTTCTTATTCCTCCTTCTTTACTTTAGTGCATATATTCGTGTGTTTTATTTTTAATTAGTCAAAAGCTTTTAAAACACCCAATTCACCCCCCTCTTGGGTGACCATCTCTGGGCAACAAGTGGTATCAGAGCAGGTGCTCTGTGTATTTCTTGAAAGACCTAACCGTCTTAGCCAAAGATCTAGATGGCAACACCCTTTAACAATGTTCCTGCCGAGGGGCAAGCAACCAATAGACCTCCACTCTTCAATGGGACAAATTATACCTATTGGAAGACTAGAATGAGAATCTTCATTCAAGCACAAGACTATGCCTTGTGGAGGGTTATAGTCAAGGGACCACAAGAACCATCACACATGGTTAATGGCATTCGAGTTCCCAAACCTGAGGAGGATTGGGATGAGAATGATGATAGGATGGCTCAACTCAATTCTAGAGCCATGAACTCACTATTTTGTTCTTTAGATGTAAATGAGTTCAATAGAGTCTCTACATGTAGTTCCGCTAAGGAAGTATGGGATAGGCTTGAAGTTACCCACGAGGGTACAAATCAAGTCAAAGAGTCCAAAGTGAACATTCTAGTTCACAAATATGAATTGTTTAAGATGGAACCTAATGAAACCATCACATGCATGTTTACACGTTTTACCGAAATTATTAATGGCCTAAAAAGCTTGGGCAAATCTTACACTAACCCCGAACTTGTGAGTAAAATTCTCAGGTCACTGCCAAAAGCATGGGAAGCAAAGGTCACGGCGATTGTAGAAGCCAAAGACCTCAACACTTTGGGGCTAGAACAACTCTTGGGCTCATTGATGACGCATGAGCTCACGATGAAGCAGCATGAAGAAGAGTTGCCAAAGAAAAAGACAATCGCACTCAAGGCTACCTCAAGTGTATGTGAAGAAGAGAGCAGTGAGAGTGAAGAAGAAAGTCAAGATGAGGACTTGGGTTTGATAGTAAGGAAGTTTAAAAAATTCATGAGAAGAAAGAAACCCTTCCCAAGAAAGAAATTTGGAGGGAGAAATGATTGGAAAAAAGAAAGAGACCCAATCGTATGCTATGATTGCAAGAGACCGGGACATATTCGTTCCGAATGCCCTCAACAAAAGAAGTATTTTGGAAAGAAGAAGAAGAAGGCATTGAAGGCAACATGGGATGATAGTGACACATCATCCTCCGAGGAAGAGAAGGAAGAGACCGCCAATCTATGCTTCATGGCGTTCGAAGACGACGAGGTATGTCAAAACCCAACCATAAATTTTACTTTAGAAGAATTATATGAGGCTTTTCAAGAACTTATGGGTGATTGTAGTATGTTAGGAGCAAAGAATAAAGAATTAAAAGCCTCCAATCAAAAACTAAAGGAAAATATTGAAAACTTATTAATTGGAAAGGAGAGCATTAAAAATATTAACACTACTAACCTAGAAATCAAAAATTCAAAACTGAGCATTGAAAATGAAAAGGCAAAAACACTAATTAAGGAATTAAATCTAAAAGTAAAATCCCTACTCGATAATAATACCTCACTTGCACAAAATGTTGAATCTCTTAAAAAGGATAAGGAAGAACTAGTCAAAGAAAATTTGAATCTTAAGAATGAGGTACATAAATACAAACCAATTGTTGAAAAATTTACACAAAGCTCTAAAAAATTAAATCTTATTCTTTCAAATCAAAGAGCTGTTTTTAATAAAGCCGGATTAGGATATAAAACTAATGAGCAACAAAAGTATCTAAAGAATTTCTTTGTAAAAGCAAAAGACGTAAAAACTGAAAAACCAACATGCTTTCTTTGTGGAAAGAATGGACATAAAGCCTACTCTTGTATTCAAAGAAAAATCCAAACTAACAAGAATACATTTGTAAAAGCTAAAAACATAACTAAAGTATGGGTGCCTAAGGGAACCAACCACACTAACCACGAAGGACCCAAGAAAACTTGGGTACCTAAGAGCTTCACATGATCATTTTGCAGGTATGCCTTGCAGCCGGAAACAAAAAGAGAATGTGGTATCTTGATAGTGGTTGCTCAAGGCATATGACCGGTGACAAGAGTCTCTTCGTCACCTTGGAATCAAAAGAAGGAGGAGTAGTCACATTCGGAGACAATGCTAAAGGTCAAATCATTGGATTTGGTAAAATCTCCATATCACCCTCCTCATTTATTGATAATGTATTGTTAGTCAATGGACTAAAACATAATTTATTAAGTATAAGTCAATTTTGTGACAAGGGATTTAAAGTATCATTTGAATCATCACTATGCATAATTAGTAGCCCAATTGATAATGAGATCATACTCACAGGACATAGGCATGGAAATGTTTACATGGTAGATCTTGATGATCTCACCATGAAGGATGGCCAATGTCTTGTAGCCATGAATCCCAAAGTCAATGAGACTAGTTGGTTATGGCATCATAGGTTAGGGCATGCTAGCATGGATTTAATCTCAAAATTAATTACAAAGGATCTAGTCAAAGGACTACCAAAAATAGACTTTGAAAAGAATAAAATTTGTGCTGCATGTCAATTAGGGAAACAAACAAGAAGTTCTTTCAAGTCTAAGAATATAGTCTCAACATCAAAACCCTTAGAACTAATTCACATGGATTTGTTTGGACCCACTAGAACTGCTAGTCTAGGGGGTAAGAAATTTGGTCTTGTAATTGTTGATGATTTTTCACGTTTTACATGGGTTTCATTTCTTGCACACAAAGATGAGTCCTTTTCCGCTTTTATCAAGTTTCATAATAGGGTTTCAAATGAACTCAATCTTAAACTAAAAGCAATTAGGAGTGATCATGGTACCGAGTTTGAAAATCAGTATTTTGAAAAATTTTGTGAAGAAAATGGTATCAATCACAACTTCTCGGCACCTAGGACACCCCAACAAAATGGGGTGGTAGAAAGGAAGAATCGCACACTAGCAGATATGGCTCGTACCATGTTGTGCGAATCGGATCTACCAAAGTATTTTTGGGCTGAAGCAATAAATACTTCATGTTATATCTTAAATCGTGCTTTAGTTAGATCCATCTTAAAGAAAACACCTTATGAGTTGATAAAAAGTAAGAAACCTAATATAAGTTATTTTCATGTTTTCGGTTGTCGATGCTTTATTTTGAACAATGGAAAGGACAATCTAAGTAAATTTAGTGCTAAATCAGATGAGGAGATCTTCTTAGGTTATTCCTCATCTAGTAGAGCATACAGGGTCTTCAACAAGAGAACTCTCGTTGTTGAAGAATCCATTCATGTTGTTTTTGATGAAACTAATGGAGATTCTTCTAGAAAAGAAGAAGATGGTGATGTAGGTATACTTGAAGACCAAATGAAGGAACTCTCCACTCAAGACAAACAACATGAGGATGAGATCAAAGAAGATACAAATCAGCGAGATGAAGAAGATCAACCTCCATCAAGAAATCAAGATCTTCCTAGAGAATGGAGGTATGCACATGGTCATCCAAAGGATCTAATCCTTGGTGATCCTTCACAAGGTATAAGAACTAGATCCTCTTTAAGAAACACTAGTAATTATCTTGCCTTCGTTTCGCAAATAGAGCCTAAATCACTAGAGGAAGCTGAAAAAGATGATAATTGGATGAATGCTATGCAAGAGAAATTAAACCAATTCGAAAGAAATGAAGTTTGGACTCTAATGAAAAGACCCCCTAATGTTTCAATCATAGGCACCAAGTGGGTGTATAGAAATAAACTAGATGAAGATGGAATAGTAATAAGAAACAAAGCTAGGCTAGTGGCCAAAGGATATAATCAGGAGGAAGGAATAGATTTTGATGAAACTTTTGCTCCTGTTGCTAGGTTAGAGGCTATTAGACTGCTTTTAGCATATGCATGCTTCATGGATTTTAAACTCTATCAAATGGATGTAAAAAGTGCATTCTTAAATGGCTATATAATGGAGGAAGTTTATGTAGGACAACCTCCAGGTTTTGAAAATCACTTACATCCAGATTATGTGTATAAATTGCATAAAGCATTGTATGGACTTAAGCAAGCTCCTAGGGCATGGTATGAAAGATTAAGCAATTTTCTAATTGAGAACAAATTTAAGAGAGGAAATGTAGACAAAACCCTCTTTATTAAAAGAAAAGGAAATGACTTATTGCTTGTACAAATCTATGTGGATGATATAATTTTTGGTGCTACTAATGATAGTCTTTGTCAAGAGTTTGCCAAGCTTATGTAGGGAGAATTTGAAATGAGCATGATGGGTGAGCTCAACTTCTTCCTTGGGCTACAAATAAAACAATCAGAGGAAGGCATCTTCATCAGTCAGTCCAAATACATCAAGAAAATGTTGGAAAAATTCAAGATGAAGGATGCAAAGAAAATCAGCGCACCCATGGGCTCAAGTTGCAAGCTTGACAAAGATGAAAAAGGTAAAAGTATAGACTGCAAATTGTACAGAGGTATGATAGGCTCTCTACTTTACCTTACTGCTAGTAGACCAGATATATTATTCAGTGTTTGTATGTGTGCTAGATACCAAGTATGTCCTAAGGAATCACACTTGCAAGCTGTTAAGAGAATTTTTAGATATCTAGTAGGGACATCTAATGTAGGCTTATGGTATTCTAAACAATCTGACATAAATTTAATTGCTTATTCCGATGCTGATTTTGCTGGGTGCAAACTCGACAGAAAAAGCACAAGTGGCACATGTCAATTCTTGGGTGCCAATTTGGTTTCTTGGTTTAGCAAGAAACAAAATTCAGTTGCCTTGTCCACAGCTGAGGCTGAGTACATTGCAGCTGGAAGCTGTTGTGCCCAAGTTCTTTGGATTAAGCAACAACTTGAAGATTTCGGTATCAAAATGGATAATATACCAATTAAATGTGATAATACAAGTGCAATTAATTTAACAAAAAATCCTGTCCAACACTCTAAGTCAAAGCATATAGAGATTAGGCATCACTTTATTAGGGATCATGTGCTGAAAAATGATGTGATGATTGAATATGTATGTACTGAAAATTAATTGGCTGATATCTTTACAAAGCCCCTTTGTAAAGAAAGATTCAACTTCTTAAGGAATGCTTTGAGCTTGTATGATCCTAGCAAATGAATTGAACTTGTATTGCATTGTTTTGCTGCGCAAACTAGTAATCAACCTCAAGGTAAACATAAGTGAAAACATGAATTCATGTAAGCTAAATGACTAACTGTTTGACTTTCCGGAGGATGGTTACCCTCCCTTGGACTCTTCATGGAGATATTTTTAGAGCCTATTTCATAGGTATTCGAAATTTGGTCAAACATTCCTCATTTCAATATTAATAATTCAAAAATTATTATCAAATTATTATAGGATGTATCATTAAGGGGGAGGATCACAAACAAATTCACTCTAAGTTTATCAAAAAAAATCATGTTGATTAGGGTGATTAAACAAAAATTGGGAGAAGATAGAATTCAGTCTAAAATTCTTCAGTGCCGGAGACGTCTCTGGCAAATCGCAGAGACGTCCCCCCAGGGGAGACGTCTCGCCTTAGTCGCGGAGACGTCTCGGGGACCGAAGGAGGGCTTTTTAAATAGGTCGAAATCGCTCGAGCCGACTCGAGCTTTCTCCTTCATTCCCGACCAAAACGAAAAACCCTAGCCTCCATTTGCTCTCCACCTCAAATCCTAGCCTCCGTTTGCTCTACATCACAAACCCTAGCATCCATGTCACCAAAGAAGGCTAGGACGACCCGTGGAAGGCGACCTAGGGTAGCGGCCGACGGTGAGGAACGACGGGAAGAACCCTCCGCGCCGTCTCCTCCGGTTGCTCCGCCAACCACGACTATTTCCTGTGCAAATCGCACAGTCACGACCGGAAGGTACATAGATTTCTCATTTTTAGATCATGAGGGGTTCTCTATTGGAGAGAGACTCCGAGCCCAAGGGTGGGAGCACTTTTGTACCCTCAATACCTCGACCTACCCCGGCCTAGTTAGAGAACTTTTTAGCAATATGGCCTTAGGGGACATAGGGTACACTGCATATGTCCGAGGGACATTAGTAGAAGTCAATGAAGATGTCCTATCCACTGTCTTACAAATTCCTAAGGACGGTGAGGCTCCAACCTCACATCCCCAAAGGGAATCAGCCCTAAATCTACTTTTAGGAAGAGAGGACTGCGGCCCTCTTGATGTTGTCAATTCCCAGGACCTAAATGCAGAGATGAGACTTCTTTTAAGTATTGTCAACCGGGTCCTATTTCCCAAAACCGGTCGCTTCGATTTTGATTCGGAGCGAGATTTAGTTATAATGCACCATATCCTACTAGGGATACCCCTAAACCTCCCTAGACTTATGCTAAACTACATTGCCCTATGTCATAGGTATTCTAGGTTTAGTTTACCCTACGGCATGATCTTTACCTTAGTTTTCAAATACTTCAAAGTTCCCATTCCAACAAATGAACCTGCAAAGCCCTTGAGAAACACCGACTATTATAATGAGGGCACAATGAGAAGAATGGAATTTCATAAGATAGATGGATCGTGGGTGAAGGTACCAAAGAGAAAAGCCCAAATCCTAGAGCCCGAGATCCCACATCATGAGTCTGACCATCACTCTCCTCCACCTAGCCACATGGATATCCCTGATATTCCCTCCAGCTCAGCTGGACCTTCCACATCCATGCCACCACCTCCTCCAGTTAGTAGGCCCTCCTTTCTGTCAGAGGATCAGATGCGCACCTTAGCATCTGCCATTTGCCAGCAGATGAGGGAGGAGATGAGATCCATGATCTCCACAGAGTTGGCCCCCATCAGAGCTTCACATGAAGGGCTTCTACAAGAGATGAAGGATATTAGAAGTCAAATTGAAGCTACAACACAAGAAATAATTGGTGTGGGTGCCACCCAAACCATCAGATCATTAGAGCTCAAGGACAGCTTGAAGAGCATTTCCAAGAGTCTTAAAGAGCTAACAAAACCAGATGGCAATGTGAGCACCTTAGTTGCCCAACTCAGAGGAAGAATTGAAATGGCAACTATAGAGTTTGAGGCACTTGTGGCAGGTTTCCACAAGTCACAGGGAGATCAATTTAAGACCCTCATGGATTCCATCAACACATTCATAGATGCAGCTTGTAAGGTTTATGAACAAAATACAGCTGGTAGGGCCCATGAGCAACGTCGCCGATGATGGATATCTTGTAGGATCTTCTTTTTGTAAATCCTAGGCTATTTTTGAAACACTTTTGTATTAGAAATCAATACTTGTAATGATTTCTTCTTTTTGACTATGTACTGACTTCAAAGGTTCACAATGATACATGAATACAATCCCTTTTGAAAACTGTGTACATTGCCAACTCTATGTATGTGTTTCTATGAATGTGAATGTGCCTCTTGATGTGTCATAAGAATCTCATAACATACATTAAGTATTCAGATTTGGCACAACGTATCAAAGCATATGAAACAGGGGGAGCACAACCTGAATATCAAAGGGGGAGTAAAATGAATGCTGAACTCTTTAATAAAGATAACTTGAATATCCTTGAGTGGTTAATTATATTATACTATGAATTGAGTTTTAAGCACCTAATGATAATTTGTCCCCTTCATTGTTGATGACAAAAAGGGGGAGTAGATATTGAATGTGGAGATATTGAAAGGGGGAGTAGATATAATTGAAAGGGGGAGTAGATATATAGAAAGAACCAATATGGATATTGAGATATAATTGAAAGGGGGAGTAGATATATAGAAAGAACCAATATGGATATTGAGATATAATTGAAAGGGGGAGTAGATATAT
Source organism: Phoenix dactylifera (assembly GCF_051530095.1). Taxonomy (NCBI): domain Eukaryota; kingdom Viridiplantae; phylum Streptophyta; class Magnoliopsida; order Arecales; family Arecaceae; genus Phoenix; species Phoenix dactylifera. The sequence goes on along the minus strand of NC_143204.1, from coordinate 501,719 downwards.
AGAAAGAACCAATATGGATATTGAATATGGAATGCAAAATTTATAATCATACTCCAAAGTTGATTTAGAAAAGATAAAATTGAAGAATATTGACTTGATTCAAATTCAGCATCAATATTTCATTTTAACTTGATTCAAATTCAGTTGATATGCTAAAATTGCTTAAGAGCTATAAAGTTCAATCCCATGCAATTATGCACACTGTATCTAGCTCTAATCAAAACATTATACTTGTACATCTGATCAAATACTGTGTATATGTTTAAACTTCAAATTTTTGCATATACTCAGTGTTTTGTCATCATCAAAAAGGGGGAGATTGTTGACCCCCTAATGGATTTTGATGAATACAAAACACTAGAGTATAATTCCATTTATCTTAACAATTTAATTGAGGAATTCATGTGATTAATTGAGAATATTGTTAAGAAATGTCTAGGCAAGTTTCCATAATTTTATGAATTTATTGAAGAATATTTTGAGTTAAAGAAAACAGATCAAGGATAGCCGAGACGTCTCCGGATAGTTTCAGAGACGTCTCTGGCACAAACAGGAAGAACTGGGACACTTGGAGACGTCCCCGGCACCTGCCGAGTCGTCCCCGCGCTAGCGGAGTCGACTCTCTCAGTAGCGGAGTCGACTCTCTCAGTGGCGGCAGAAAGGCAATTTTCAAGAGATATGCGCGAGACGTCCCCACTGTACGCGGAGTCGTCCCCGCAAGTAAAAAGGAGACTTCCCGAGTCGTCCCCAAGATAGCGGAGACGGCTCTCTCAGGGTTTTCCAGAAAATGGTTTTTTCGGTGATAAGGAAGCGGAGTCGACCCTGAGACAGCGGAGTCGTCCCCATGCATAAAGTGCAAACAAGCCGAGACGTCCCCTGAAGGAGCGGAGTCGACTCTCTCAGGGAATTCCAGAGGACATGTTTTTCAGAGATAAAGAAGCGGAGTCGTCCCCAAAGCAGCGGAGTCGTCCCTATTCAAAAAGTACAAACAAGCCGAGACGTCCCCTTAAAGTGCCGAGTCGACCCCAGACAACGTAAAAAGTGAAATCTTGTAGCCGAGACGTCTCTCGTTGAAGCGAAGACGTCCCCGGAGCGCCTGGGACGCGACTGACAGCTTTTCAGGTTTGGTTTGAATTTCAAATCCTTCTTTCTTTGTCTCTAACGGCTATATTTGCTTTTTTGGGCTATAAAAGGGACCTCTTAAGTGCTTCTCAACAACTCTTCACCAACCCAAAGCTAGATCATTCAAGAGAGAAGTAAGAAAGAAAAGTTCAAGGGAGTGAGTGCATTCAAGTGAAGAAATCAAGTGTTTTCAAGCTTCCCAAGTGATTTCAAGCTCAATCACTCTCGTGCGCTTGGGATTAAAAGCTCACACTCAATCCTACGCGCTCCACATCGGAAGAATCAATATCTCCCATGCTTCCAACGGCAAAAGGATTCTTCCGGGTTCTATTGTTCATAATTGCAATATTTGCTTTTTAGAGCTTTTCCTTTCTTTTGTAAACTCTTTCGTTGTGGTGCTTGTTCCAGTCAAGGGACTTGGAACAAGGGAAAGGCGTCCCAAGCCTAAGTGAAATTGGGGGTTTTAGGGTTCGTTGTTAGCCCGGGGTAAAACAACGAGTTGGGTAGTTCACTCGAAAAACTACCGGATTGTAGGGTTTGTTGTGAGCCCGGTGTAAAACAACGAGTTGGGTAGTGAACTCGCAAAACTACCGTACTGTAATCTTGGATTATAGTGGAAGTTCCCAAAGGTGATTTGGGGAGTGGATGTAGGAGCAGTGGAAGCTCCGAACCACTATAAAATATTGTGTTTGCGATTGACCTTTCTTATTCCTCCTTCTTTACTTTAGTGCATATATTCGTGTGTTTTATTTTTAATTAGTCAAAAGCTTTTAAAACACCCAATTCACCCCCCTCTTGGGTGACCATCTCTGGGCAACAATTAGGATCACTTTTCATTTAGTATGCTTTCTCTCTCCTTTAGTTATAGATTTATGCGATTAAGTTCCATAAGATCTCTCCTTCTGAGATTTTCTTTCTTCCCCTCAATTGATCATTCCATTTAAGAGTTTAAAATTTGAAGATAATGTTCAATAAAATTGTCAATCTCAAAAAAAATATATTTTCTATAAGTTTCAGCTTATTTTCATAAGACTCAATGTTTGAGATAAGACAACCTTTATAGAACTCATCACAAGGTATAAACTTATTATATAATTAAAGCAAGTCTTGCAATATAAGGAGGTTCATCAAAATCAATCCATAAAAATCAAGGTATGAGATACTGAATATCTAAAGCTCCCCCTCAAAAGATGCATTCTTCTTTAATCATTCTTTTCTATTGTTGAATTTCAGATTTTAGTGATAAACGTGAATAAAACTGAAATTCTATGATATCGAGAATGTAGAGTAATCTAGTATTATTCAAAATTTGTAGCAATTACTCTTTCTAATCCTTCAAGAACAAGTTATGCTTTCTCTTAATCTTAGAGAAAATGTATAGAAATATTAATCAGAAAATGATTCATTTGAAGCTCAGTTTCTTTCAAAAGCATTTACATTTTCTTTCTTTTAGAATCGTTTGAGTGAGCTGAAATATTTCTAGCTTTAAGATCATTCACTCTATATATATTCTGATGGAAGTCTTTAAGAATGTAGGAGAGAAAAACATATAGATTACCATTGAGGTCTATATATTTATAGAGCTCAATTTCTTAATCACAGTTTTTCAGCAATGTATACATGAAACACAATAAATTTTTTAATATCAAAATAAAGTCATATATTTAGAAATTTTTGTTTGCAATCAAGATCATCGAAAGACACATCATTTGGACCAATATTGGTACACTCTAAAGATAAGAAATGATATGTTTCGGATGCGTATCGGAGCAATCAACCAAGGCATCAAAATTAATTCTGTTTTTCTTACATTAAGATTTTATTTAGAAATCATATTGAGTTTAAGCTTTTATACAAAATCAGATTCTGAATTTCATAAAGATTTTCAATAAAGGCTTTCAAAGTCATAATTTGAGATATGTATCTTCCACATTGTAGTCTCATCTTAAATCATTATGATTGAAAACACATATTTCAAACATATAAGAGCATATTCAGAATATTTGTATTTATGTTGAGCTTTGGTATGAGTTAGAACATTATATACCAAAGTTATTGCCTAAATAGAGATATCCTTCTCTTCTCCTTTTTACAAATTTATTCAACTTTCAGATTTTGACAATGATTGTGTATGACAAATCTGGAATTTCTTTTCAATATTACCAAACAAAAATTTTATGTAGTATTCCAAACATTCAATCAAATTGTCCAAGTATGGAGTATTACAAAATATTGAGAACTCATAATTCAAGACATCATGCCACATGCAAAATATATTATGTGTTAAGTCACGCATTAAAATAAAAAAAAGAATGTCAAGGATCAAAATCAATTCTTTTCAAATAAACTCCCCCTATTTAAATATAATTTTGCACTGATTTCATCCTTGAAATGTGTTTTCAAGTGATTAAAGCTTGACTTGATTCTTCTTATATACTTTCTTTTACTTTGTCATTTATTTTTACTTTCTTATGCTCTATACTCTATTTGCTCCCTATCCGGTGGAGTTGGAAGGGGCACGAGGTACTGCCACTAGCCTCCCTCTTGTGCCGTCTTTAATATGCCCTACACCGAATAGTTGGGTCAAATAGTGCCGAGTACTACCACTAGCCTCTCCATTGGCACCATCCCTATGATGAGCAATATAGAAAGGTTAAAATATTTACTTTAAACTCTCCCTCTATTTAAGTGTAATTCATTACGGATTTTATCCTTCCAAAAGAATGCTCATACAAGTCTTACAAATGTGCTGAATATATTGCGCTTGTTTTACTTTTTCTTAAGATTGGAGTATTTACCTTTATTTAGATTTTATTTCTCTTGAATAATATCCATTATCTTTTCTTTATCTCTCTTTCTTTTTGTTATTCTCAAGTAATTTACTTGAAAGAGCAGAATAAAGAAATAATCAAATGTATCATATAGAGGTATATCATGCAAACACATTTTCATTATGCTCAAGAATTCATAGCTACTCACAAGTCATTTTAAATCAAAATTTTAAGCATAAACTTGTGTAGTTCATGGTTATGACATAGGTAAAGATATATTTTAGTTTGGGCAAACCATGAAATAATTTCTAAAAGCACAAGTCAATCAATACAAATATAGACATGATATCAAGAAATTAATAATTAAAGACTTTAATCATGCCATAGTAAGATTTAAGTTAATGACTTTGCTCAGCTAATTTATGAGAGAGGTATCTAAAATTATCGAATCATTCTGCATTCTTCAAGTCAAATACCTACTAGATTTCTTATGTGTAATCTTTTGGCTGAAGAAAGTCCTCTCTCTTGTTTGCATGTGAATGTTTATTGTACCTTTTATGGAGGTGTCCTTCAAGTTGAAATCTCTCATTTTCTTGCTTAAGGATCCTGCAAACTCCTTTTCTTTCTTGAAAGAAAGTCATTAGTTTCTTCAAGATACAAAATATTCATCTACCCTATCTTTAACTAGATAACTCAATACACGATATGACACTAGTTGAATATTGAGTCACTTTACTCAAGAGATTGCCTAAGTATAAGCAAGCACATATCACTTGAACTAAAGAGATAGTTTCATTAACCAAGATGGTTCAAGGACAAGCATGTGAGGCAATAGGAAGATTTATCAAGGTCAAATCAATTTCTTATTTTCAAAATCAATTTAGTTTAGATTTTATTTGCTTAAGATAATTATCAATAAGACACGCTAGCTAAGTTTTAATCAACTTATCTTAAACAGTTGTTTCTATCAAAGTTCAGATTATGATTTATTTGTTATCAATAAATTATGATTCATTAGAGTTAGATTGAAATCTTGCACATAATGAGCATACAATCTGGTCTACTAGCTGTATGATAAAATAAGTATTCTATCATGCTTCAATACAGCTTTAAAAACAATAGATCTACCTTGCTCATCCTTTTCAAATTCTACAAGATGAGGTCATAGAATACCTTCTTCATGCCAATCTTCTATAAGAGTTTTCTTGTGGACTAACTTTGGTCAATGAAGATCCTCTTTCTTGTTTCTCTTAATTTGGAGTTTGAGAGAAGATGTTAATTCATTCATCATACATTTTTCAAACTCACCTTGCATGAGCTTAGTAAAATCTTCATATAAATCCTCGTTTGTAGAACCAAAAGTGATATCATCAATGTATACTTTGAGCAAATAAGATATCACAAATTCTTCTTTTTGATGCATAGATTTATCACTATTACTTTCTATCAAAAAGTTACTCAAGCTTTTATATTATGTATATTGGTGCTTGTTCCAAATCACATATTGCTCTGTCATATTTGTAATGAGTGTTTTCTACACATTCATTTGACAGAATATAAGGCTCATGAAGCAAGCAAATGATAATGGTGATCTTTACTTCTAATCATGCAAGAATTTCATCAAGATCTAATTCATCTTTTCTTGATTGAATCTTTTAGTAGTCACCAATTTTTCTTCATTAAGTGCATTTCTGAAAGCTCAATTTGGTTCTAATTATTAACAAGTTTTCAGATTTTATCGACAAGATTTCGAATTCTCTTTCTTTTAAAAATGATTTAGTTTAACTTGACCAATTCTAATCTTGTTCATTCTTCTTAAGGTATTTTAGTTTTAGATTGTTATATGTAAGAAAAAAAAGATTAACATATACATATATAATCTGATTTTAGTGACTTGATGAAAGATCATTAGTCTCATAAAATGAATTGATATTTCTACAACTAGGATCTTTTCATTGAATATTCTATATGCATTGCTTGATGAATGATTCCCAAAGATAGAAGTATCTTTATCAGATTTGGCATTATTTTCATAAGAACATATCAAGCATAACATGTACGACTGAAAAATATGAAAGATATGCAATAGTTCATTTTCTATTTTTTAGAAGATCAAATGGAGTTTTCATCAAAAATAGACCTAATAGAAACTATATATATGACAAGCAATGATGATAGCTTTTAATAAAAAAAAATTAAGTAGATGACTATCATACAGCATTGCCTTTTTCATTTCTTCAAGGATTCTATTAATCCTATTTTACTTATGGTGTTCTTGGTGCAGAAACAATTGTATTCAATATTATTTTCTATGCACAACTTAATACAAAATTGGTTTTCAAAAACTATGCCATGATACTTCGTTATTTTCATAGTTTGCAAACCTTTTTCATGTGAACCCTTTTTGTAAGTTTGTGCCAATGTAGAAAATATTTTAATTTGAGTGCCAAGAACAAAGCCAATGTAAGCTTTTGAAAACTTAGTGTTGGAAACAACATCTTTAGATTTAGAGATTGGTTTTTGTTTGTTTCCTTAGTTAATATGCATAGCAAACTTTGACCTTGCAGAAGATAATCTAAGTAAACCAATGACAAGATCTTTTGAGATTAAGTATATACTAGCATGAGTTGATTTTATATCCCAAGGATGGTTTCTTTAATCTTGGTATTCATAGTGCATATATTCAAAGGCATACCAAGTGCACATTTTCATATCTATGATCGATAAACAATAATGCCATGGATAAAAACTCTCAATCAAGCATATAGAGAATTCATAGAGTTATTCTTAGCAACTTATCCAATAGTGAGTAAATCATACTATAAAATGAAGTGATTTGATTATATTTCCAAAAGTATTTTTCATATCACAAAATTGATCAATACTTGCAATTCATATTTTAATCAAATACTAAAGCAAAAATAATGATGAGATGCAAGGGTTACTGATTTCATTATTATTATTTTTAATCACTTTTCATAAGTATATTTTAAGTTTCAATTTTTTTGACGTGTGTCTAGAACACCCATTTGTATGAAAGTTCTATTTGTTCCATGGGTATCTTGGCACACCTACATCTATATCCTCATATTTTCATTTTGGGTACCCAAGCTTGCTTGGGTCCTTGAGAGTTAGGACACATGGTTCCTTTTGGAACCCAAATTTGTTTAATTGTAATAACTTTACCACTTGATTTAATTATGTTAGAACGATAGGTAAAGTTGTTATGTCCATTCTTTTCATGTTTGAAATAAGTTATCTTATTTAATAGTTTGCTTGATGCATTGATAACCTTTTTCTCTAGAGATTTATTGTTAAGTAAAGGAGTCAAGCCAAGTTTTGGTTTATCATAAGCAACATATTGGCTTTCAAACATCATTTTTAATCGTTCTGAACTTACAGTAAATTTGTTAATAAAAGATTTTAATTGATTAATTTCTTTACTTAAGTTTTGATTTGTTTTGATTAAGCTATGATTTTTTTGAATCAATTCTTCTGAAATTAACCCTAAGCTTTTATATTCAGAATTTAGTTTGTCATGTATTTCAGCAATAGAATTTCTTTCTTTTGAAATTTCCAAATTAAGCTTTTTAAGATTTTTATTTTTCATAGCTAATTCTTTACATTCACCATACATATCATGAAAAGCATTTAAAAGTTCATCATAAGAAAATTCTTCTTGAAAATCATTTGATGTAAAAGTAGATTCAGATTTTACCTTATCTTCTTGTGCCATAAAGCAAAAGTTAGTCACCTCTTGTAGTTCTTTGGAGCTAAAATTATCGTTGTTGCTCCTAGCTTTCATTTTCTTGCTTGACTCTTCCTTGGTCAAAACTTTCTTCCTTTTTATCTCTTTCTTTCTTTCTTCTTGCTTCCTCTTCTTCTTTGTCTTTAGGAAGCTTTTGAATCTTTCGGTGTTTGGGAATGGATCCTTGTTTCCATTACCGAACTCTTTGTTTTTTGAACTGATCTGCCTTTCAGACTGTTCTTCTCTAGGAGTCGACTCGTACAAATTGGGAGTCGACTCGGCTAATGTAGAAGATTCTGCAATCTCATTGTTAGTACGCAATTGAGGCACATGTGAGCTAATCTGAGATTTATCATAAATAATTGTTAAAGTATCCCAGATTTCTTTAGCAGATAAGCATACAGAAATTTTATGAAATATAGATTCATGGATAGCACAATATAGAAAGTTCATGGCGTTAGCATTCAATTGTGCTAACTCTTTTTCATTGCAATCCAATGGTGCAACCTCAACATCAGAAGGGGCAGTGGTCGACAAAGAATCGTCGAATGGGGCCCCCGTGGATTTGTTTTACTAAATATTGTCTATGCCTACATTTTGAGAGAGTGTGTGAGGTCCATCTATAATGATATTCCATATTCTATAGTTTTGTGATTGAACAAAAATTTTCATTCTAGCTTTCTATTGAATATAATATGTTCCATCAAACAGTGGAGGTCTGTTTATGGAAAGTCCCTCGGCAAATAATATGTTATGTGGGGTTGTCATAATCTTTGGCTCTAGTCGGTTAAGACTATAATTAATAGAAGAGCACCTGCTCTGATACCACTTATTGCCCAGTAGATACAACCCAAGAGGGGGGTGAATTGGGTGTTTTAAAAACTTTTTGTCTGATTAAAAGAAAACACACAAGTGTATGTGCAACAGTGAAACTAAAGTTGTAACCACAGTCAATCGCAAACACAAAAGTTTATAGTGGTTCGGAGCTTCCACTGCTCCTACAACCACTCCCCAAACATCTTTGGGAATTTCCACTATAATCAGCGATTACAGTCCGGTAGTTTTGCGAGTGCACTACCCAACTCGTTGTTTTACCCCGGGCTAACAACGAACCCTACAATCCGGTAGTTTTTCGAGTGAACTACCCAACTCGTTGCTTTATCTCGGGCTAACAACGAACCCTACAATCCGGTAGTTTTTCGAGTGAACTACCCAACTCGTTATTTTATCCCGGGCTAACAACGAACCCTACAATCCGGTAGTTTTTCGAGTGAACTACCCAACTCGTTGTTTTATCCCGGGCTAACAACGAACCCTACAATCCCCCAATTTAACCTAGGCTTGGGACGCCTATACCTTGTTCCAAGTCCCTTGACTGGAACAAGCACAATAATCAAATATTTTACAAAGATTTGAAAGCTCTTAAGAAAGCAAATATAGCAATGAGAAACAATAAAATCGGAAGAACCCTTTTTGCCGTTGGAAGCGTGGATGATGGTGGTTCTTCCGATGTGGATCACGTTGGCTTGAATGCGAGCTTTGATTGCCAAGTGGGAGTGAGTAGATGAGCACGAAATCAGATGAAGAAGGCTTGAATGCACTTGATTTCTCCTCTTTAAAGCACCAACTCCCTTGAACCTCTTTTTCTTTCTTCTCTCTTGAATGATCTTGTATTGGGTTTTTGAGAAGTTGTTGGAAAGCACTTAAGAGCTCCCTTTTATAGCCCAAAAAGCAAATATAGCCGTTAGAGATAAAGTTAAAGAGATTTGAAATTCAAACCAAACCTGCAAAAGTTGTCAGTCGCGTCCCAGGCGCTCCGGAGACGTCTCCGCTTCATCGCGAGACGTCTCGGCTGTAAGATTTTACTTTTGACGATGTTTGGGATCGACTCGGCGCTTTACGGGGGCGACTCCGATGATGAACGGTTTGAATCCTTGTTTTTCTATTTTTCTGAGAGGGTCGCCTCGGCGCTTTACGGGGACGTCTCGGCTTGTTTGCGCTTTTTGCATGGGGACGACTCCACTGCCTTGGGGACGACTCCGCCGTTATATCTCCGAAAAATATGTCTTCTGGAATTTTCTGAGAGAGTCGACTCCACTCTTTCAGGGGACATCTCCGCTGCCTTATCACTGAAAAAGACATCCTCTGGAATACCCTGAGAGAGCCGACTCCGCTACCTCGGGGACGACTCGGGAAGTCTGCTTTTTACTTGCGGGGACGACTCCGCATCCTGTGGAGACGGCTCGCGCGCATCTCTTGAAATCAGCCTTTCTGCCGCCACTGAGAGAGTCGACTCCGCTACTGAGAGAGTCGACTCCGACCCTGCGAGACGCCTCGCCAGGTGCCGGGGACGTCTCCCGACGTGCCAGTTCTTCCTGTTTGTGCCAGAGACGTCTCTGGGACAAACCGGAGATGTCTCGGCTGTCCCTGATCTGTTTTCTTCAACTCAAAAAATTCTTCAATAAATTCATAAAAATTATGGGAACTTGCCTAAACATTTCTTAACAATATTGTTAATTAATCACCTGAAATTCTCAAATAAATTGTTAAGATAAATGGAATTATACTCTAGTGTTTTGTATTCATCAAAATCCATTAGGGGGTCAACAACAATGCTATTATCTTTAGGATTTGCGATTATGCATACTAAGGCTTCAAATGTGACTTTAAGATCTTTATCACAAAATTGACTTATGCTAAGTAAGTTGTGTTTCAGACCATTAACTAATAAAATATTTTCAATAAAAGTGGATGGAGTAATATAAATTTTATCCTTTCCAATGATAAGTCCTTTTTCATTGTCTCCATAGGTTACCACTCCACCCTCCTTAGATTCCAAAGTGACAAATTGTTCTATGTCACCGGTCATGTATCTTGAACAGCCGCTATCTAGATACCATCGTCTATCTGTTAGATGTATGCCCTAGAAGCCAATTTGGCTGACACATTGTTAATTCTAGGACATAATTTTGTACTTGACTATTTATTATTGAATAAATAAAAGGCATCTTTTTTATTCATATTGTTTATGTATCTATGAATCGTCCAAGAATTAATAAGATGATGATGCATATTTTTAAGAGTTAAGAATTTGAGCCATGCATCATTGATGATTAAATTCTGATTGCTCCTGATCAATGGATCATCACGAGGACGGTGATCGATCCGATGAGATCAGTGCATACATTGCTTTCCTTATGGATGGACGAGACTTGAGTCCACGATGTGGCGACACTAAAGTAATAGTGCAGATGCTTGTTAAGAACAAGGGTACTGAGCGTGACCAAGATAAAAAGTCACTTGGATATCTATCCACTCGTCAGTGACTTGCTTGATGTTGCAGTAGTGTGACTGGTCCTTTGACCTGTGGTGCTTCGGCTACTCACAGTGAGGTTATTGTAGTTTGACTGCACGTATACATGGTCTCTAGACATACGGGTCCATGCAGTGTAGATTGGCTGCAATAGGTTCACTGTAGGAGTAGGGTATGCACCTATATGGAATCTATCGACCTTGGTAGATAAGGAGAGATCCTATGTGATTTATAAGACTGAGTTCGTAAGACCTCGGCCGGGGCAGTATGCACAGTGGAGAAAAAGTTTTCCACTCTCGAACTTAAGTCGAATAAATCTTGACATATGACAGACGATGGGGTTTGACGAGTTGTCCATGACCTCCGTCCTGTAGGGATCCACGATAATAAGACTGTATCATACGATAACTGCACCTAGAGGTTCATCATTCCATTCTGCTGGATGGCCACTACATGCTGCTAGGTGTCACTGGTGGATGGTGAGACTCACGGAAAATATCTCGATGATCGATAAACCCTAATGAGTTGAGTTGGAATCATTCCAATCCATTGAAAGAAGTTTTCAATGATATTATGATAGAGATCGCAATATATCTCACTACCAGTCAAATAGAACCTATGGGGTCACACACACTAGAGGTATTGACTGATCCAATGGTTGAAATGTGATTATGAATCACGAGTAATCAATTTGATTGATGATCAGTTGAAGAAGAAACAATGGGAATTAATTAATTGGACTTAAACACGAATCCTACTTGGAGTAGGATTTCGGAAGTCCTAATTGGATTAGGACTGAAAATCCTACTTGGAGTAGGACTGGGAATCCTACTTGGAGTAGGACTGGGAGTCCTACTTAGAATAGGATTCCTACAATCCTAATTGAATTAGGATTTTGAATTCAATTTGGATTCCTACTTAGAATAGGATTCCTAGAAGTCCTAATTGGATTAGGACTTTGGATTCAAATTAGAGTCCTAATTGGACTAGGACTAAAATTGAATAAATCCTAATTGGATTAGGATTTCTTAAGTCCTTATTAATTATTAATCTAATGAATCAACAAGACTCCTAATTGGATTAGGATTGAAGAGTTCAATTGAGTCATAATTGATTTGAGTTCTAATTGGATTAGGACTTACCTAGATTAAACCCAAATGGTTCATGATTTGGTTAAAGCCTAATGTGATTATGACTAAACCAAATAGGAGCCTCCCAATCCTCCTTAGAGGAGGACTAGGGCAACACATGAAGAGGGGCTCATGCCCCTCCTCCTCTTCCTTGCATGGTGCGGCACAACAAGAGGGGCCGACGCCCCTCTTGGAAATAAATCAAAGGGCTCCTAACTTGTAGGAGCCCTACATGCTTTAAAAGGGGAAGAAGGGGGCGGCACCTAGGGCATTGGAAGCCCTCTCCTCCTCAGCCGTACGCCCCCTCTCTTCCTCTTCTTGGTTCAGCCGCAAGCAAGGGAAGCAAAAGAAAAGGTGTTGGTGGCCTCTTCATCCTCCCTTCCTCCTTCCAACACAGGAAAAAGAAAGAAGGCTGCAGGGGCTTTGTTCCTTTACTTTTCTTCATCCTTCTTCTTCCTCCTCCCAAGCACAATCAAGGGTTGATTCAAAGGGAGGACATCAGCCATTAAAAGAAGTCTCTGCAAGGAAGCTAGCACCCCGGGGAGACAAGGAAGCTTTGATCGAATCTCTACTTCATGTGGATACCCGTAGAGGCCGGACGCATGAATGGCTTCAAGCGAACCTTCATCCTAAATCACGAACTTCAGTTTGCGGTGATCATCTACCTATACAAGGTGAAGATCTTATCTTCATAATTAGTTTAAAAGTTTTTAATTCTAATCTATCTACGAATGGTTATTGAACAACGTTCATAGGATGAACGATTGATCCCGCTTATGCCTCTTCCGCTGCATCTGAAATTTTTTTAAATTTTCTGCGGCATGGGCAGGTTCCCAACAGTGGTATCAGAGCCTAGGCTTCGTAGATTAAGGTTATAATTAATTATTAATAGGCATGATAGATCTGAAATTTAAAAGGATATGTATGCTGAAATTTTCTGCATGCAGAATTTTTCAGGGTTGCTGATTTTTGTATGCTGATTTTTATGTGATAAATTGATGATTCTAATTACCTTGTTAATGCGATTACAAAGTTTAGAATCATGTTTAGCATTATCAGCAACCCATGTTATACGATAATCAATTAGATTTCAGATCTAAAAATTATAATTGTTGCATGTGGTGATGGTCATTGGATTCAAACCCTTTTGGTATCAATTGTAAAGACTTGCGATGTGATCTGCAATATCATGTAATTTTTCAGATGCTTGCATGCATCTTATTTGATATTTTGAGAGGCCTGCGTGCCTCCTAAAAGGGGATGTAATTTATTATTAAATATCTGGTTGTATTTTTGTGATGTGATGTACGTCAACGATCAAGTCAAAGAAAGTACATGAGATGAACGACGAAAGTGAGCGGTTGATGGCGATTGGATCAAGAGTTGATCAAGGATTGAATCAAGAAGGCTCAGGACCAATTCAAGAGTTGAAGACCAACTGATCGATTGATGTGCATGTGCTTGTAATATGACCTAATTAGAATCCATGATCATCACCTATTTAAGGTTTAGTTTTATTTATTGCTGCCATTATAACTGCCTGTGATGTGCTATTTGCATGTGATGCGAATGTGAGCGGGGTAGATAGGTTTACATGTGATGCGAACTAATAGACCAATCCATATGAGACCTAAACTAAAACCTCCTTAATCAAGTCGAGAGTGAACCAACATGAGCGAGTCATATTAGATTAATTGATCTAATTGGTGTCTAGGAAAGCATGAAAGGTGGTTACTTAATTAGGACCTTACTCTCTGAGTAAGGGGAGCCTTCCACCTGTTTACCTGGCCAATTGTTCGATTACCTCTTATGAAGAGCTCAAGTTGTAAACACTAAGACCTGATTAACCGATATTAAGTCCATAGGTCTTCCACCGTAGTAGAGCTGCTAAGGTCTTTCTGATGTTGATTTATCTCGGCTGGACACAGTGGGCAAGTTGCATCGGGGGACTAGACCTCTCTATAGACATGAGATGTTGTAGAATAAAGATGGGGTTGGGCACCAATAACTGTTAGGTGAGGACCCAATGACAACTTTATTTCTACGGTTATACGGTGGGTCTGACTTAACTAAGTGTTACGGGGGAACTTAGCCACCATGCCCCACGTGACCGGCACGTGCGCCCAGGAAGACTACGGCTGCCCCTTGATCCAGCAATCCGACCTCGGGTCGGATATCTTCGGCTCCGCAGCCCGACCCCGAGTCGGCTGCCCCTTGATCCAGCAATCCGACCTCGGGTCGGATATCTTCGGCTCCGCAGTCCGACCCCGAGTCGGTTGCCCCTTGATCCAGCAATCCGACCTCGGGTCGGCAATCTCTTGACAACAACAGACTGTTCCCCTGAGGCACGCCGCGGCCCCCTGCTCCACTACTCCCTGCAACGGCCGAATCCGGCGCTGCCCCACGAACCCCTGTAACAGCCGTACAAAGCGGAGCTCCACTACGCCCTGCCATGGCCGTACCTAGCGCTGCCCCACGACGCCCTGTAACGGCCACGTCAGTGGCAACCCCATCGTGCCACACGATGACCAATCCCCAGAAAAACCCCCCAGCCTGATATATATGGGGCTGGGGGGGGAAGGGGGAGGGTAAGCAAGATTTTCCAGAGTATTATCTTACCTGCTACCTCTTCTTCTCCTTCGATCTCTCCTAACTTGATCGTCGGAGGGCCCCCACTACCCCGGTGGTGGTGCGAGGCTTGCTTGCAGGTCACCCGGCGGAAGGCGGAGCGCAACCGAAGTAATTCCAAGGGAACCCCATTCACACCGCTGTGCCAATCGTTCTCGGTTTGGACCCCCAGCAACAGTTGGCGCTAGAAGGAGGGCCGGATCTCAGAGCGATCGTAATGGCACGGCGAGGTGGTCGTGGAGCTTCCAATGCTTCCGGTCGCGGGGCCTCTCGCGCCTCTGGCCGGGAGGCCGCTGCATCTCCAACACACTCTCAGCAACACTCCACCGCCCCACCGCCCATTCAGACGGTCGAAGCCGCCTAGTTCGACCAGCTAGCCCAGCAGGTTCGCACCCTCGCAGAGGCGGTGCAGAATCTGCAGGGTGTGATATCCCGGGCGCCGCAGCGGGCTCAGGAGCCGCTGCTGCCTGAGCGTTCGCCTGTCCTCCTCAACCCGCGCTCCTTCCTCTCTCATGGGGAGGAGCGCCGGCGCGAGGAGGATTCTCGAGCATGCTCCATTCTGCCGGGACCTTCCCACCGGAGCTGCGCGGGGTACGAGAGGCGGGCCCGGGCGCGTTCCCAGACCCCCCAGTCCTCGAGGAACCCGCGCTCCAGTCGATCCCCCTCTCGCCGCTCCTTGTCTCCCACCCACCGGTCGCGCTCCCTGGACCGGCGGGTGGACGATCTCCACCGACAACTCCAGGTCCTGAAGGGCCATTCCAAAGATCCCTTCGCCGACTTAGAGATCTCCTCCCAGCCGGCGCTCGCCTCGAGGATCCTGCGGACCCCGAATCCACCGGGGTTCAAAATGCCGGCGATCGAGCCCTATGATGGGGCGGCGGACCCGCAGGATCACGTCGAGAGTTTCAGGACCCTTATGCTCCTCCACGGAGCATCAGATCCCCTTCTCTGCAAGGCTTTCCCGGCAACCCTCCGTGGCCCGGCGAGGGCGTGGTTCGCCGGGCTGGAGGCTGACTCAATCCGGTCCTTCGACCAGTTCACTCGCCTCTTCATCACTCATTTCGCCGTCAGTAGCCGGCGGCGACTGGTCTCCGACTCCCTCTTTGATGTCCGGCAAAACGAGGGAGAAAGCCTGCGGGATTATCTTACCCGCTTCAACAGGGCTACGCTGGAGGTCCGGAACCTGAGTCAGGAGGTAGCTCTTTCAGCCCTGAAGCGTGGCTTCCGGAAGGGCAGACTCACCTTCTCCCTGGACAAACGCCTGCCGCGGAGCTTCCCAGAGCTGTTGTCCCGGGCGAACCAGTATGCGGACGCCGAGGAGGCGGCCGCCCACCGGAGCAAGGAGGCCGCCGAGATCCCTCAAAAGCTTGGAAAGAAAAGGCGGAAAGAGGCACGCCAGAGGAGGAGCCCGACGCCTCAGCGTCGGCGCAGAAGCCCGTCGCCGGCGAAGAACCACGGCGCCCCACGCCCTCGTTCTCCGCCCCGACGTTTTCACCGGTACACCCCTCTCCTGACTCCCCGGGCCCAGATCCTTATGGAGATCAAGGGGCGGGAGGACCTCCCGGCCCCGAGACAGATGCGGAGGATCCCTGGGAAGAGGCCCTCCCGGGCGTACTGTGAGTACCACCGAGACCACGGCCACGACACGGAGGACTGCTTCCAGCTTCGGGACGAGATCGAGGCTCTCATCCGCCGGGGGCGTCTCGGTCGATATGTGAGCGACCGACGTCCCCCCGCAGACCCGCGTCCGGCCGACCCGGCCCCACCGGAGCCTCGGGAGCAGAATCGACCCGTTGCGGGCGTAATCCACACTATCACTGGGGGCTGCCCCCGGCCCGTGAGGAACGCAGGGGGCCCGACGGAAGCGTCAGGGGCGGCCGTCGCAAAGAGACAGAGGGTCGGCAATGTAATCACCTTTTGTGATGAGGATGTAAAGGGGGTTCAGACCCCCCACGATGACGCCATGGTGATCTCCCTCACTATGGCAAACTATGATGTAAGGCGTGTTCTTGTGGATAGTGGAAGCTCAGCTGATATCTTGTTCTACGAGGCCTTCCAAAAGATGGGCTTGTCTAGACAATTGTTGCACAAAATATCCACCCCCCTCATAGGATTCACCAGTGACGCTGTCCCGGCGGAAGGTGTCGTTGAGCTGCCTGTGACTGCGGGCGTCGCACCCGCAGAAGTCACGGTGCGACTCGGGTTCTTGGTCGTCCGTGTTCCCTCGGCCTACAACGCTATCCTCGGACGACCCGGACTGAACGCCCTTCGCGCGGTGGTCTCTACGTACCACTTGCTCATGCGGTTCCCCACGGCGGTCGGGATCGGGGAGGTCCGAGGCGACCAACCGACCGCACGGCAATGTTTCCTAGCGACCCTCAAAGGGAAGAAGCCCGCAGAAGCCCTAAGCGTCGAGTCCCTTGATGCCAGAGACGAGGTGGCCTTGCGGCAGGGGGAGCCGGCCGAGGGTGTGGTCGAAGTTCCCCTCGAGGAAGGCCGCCGGGACCGGGTGGTCCGGGTCGGCGCCAATCTCGACCCGGGAGCTCGGGCCCGGTTGGTGAAATTCCTCCGAGCCAATGCCGATGTATTTGCCTGGTCGGCGGCCGATGTACCTGGGATCGACCCGGAGGTCATTTCTCACGCCCTCAACGTCGACCCGACCCACCGGCCAGTGAAGCAGAAGAAGAGACACTGTGCCCCGGATCGGATCCGGGTGGTCGACCAGGAGGTAGACAAACTCTTGGAGGCAGGATTCATAAGGGAGGTGAGTTACCCCGCGTGGCTGGCAAATGTTGTACTTGTCCGGAAGGCGAGCGGGAAGTGGAGGATGTGCGTCGACTATACCGACCTGAACAAGGCGTGCCTTAAGGATAGCTTCCCGCTTCCGCGGATAGACCAACTGGTCGACGCGACTTCCGGATATCAGCTGCTGTCTTTCATGGACGCCTTCTCCGGTTACAACCAGATAATGATGGCCCCACAGGACGAGGAGAAAACTGCCTTTATAACGGACCGGGGGCTGTACTGCTACAAGGTAATGCCCTTCGGTCTGAAGAACGCTGGCGCCACTTACCAGCGCCTCGTCAACAAAATCTTCAAAGAGCAAATCGGCCGGAACATGAAGGTGTACGTGGACGATATGCTGGTGAAGAGTCGCCAGGCAGACCAGCACATCGTGGATCTGGAGGAGACTTTCACCACCTTACAAAAGTTTCGCATGAAGCTGAACCCAGCGAAGTGCGCTTTTGGCGCTTCGGCCGGGAGGTTCCTTGGTTTCATTGTCAACCAGCGGGGTATCGAAGCCAACCCGGACAAAATCAAGGCCATCCAAGGTATGTCCCCTCCGACCAAAGTAAAGAAAGTTCAGGAGCTCGCTGGAAGGGTCGCCGCGCTCGGACGATTTGTGGCAAAATCGCCCGAACGCTGCCAACCATTCTTCAAGGTGTTAAAACGCCCAAAAGACTTCCTCTGGACGGCCGAATGTCAAGCAGCATTCGACCAGCTCAAGGAATACTTGGCGTCTCCTCCCCTACTGTCCAAGCCGCAAGAAGGGGAGATGCTCTACCTCTATCTGGCGGTCTCCCCAACCGCGGTCAGTGCGGTGCTGGTTCGGGAAGAGGCAAAGCTCCAGAAGCCTGTGTACTACATCAGCCGGGTCCTACGGGACGCCGAGACGCGGTATACGAAGGCTGAAAAGATCGCCTTCGCGCTGCTGACCGCGACCAGGAGGCTCCGCCCCTATTTCCAGGCCCATTCTGTCACCCTCTTAACTGATCAACCGTTACGACAGATCCTCAGCAACCCCGAAAATGCGGGACGGCTGGTGAAGTGGGCAGTAGAACTCGGTGAGTTCGACATCCGCTACCAGCCTCGACCCGCCATCAAGGCCCAGGTGCTCGCGGACTTCCTCGCTGAGTGCACGGTGTAGGAGGCGGAACCTAGACCGCCGGAAACGCCCAGCCTCGACCTCCCGACCTGGACGCTTCACATCGATGGGTCGTCGAACCCCGAGGGTGGAGGGGCCGGGCTGGTCCTTACCAGTCCTGATGGAGTGATAGCCGAGTATGCCTTGAGGTTTGGATTTTCAGTTACCAACAACGAGGCGGAATACGAGGCCCTAGTCGCGGGACTCAAACTCACAGGAGAGCTCGGCATCCGGCGTTTGAAGGTCTTCACCGACTCCCAGCTGGTGGTCGGGCGGGTCCGTGGGGAGTTCGAGGCCCGGAGCCCGACCATGCAGAACTACGTCCGGAAGGTGCAAGCACTCATTCCCGACCTCGGCAGTGTCGACATCCAGCAGGTCCCCAGAAGCGAAAATGCCAGGGCCGACAGGTTGTCCCGCTTGGTGGGCGCAGAGGCGCACAACTTGTCGAGGGCAATCTACCTGGAGACCCTGGATGCCCCGAGCATCGGCGAGGCTGGAGCGGTGATGGCGATTGATCCGGAGCCGTCTTGGATGGACCCGCTCGTCGCCTACCTCGCCGAAGGGATCCTCCCTGAAGACGAAGATCAAGCTCGGCGACTTGTCAGGAAGTCCGCCCACTACGTACTCTATGAAGGGAGGCTGTATCGGACCTCGTTTACCGCCCCCCTCTTAAGGTGCCTCCGCCCCTCGGAGGTGGCCTACGTCCTCGGCGAAGTCCATGAGGGCGTCTGCGGATCGCACTCGGGGGCTAGGTCCTTGGCGCACAAAATCATGAGGCAAGGCTATTATTGGCCTACCTTGTTGGAGGACTCAAAGGATCACGTACGGAAATACGACGCCTGCCAGCGCCACGCCAACGTCCAGAGAGTCCCTTCTGTCCCTTTGGCACCAATCACCGCACCCTGGCCCTTCGCACAGTGGGGAATGGATATCCTCGGACCATTTCCCGTCGCTTCCGCCCAGCGGAAATTCTTGATTGTTGCAATCGACTACTTCACCAAGTGGGTGGAGGCAGAGCCGCTGGCCACTATCACGGAGGCGCAAGTCCGGAAGTTCGTGAAGAAAAACATCATTGTCCGATTTGGGGTACCCCGGGTCCTCATCTCGGATAATGGTCCACAGTTCGACAACAAGCATTTCCGTGACTTCTGCGAGGAATTCGGGATCGAGCATCGGTTCACATCTGTGTCGCATCCCCAAACCAACGGTGAGGCCGAGGTGACAAACCGGACAATCCCCCAAGGAATTAAGGCGCGAATCGGTCGGACGGGGCAAGCTTGGGTCGAAGAACTCGAGAACGTCCTTTGGGCGTATCGGACCACGCATCGGACCCCTACCGGGGAGACGCCTTTCAGCCTAACCTATGGCACGGAAGCGGTTGTCCCCGTGGAGCTCGGACTCCCCTCGCCCCGGGTGGCTACGCACCGACCCGAGGCCAATTCGGAGCAACTCCGAGGAAACTTGGACCTCTTGGAAGAAGCGAGGGAAATGGCACAGGTTCAGATGGCGATGTATCAGCGGAGGGTGGCCCGATATTATAACTCCAAGGTCCGACCAAAACTTTTCAGAATCGGAGATCTGGTGCTAAGGCGAGCCAAAGCATCTCAACCCGCGGAAGGTGGGAAGCTGGCGCCAAATTGGGAAGGCCCGTATAGGGTTCGCTGGGTAAACCGACCTGGCTCCTACCAGTTGGAGGCCCTAGATGGTCGAGAAATTCCAAGGAGCTGGAATTCCGCTAACCTACGGGTGTATTACCAGTAGAAAGACAAAGCCAGAAAGACAGTTCAAAAAATGTATAGTCCTTTTCATCTCAATAATTCCTGGTTACAATGGCGTGTTCGTGTGATTACAAAGAATTCCCAGAGGGGAATTGGGGAGTAAAGAAAGTAAGGAAGAGGTGGGGACTCCGTTAAGCTGAAGATCTGGGATCCCGAACCCTCCATCCGAAGCAGCTGCAATTCCACCGGGCGTGGGTGCTTCCCCCCGGAGGCGCCATCGATGCCTCACGCAAAAGACGAAGAGCCGGCGCGGACGAAGAAGAAGTTCGCACTGCTTCTAGAGGAACGCCACCTCCAAGGGATATTTCGGTCCTCCCCAGAAGAAGGGGAGGAAAGGAATACAAGGGAGAATAGCGCGAGGAGGCGCGATCCCGGATGAAGCGTCTAGCGCAGAGCTCAATCGGGAGGTGGGACTGAAAAGAGGGGGGATGTGATCCCGGATGAAACGCCTAGAGCGGAGTTCCGCCGGGGAGAATCTCCTTGTTGATCCCAGATGAAACGGCTAGTTGGCGGAAGTCGCGAGGGGCGCGCCTCCCGTTCCTCCGGCAGGGGTTTTCTAGCCACGCACCGGAGAGGAGGTCCACGATCCATGGCAACCTGAACAGCTCCGGCTTGGCAGGCTCCACCGCACCTGCACTTATATTTATAGCCAAACTGTGGCCCCCCGGTCGTTCCGATGCGGGTGGCTCCAATAAATGCGGGCGCATCGAATCCGGAGCCGTTTCGGCTCTCGAGGCGTATCCTCCCACGACCTCCTAAGCGTCGTTCTCCTTAATTGCATTCTTCATGCAGGACACTCCGGGCGGCGTGTATCCCACGGCCCACGTATCTCCGCACGCGCCCAGGCCGCATCCGCCTCGAAGAACGCGCGTATCGCGGCCGCTTAACTGGCACTCCTCGCAAGCAGCAACTGGCCGATCCGATTTCTCAGGTAACGCCTCAATTAGCATTTAATAGCCTTCTGGTGTTCCCCAGGCGACGCTTCGAGAGGAGGAGAAATACGATCGCAGCTGGCCACGGAGAAACTCCGTCGAGCGGCAAGTGATAGGCGCGCGACCAACGAGTGGAATTCCCCGAGGCTCGGCCCTCGGATGCCAGGCTAACCCGATGATCATCCCGGGAACAGACTAGCCTGAAGCCCCGACCGGTCGCCTCGGCTTGCGCCAGCCTTGGCCGACCAACAAGCGGAATTCCCCGAGGCTCGGCCCTCGGATGCCAGGCTAACCCGATAATCATCCCGGAAACAGACTAGCCTGAAGCCCTGACCGGTCGCCTCGGCTTGCGCCAGCCTTGGCCGACCAACGAGCGGAATTCTCCGAGGCTCGGCCCTCGGATGCCAGGCTAACCCGATGATCATCCCGGGAACAGACTAGCCTGAAGCCCCGACCGGTCGCCTCGGCTTGCGCCAGCCTTGGCCGACCAACGAGCGGAATTCCCCGAGGCTCGGCCCTCGGATGCCAGGCTAACCCGATGATCATCCCGGGAACAGACTAGCCTGAAGCCCCGACCGGTCGCCTCGGCTTGCGCCAGCCTTGGCCGACCAACGAGTGGAATTCTCCGAGGCTCGGCCCTCGGATGCCAGGCTAACCCGATGATCATCCCGGGAGCAGACTAGCCTGAAGCCCCGACCGGTCGCCTCGGCTTGCGCCAGCCTTGGCCGACCAACGAGCGGAATTCTCCGAGGCTCGGCCCTCGGATGCCAGGCTAACCCGATGATCATCCCGGGAGCAGACTAGCCTGAAGCCCCGACCGGTCACCTCGGCTTGCGCCAGCCTTGGCCGACCAACGAGCGGAATTCCCCGAGGCTCGGCCCTCGGATGCCAGGCTAACCCGATGATCATCCCGGGAGCAGACTAGCCTGAAGCCCCGACCAGTCGCCTCAGCTTGCGCCAGCCTTGGCCGACCAACGAGCGAAATTCCCCGAGGCTCAGTCCTCGGATGCCAGGCTAACCCGATGATCATCCCGGGAGCAAACTAGCCTGAAGCCCCGACCGGTCGCCTCGGCTTGCACCAGCCTTGGCCGACCAACGAGCGGAATTCCCCGAGGCTCAGTCCTCGGATGCCAGGCTAATCCGATGATCATCCCGGAAGCAGACTAGCCTGAAGCCCCGACCGGTCGCCTCGGCTTGCGCTAGCCTTGGCCGACCAACGAGCGGAATTCTCCGAGGCTCAGTCCTCGGATGCCAGGCTAACCCGATGATCATCCCGGGAGCAGACTAGCCTGAAGCCCCGACCGGTCGCCTCGGCTTGCGCCAGCCTTGGCCGACCAATGAGCGGAATTTTCTGAGGCCTAACCCTCGGATGCCTGGCCTAGCGCCGGAAGAATTTCCTGAGGCCTAACCCTCGGATGCCTGGCCTAGCGCCGGAAGAATTTCCTGAGGCCTGACCCTCGGATGCCTGGCCTAGCGCCGGAAGAATTTCCTGAGGCCTGACCCTCGGATGCCTGGCCTAGCGCCGGAAGAATTTCCTGAGGCCTGACCCTCGGATGCCTGGCCTAGCGCCGGAAGAATTTCCTGAGGCCTAACCCTCGGATGCCTGGCCTAGTGCCGGAGGAACTTCAAGAGTCAGGAGTCGGCGAGACGCTACCAAGAGTTAAAAAGAGGAAGGACGAAAGTGAAATGGAGAAACACTTTGTTTGCATTAACTTTCGTTGCATCAGGGCCGAGACCCATACAACATAGCAAAACGCCAACATACAAAGAAAAGAACAAAGAAAAAGTACAGAGGGTCAGCTTGGAGGAACCCCTGGATCGGGAACGGCGAGCACGTCCGCGAAGGGTAGGGAGACGGTTGGAGAACCGGCAGGCAATGGCATCGGAGGGGAGTCGAGGAGAGAGACCCCACTCAGGTCAATTCCAGGGTATTTAGCGGACACCCTTGCCAGGCCTTCATCGAAGCCTAAGGCAAAGGAGTCGGACCCCGCATCCGACATGTCACGGATGAACTCGGCGGACTGACGATAGGCCTGTACCGCCTGACGCCCGATTTCTGCGCTCTTCTCGGCCAGCGCCGCCTCCGCTCGCTCCGTAATCTGAGCTTTCGCTTCCATGACCTTCGCCACAATCCGGTCGTCCGCCTCGGAGGAGACCCTCAGCAGATCGGCCCGAGCCTCCGTGTGCTTCGCCTCGGCAGCGACGCGAGCAGCCTCAGCCTCCTCCAGGCGCGAATGAAGCTCCTGGTTGCTCGCACGAGTCCCCTCCAAGGCCGACTCCAATTCGGCCATCTTGGCTTCAAGAGATCGGGTTCGGTTGCGGGCGTTGTCGGCCGACTGCTGGGCCTTCTTCCACCTTTTTCGGAAATCGGCAGCCTTCCGGGACTGCTTTTCGGCTCGCTCCTCCGCCTTCCTGATCTCGCTTTCGAGACCCGAGGCAACCTTGAGTCGCTCCTGAGCCTCCAACAGTTGCCTCTCGAGGGCGGCGAAGCCGAGTGCCCGCTCTTCGGCCACCTGGAGCCTCGTCTCGAGGTCCCTGGTCGTTCTCCCCGCCGCAGCCTGGCCTCCCTCCTCTACAGCTTTCAGTCGGCTCTCGGCCTTCGCCAGGAGCCTCGCCTGTTCCTCGTGGCTCTCCTCCAGACGGATCATGTACTGGGCGAGCTAAGAGACAGGAAAAATGTGAGCGTCAGACGGGGATCAATAGAGCCTATAAATGACGAAAGCGTCCAAAAGAACACTCACCGACATGAGACAGACGCAGCTGGCAGCTCCGACTTCAGGGATCCTCATCTGCCGGACCTGCCTACGGTCACCCTCCAGCAGCACCGTCTCGATGAGGTTTCGGGCGCCGGCGAAAGTGAAGGCCGACCCCGACTTCGCCCCGGAGCCGGACGGTGGTTCTGCCTCCTTACCCTTACCCATTGCTTGAGGGAGAGTCATGCCGACCGTGCTCGGGGCGGGGGCCGCGCCAGAAATCGACAGGGTTCCGCTCGGCCGGGGCCTCGGCGCGCCCCTCCTTCTCGTATCATCCGAGGCCGACCGAGTCGAAGGCCGGGCTGGGGACCGACCACGGGCGCGCCCGGATGACACCTCCGGAAAAGCGGTAGTCTCATCACCGGAGGGCTGATACGGCGTCAACTGTCGGTCCGAGCCCGCGGCGTCCCCTTGATCGGTGGGCCCGGACCCGTCTGTCGGCGTCGGAGTCGCCTGCTGGCGGGGCTTCTTCGCCGGTGGGACCCCGCTCGGAGGAGTCCGTTTCTTCCTCCGGACCGCTTCCAGTAGGGACGCCCTACTAACAGCCATTGCCCTGTCCGACTGCATGACGTCGTCGATTTCTGCAAAAAGAACGAGATGGTTAGAAACTGATGGAAAGAAGAAACGAAAGAGGAGAAAAGAGCTAAAAAAGAAGGAGTGATGGCGGGCTCACGGTCGGCGGGGACCGAGCTCAGACCGACGTTCACCAAGGCATCCTCGGAAATAAGGCGAGCCACCGGGGGGAGCCGGCCCTCGGCAACCAACCCCCTCAAAACGGCGACGCCATCGGACTCCTCCCTTGACAACCTCGATAGGCCGATCGGGAACTTTATCGGCGTCTCCCAGGTTGTCCCGATTCCCCAAGAGGGATCTACGTCGATGAAAAAGAAACGCTCCTTCCAGCCATGAATGGAGGAAGGAGCCTCCTTGACGAGGCCGCACCCTCGCCGCGCCGCAAAGCACCACCACCCTCTGTCCCGGGGGTGGCCGTTCAGGCCGTAGCATTCCCAAAAGACATTCAGGGTGGCGGGAACCTCGTGCATGCGGCAGAGAACCTGGAAGGCCGTCAGGGTACGCCATGAGTTCGGCACCAGTTGCGTCGGCGCCACTCTTAAACCTCGAAGCACCTGCACGACTAAGTCCGAGGGAGGAAAGCGGAACCCAGCCCGAAGGATGTCCTCATTGATGGCGACCTTCCCTGGAGGAGGATGGGACATCCTCTCCTCAGGCCCCGGGAGCATAACGTTGCAGGCTTCGGAAAGGTGGTACCGGGCCACGAACCTATCTAGGTCTTCGGGGACCAGCTCCGACTGAATGCGGTCCGCTCTTACTTCGTCCATCCCTAACGGCCAGAGAATCTACGGTCAGGACGGGGTCAAGAGGGGAGAAGGGACCGGAACGACTGGGGTACACTAATACGAAAGGAGAAAGTACGGAGAGCCCTAAATTGAGGAATGGGGCAACTCACCGGAAGGGAAGGAAGAACGGCTCCGAGAGCGTCAAAAGAGGAGCGAACGAACAGTCCGACAGCAACGGCAGCAGCACAAGGAAGAAACTCGAGGATGCCTGCGGAGAGAAAAGCGGACGGGGAGGGCCCCCGGTTAAATAGGCGGAAAGGCGGGTGACGCCTCGGTGACGCCAGAGGACGCCTGGCTGCCGAAGGATCGTTCGCGCCCCAAAGGCGAATCGACGCCGTTAAGGAAGGATGTCCGCCGAAATCCGCAGACTGCCAGATCAGCGACAACCGCCATATGCCATAAAGAAGGCGGGGAGCTCGGAGCGCGCGCGCCTTTCCGAGGGATGGCGGCAATCTCGAAGCATCACTCCCTTCACCCGTTCCCCTCCTGGTTCCAGGCTCGGAAGTGGGGGGCTACTGTTACGGGGGAACTTAGCCACCATGCCCCACGTGACCGGCACGCGCGCCCAGGAAGACTACGGCTGCCCCTTGATCCAGCAATCCGACCTCGGGTCGGATATCTTCGGCTCCGCAGCCCGACCCCGAGTCGGCTGCCCCTTGATCCAGCAATCCGACCTCGGGTCGGATATCTTCGGCTCCGCAGTCCGACCCCGAGTCGGTTGCCCCTTGATCCAGCAATCCGACCTCGGGTCGGCAATCTCTTGACAACAACAGACTGTTCCCCTGAGGCACGCCGCGGCCCCCTGCTCCACTACTCCCTGCAACTGCCGAATCCGGCGCTGCCCCACGATCCCCTGTAACAGTCGTACAAAGCGGAGCTCCACTATGCCCTGCCATGGCCGTACCCAGCGCTGCCCCACGACGCCCTGTAACGGCCACGTCAGTGGCAACCCCATCGTGCCACACGATGACCAATCCCCAGAAAAACCCCCCAGCCTGATATATATGGGGCTGGGGGGGGAAGGGGGAGGGTAAGCAAGATTTTCCAGAGTATTATCTTACCTGCTACCTCTTCTTCTCCTTCGATCTCCCCTAACTTGATCGTCGGAGGGCCCCCACTACCCCGGTGGTGGTGCGAGGCTTGCTTGCAGGTCACCCGGCGGAAGGCGGAGCGCAACCGAAGTAATTCCAAGGGAACTCCATTCACACCGCTGTGCCAATCGTTCTCGGTTTGGACCTCCAGCAACACTAAGGAATGGGACCAATAACTGTTAGGTGAGGTCTTCATGACTTAGAGACCAAGTAGCATTGCAACATGCTTGAGAAGCATTGTACTAGAGTTGTACACTCATCTATTTATGTGTCACGAATAACTGTTAGGTGAGGTGGCATGTAAATCGGTGGGACCGCAGTACCCACTAGAAATTCTAGTCGTGTAGGTTTTCCATTTTCAGGGGAGTGTGAGAAATTCGAGAAAATAGTGGGAGGTACATTTGTTCTAAAAGATCCTAGAACAGATTAGGATCAAGTACAAAAGTCTAACTAAAATCTTTACTCTCTGCAGATCATAATGTCAGCTTCAAACCCTTTGACCCGTATTCTTGAGACCAACCGATTGACCGGTACCAATTACAGAGACTGGCTTAGAAATCTCAAAATTATTCTAAGTTGTGAGAAAATAGGCTATGTGCTCGATAATGATATCCCCACATTACCAGCATGTCCGACCGCTGATCAGCGTACGACGCATGAAAAGGGGACAGACGATAACATTAGGATCAAGTGCTACATCATGGCATCCATGTCCAATGAACTCCAATGCCAGCATGAGAATATGAAGACTGCTAGGGACATACTAGCACACCTGCAAGAGTTGTATGGTGAGCAAAGTCGCACAGCTCGTTTTGAAGTGTCCAAGAGGCTCTTCAAAGCAAAGATGCGCGAGGGGTAGTCTGTCCATGATCACGGTCTGATTATGATTAAGGACCTGGAGGAGCTTGAGAAGCTCGGTATGAACATGCACAAGGAATTGCAAGTAGATCTGATCCTTCAATCCCTTCCTGATTTATTTGGACAGTTTATAGTAAACTACCACATGAATAAGATTGAATGCACTAAGACTGAACTGTTAAACATGTTGGTAACTGCTGAGGGAGCCTTGAAAAGTTCAAGGGGCAATGTCCTTGCTGCTGAGTTGACTTCTAGTTTCAAGAGAAAGTCTACTTGGAAGAAAAAGAAACCTGCAAAGAAGCAGAAGAAAGACAAGAAGCCAAAGAAGGAAGTTCAAAAAAAAAAGGCGAATGACAAAGAAAAATATTTCCACTGCAATGTCAACGGCCACTAGAAGAGGAACTGTCCTTCACATCTCGAGAGCCTGAAGAACAAGAAGGCTGACACACCTTCAGAAGGTATAGACTTGCTCGTAATTGAAACTAACCTAACGGTTTCTTCTACTTCTAGTTGGGTTATAGATTCTGGTTCTAGTGTCACTTGTGCACTACTATGCAGGATCTAAAGGAAAGTAGAAGGCTGGCGGAAGGTGCGGTAACCCTTAGGATTGGCAACGGGGCAAAAGTTGTTGCTGTGGCTGTGGGCACCTACCCTCTGCGACTATCGTCTGGTTTTAGTTTATTACTTAGAGATTGTTATTATGTACCTGTCGCTAGCAGAAATTTGATTTCTGTTTCATGTCTAGCACAGGAAGGTCATGTTTTTACATTTGACAAAGACTGTTGTTCTATTTATTTCAGAAATAAAATAGTCGCACATGGTTTTATGATTGACAGTCTCTATCATTTGCATATGGATGTATCTATAAATGTGTCTGAGCAAGAAGTGAGTGCCAAAGGATCCAAGAGATCCAGGGATGAGATAAACCAGAAGTATTTGTGGC
Source organism: Phoenix dactylifera (assembly GCF_051530095.1). Lineage (NCBI taxonomy): Eukaryota > Viridiplantae > Streptophyta > Magnoliopsida > Arecales > Arecaceae > Phoenix > Phoenix dactylifera. Next base: position 473,369 of record NC_143204.1, on the reverse strand, counting down.
ACCTCAGGCTTGGCCATATTGGAGAGGACAGAATGAACAAAATGGATAAAGATGGACTTCTCGCCTCATTGACTTCCGAGTCATATCCAGTTTGCGAGTCCTGTCTTCAAGAAAAAATGGCTAGATTGCCCGTTGTAGGACATGGGGAGAGGATCATTGAAATACTTACCCTGGTACATACAGATGTATGTGGCCCATTCGATGTGCTAGCTAGGGGATATTATTCGTACTTTATTACCTTTACCGATGATTATTCACGGTATGGATATGTGTATCTTATGAGACACAAATCTGAATCTTTTGAAAAGTTCAAAGAGTTCAGAAATGAAGTAGAAAAACAAACTGAAAAATCCCTTAAGGCTCTTCGATCAGATCGAGGAGGAGAATACCTTAGTGGAGAATTCCGGAACTATCTCAAAGAGAATGGCATAGTCTCACAATGGACTCGTCCGGGTATACCTCAACTCAATGGGGTGTCAGAGAGGAGAAATCAGACTCTATTGGATATGGTCCGATCCATGATGAGTTTCACTGATTTACCTATATTTCTTTGGAAAGATGCCTTACTTACCGCAGTATATCTACTGAATAGAGTTCCCTCTAAATCCGTTCCTACCACACCGTATGAGATATTGCATGGTAAAAAATCAAGTGTTGGTCATCTCAAGATTTGGGGATGTCTGGCCCACGTCAAACGACTATAGGTGGACAAGCTAGAGGCTAGGACCATAAGTGCTCGTTTTATAGGATATCCTAAAGAGTCATTAGGATACAATTTTTACGTCTCAGAGGATCACAATATTTTTATGAGCTGACATGCCATCTTCTTGGAAAAACAGTTTATCCTTGATAGAAGCAGTGGGAGAAAAATTGAGCTTGAAGAGAAAGTCTCAGAAAAGCAACGAGTCATGGATCCTATAGAACCCATTCATACAGAGCCAGTACACGTTGTTCCTTCACCTCGCAGATCTAGTAGGGTCTCCCATCCTCCTGATAGATATTTAGGTATGCTTGAAGAGGATACTAAGAAAATGTTCCTCATGGGAGATAGGGAACACATAGAGGATCTCAAAACCTACAATGAGGCGATATCAGATATCGATTCCGAGTAATAGTTGGAAGCTATGAAGTCAGAGTTAGACTCCATGCATTCCAACCAAGTTTGGACTTTAGTGGATCCACCAGAAGGTATTGTACCTATTGGATGCAAATGGATCAACAAAAGGAAGATAGATTCGGATGGAAAGGTAGAAACCTATAAGGCAAGGCTGGTGGCGAAAGGGTATAGTCAGCGCGAAGGCATTGACTATCAGGAGACCTTTTCATCTGTAGCCATGCTAAAATCCATCCGTACACTGCTTGCCATTGCAGCATTTTATGATTATGAAATTTGGCAGATGGATGTAAAAACTGCTTTTCTGAATGGATATCTTGATGAAGATATCTATATGGAACAGCCATTGGGTTTTACTTCCAATGATGGAGATCACAAGGTCTGCAAGCTGCAAAGGTCCATTTATGGACTAAAGCAAGCATCTCGGAGTTGGAACACTCGTTTCAATGATGCAATCAAAATGTTTGATTTCATCAAGAACGAAGAGGAACCGTGTGTTTACAAGAAGGTTAGTAGGAGTGCTGTTGTATTTCTTGTATTGTACGTGGACGACATTCTCTTGATAGGAAATGATATTTCCATGCTAACCTCGGTCAAGGTCTGGTTGTCAAAAGAATTCTCCATGAAAGACCTTGGGCAAGCATCCTATATTTTGGGGATAAAGGTCTATAGAGATAGATTTAAAAGGATGCTTGGCCTATTACAGAAGATGTACATAGAGGAAGTGCTGAAAAGGTTCAGCATGGAAAACTCTAAAAGGGGTCTCTTGCCCCTAAGGCATGGAATTCATCTCTCCAAGAAGATGTGCCCCAACACATCTGAAGAGATTCAACGCATGAGCAAGATCCCTTATGCATCGGCAATAGGGAGCCTCATGTATGCCATGCTGTGTACACGACCTGATATAGCCCTTGCTGTGAGTGTCACAAGCAGATATCAGTCGAATCCAGGTGAAGACTATTGGACAGCTGTGAAGAATATTCTTAAGTACTTGAGAAGAACTAAAGATTTATTCTTGGTCTTTGGAGGAACATTAGAGTTAAAGGTAGAAGGGTACATAGATTCAGACTTCATGACTGATATCGATGATAGAAAGTCTACATCTGAATATGTGTTCTTGTGCAATGGTGGTACGGTGAATTGGAAAAGTTCTAAACAACCGATCATTGCTGATTCTACTATGGAAGCTGAATACATCGCCGCCTCTGAAGCTGCTAAAAAAAGGCTTTTGGTTCAAGAAATTCATTGCAGAATTGGACGTGATGACATCAGATGCCATAACACTCTACTGCGATAATAATGGCGCCATAGCTCTTGCTAAGGAGCCAAGGTCTCATCAGAAGTCCAAGCATATAGAGCGGCGCTTCCACCTCATACGCGACTATGTTGAGAAGAAGTATGTCGAGGTGCAGAGAGTAGACTCCGCGGACAACATGGCAGACCTATTCACTAAGCAGCTGAGTCAGCAAAAAACTGAAGCCCACCTTGAGAAGATGGGACTTAGACATATGACTAATTGGCTTTAGTGCAAGTGGGAGATTGTTAGATGTATGCCCTAGAAGCCAATCTGGCTGACACATTGTTAATTCTAGGACATAATTTTGTACTTGACTATTTATTATTGAATAAATAAAAGGCATCTTTTTTATTCATATTGTTTATATGTCTATGAATCATCCAAGAATTAATAAGATGATAATGCATATTCTTAAGAGTTAAGAATTTGAGCCATACATCATTGGTGATTAAATTCTGAATGCTCCTGATCAATAGATCATCACGAGGATGGTGATCGATCCAATGAGATCAGTGCACACATTGCTTTCCTTATGGATGGACGAGACTCGAGTCCACGGTGTGGCGACACTGAAGTAATAGTGCAGGTGCTTGTTAAGAACAAGGGTACTGAGCATGACCAAGACAAGAAGTCACTTGGATATCTATCTACTCGTCAGTGACTTGCTTGATGTTGCAGTAGTGTGACTGGTCCTTTGACCTGCGGTGCTTTGGCTACTCACAGTAAGGTTATTGTAGTTTGACTGCACGTATACATGGTCTTTAGACATACGGGTCCATGCAGTGTAGCTATGTTGGGTCCTTTAGGGTTAGTACTTGATGTTCCTTTTGAAACCCAAATTTTTTTGGATTTTAGCTTACTCTTTTCCCTCAATTTGTTATAGTTGAACTTTCTGAAATTATATTCATATGCTTTGTGTCCTACTTTATTGCAGCAATGACAAGTTATATTTTCATTTTTGGCTTTCACAAATATATTCTTTAAGTATTTTTGCTTCCTATTTATTTTATATCCTAATCTTGCTTTATCATATACAGCTTTTTGACTATAAAGAATTATATTTAATTTAGTTGAGCTAAGTGTAAACTTGTCCACTAACGATTTGTATTTTTCTGCTTCTTTTAGCTTGAAATTTTTAATAATTAGACTTTTAGTTTCATTAGTGAACTTCCTACTTAATGTTTTATAGTCATTAGATAGTTTCAACTTTTCTTTGATAAAAAATTGATTTTCATCTTTTAGAACTTTATTTTTATTGATTAGCTTCTTGTGTTCTTTCATAAGTTCTAAAAATGCATCATGTAATTCTTTTACTGTAAAATCACATTCAAGTTCAGAATCTACCTCATCGTCATTTGCCATATAGCAAATTTGGGCCGTCTCTTGTTGATCTTCCTCTTCCAAACTCGACTCCTCACTTTCACTCCATTCAGCCATGAGCTTCCTCTTTTTAAGCTTTCTTGCCATCCATTTCAATTTCGGGCAGTCTATCTTGAAATGCCCGGGCTTGTTACATTCATAGTAAATTGGCATTTCTTTTTCTTTTTCCTTGTCCTTTCCCTTTTCCTTGCTCGAGCTACCTTTGAGGAAGGGCTTCCTTTTAAGAAATTTCTTCTTCCCTTACATAAATTTTCTGAATTTTCTTGCGAGCATAGCCATTTCTTTTTCATCATATTCCTCCTCATCATCAGACTCCTCTAATTCAATTTTCTGTTTTGGAGTCGTAGACTTCAAGGCAATGGTCTTCTTTTTCTTGACATCCTCTTTTGAATTTTGCTTCATGGTCAACTCATGGATCATGAGTGATCCTAGAAGTTCTTCCAATTGTAGTGTATTGAGGTCCTTTTCTTCTTGAATTGCAGTTACTTTAGCCTCCCAAACTCTTGGTAGTGACCTGAGAATTTTTCGCACTAGTTTAGAGTTAGTATAAGACTTTCCTAAACTCTTTAGTCCATTTAAGATTTCTGTAAATCGAGTGAACATTTCAGTTATGGACACTGTTGATTCCATTTTAAACAATTCAACCTATGCACTAATATATTTATTTTTGACTCTTTAACCTGATTAGTTTCTTCATGTGTGACCTCTAGTTTATCCCAAATTTCTTTCACGGAGATGCATGTAGATATTCTATTAAATTCATTTGCATCTAGAGAGCAGTAAAGTACATTAATTGCTTTAGCATTTAATTGTGCTAGTCTTCTATCACTATCATTCCAATCCATTTCTAGCTTAGGAATGATTATGCCCTCTATACTATTGTGGGTGTGTGTGGTCCTCTAGTTATGATATTCCACAAGTTATAATCTAGAGCTTGAATAAATATCCTCATCCTAGCTTTCCAATATGTGTAATTAGTGCCATTAAATAGAGAAGGTCTGTTTGTAGATTGCCTCTCGCTTATAGAACATCCTACTTGGGTTGTCATGATCTTTGACTCTTGATTGTGAGATCAACAAATACTATGAGAGCGCCTTGCTCTGATACCACTTGTTGCCCAAGGTGACAAGCCAAGAGAGGGGTTGAATTGATTTTTCTAAATTTTTCAATCTTTTAATTAAATCAATTGATGAGTGAGTGGTTTAGTTAATATTAATTAAGTGCGTGTAGTGAAGTTAGAACAATACACAATACAAACACACAAGAAGTATAGTGGTTCGGTGCTCTCCTAAGCGCCTACGTCCACTCTTCAAGCGTTCTCTTGGAAATTCACTATAATTCCGCGAATTACAGTTGGATTGTTTTCCGGGCTCACAATCCAAAAATCTTTGCACTTTGGTTTTCCGGGATCACCAAAAATCTATGTTGGTTTTGTGGACTCACCAACAAACCTTCACCGTTGGTTTTACGGGCTCACCAACAAATCTTACGAAGTAATAAAGAAGAAAGAGTTTGAAACTCCTAGAAGAGCAAATATAACAATTTTACACTAATAGAAGAGAGGAGAAAAATAGTTATCGCTTTGAGGATCCTCTCCTCTTCTTTGCTAAGGTTGCTTCACTTCACAATAGGTTGGTGGAGCTGTTGAATGCACACTCAGATTGCTCAACCACTTCCTTTTCGAGACTTGAATGAAGAACCTTAATGAAGAACACTTGGACTTGCTTTCTCTTGAATATGCTATTGATTTTTTGGCAAAAGATGCTTTCTCTAATGAATAGTGTCACTTTAAATACTTTCCCACCTCTATTGGTCACTCCCCATTGGTTAGATTTGAAAAACTAGTCGTTGCTAGCCGTTGGAAAGTCAAAAAGTACTTCTACAGAACTAGCCGTTATGCCCTTGTCCGTGCTGGGGTCGACCCAAACTTTTCTCGGGTCGACTCAACTTACTATTCATTGGACTTAGGGTCGACCCGACTCACACTGGGGTTGACTCAAACTTCACTGGGGTCGACTCCTGCTATAGTGGGGTCGGCCTTCTTAGGAACCACAGAACCTTGCATTTTTGGTTGTTTTCACTGGGGTCGATTCAACCTTTCTTGGGGTCGACCCAAGCTACAGTGGGGTCGACTCAAGCTCCAGAGACGTGATTTTTGAGCATAAATCCTTAGGGTCGACTCATGTATAGTTGAGGTCGGCTCCATTGGGGTCGACTCAAGTGTTCCTAGGGTCGGCTTCATCTGGGGTTGGCTCAAGAAAACTTGGGGTCGACCCTCTCAGTAAATTTCAGAGAGTTATTTTCTTGAGGCTTGAAACTGGGGTCGGCTCAAGGTTCTTTGGGGTCGGCTCCTCTCCTTGGGTCGACTCAAAGATACATGGGGTCGACTCCACTTACTGTTCATCTGTGCCATTCTTGCAGGGGTATGCCAGATGATTCCATGGTGTGCCAGGGTCGACTCCACTTAGCTTGGGGTCGACTCAATCCACACTTTCCTGCATCTTAAGGTTAGACTAATTCATTTAATCAATGAAATATATTCAAAGCAATTTTGAGCGTATGCCACGATAGAGCTACATACCCTTAACATTGAAAATCACTGTTTTGCCCTTAAGAGTATATTTCACTTGAAACTTTGCTGAATTAGAATTAAGAGTTCTCTATCCCTTTTCTACTACAAATTTTATCTCGTTGTTAATCATTAGAAGACGTCTTGATCTCATTCTCTTAATATATCATGAATGTATCGAGGGTGTCATATTCATTAGTGATGTATTACGTTAAACTATATTATTAATTTGATATTCCCTCAATGGTTGTGTTAATCATCGAAATAATACTATCATCCTCAAACTTTTAAAAGTGCAAGAAAAGAAAATTTCGTGGACGATTTTTTTTAGGGGGGATATGAGACCCTAGACTAGGCCAGGTCCACTTGACCGGCCCAACCACCTAACTAGGGCCTCACATGCATCACACGTGAGGGCACCAGAAAGAAGACTCCAGCTAGAGTCTTGTACTCCTCGATCACAATGAATCGGGAGTTTATCGTGATCCGGAGATTGACCGAATAAGGCATGGGATTAGTTATTTAAGATTCCTTTCCATTTGTCCATCGAATTTTCCCAAGATTAAGCCATCAATTTCGAGCCCTTCCTTCGACCTTCTCCCTCGCCTTGTCGCCAGAAGGAGTCGCCGGAACCCTCACCGGACCGAGATAAGCACTCCTCTTTCTTCTTCCTTTCTCTCTTCTTTTGTTGTAGGACGATTGGCCTCGAATTGGATGGCGAATCACCGAAAAACTGCTCGAAATAGGAAAAACCTCTTTCTGTTTTCCCTCGTCGTCGGCCCTTGCTTGCCGCCGTCGACCATCGAGGTTGGTCGAGCCGCTTTCCGTCGCCTTCAGGGCTAGCCACCATGGCCACCCTTGGATCCCATCAAGGAGAAAGGAAGAGATGGACTCCCCTATTTTGAAGAAGAAGAGAGTCTCTCTCTTCTTTCTCTCTCCTCTCTCTTCTCTCTCTCCTATTATCTCTCTCTTGCTGGACTTTCTCTCTCTATAGGATTTTCTCTCTCTATACGACTTTTTTTCTCTACTCTCTCTAAGGTAGTTGGATCCATTAGGGACTCTTCACAGTGATTTTGAATTGACTTTGATAAAGGGTCCTGATCCATAGTTGTTGGACGGCGAGTCGGTCTCCACCCTGGCCTCTACCAAATACTGTTAGATTTGATCATCTCTAATTTTTGTTGAACCATCTGTGCCCTAGTTCGAACATGACTCGATGAAATAACCTTCATTGGACCGACCTAGATGTCGGGCACTCCTGCTTGGTCAGCCCTATGAGGATATTGAAATTTAGAATTTTTATTTTTAATATTATGATGAAATTCTAATGAAAAGTGTAATTTTGGAATCTTAGGCTCTGAGAAGAATTTTCAAAATTAATTGGATCTATTAGTTGGATTGCATTTGCAAGATAAGTAATATAATCTTTTTTTAGATTTATTGGTAAATTATAAATATATTTTTTTAAGTCGAATTATTCTTTATTTATGAATTTGATGCATAGTGTTATATACTTTTTCTTAGAATATTGTATGATTCTTGATTTAACGTATTGGTCTTGATTTGGATTTTGTTTGATTGATTTTGATATTACATCTTTTGATTTGGAATGCTGAACATGTTTTGAGAAAAAGAGTTTTGAATTAAAATAGATTTAGACTTACAGCTGGATTATCTTGAGGACCCCGCTAATGGGGGCTAATACGTTAGTATATAATTTATCCTGAAGGTTGTGCCCAAGATGATTAGTAACATACCGCCAGTAGACCAGTGCTCCTGAAGGACTTTGTTGCATGTTGATGTATAGCTCACCGCAAGAAGTTGTCAATGTTATGACCTTGTTGCAGAAAAGATGTAGTCATAGTTCTTGGCGGTCGTGTTGAATTTGATGATTTGAAAGAAATTAATTTATGAACGATATTTGGATTTTTAGAGAATTGAATTTAGCATAAGTAATGTTTTACTTTTTCTAAATTTATCAATAATTATAAAATTATTATATTCATAAATTTTGAGAGATATTATTCATGATGCATGAATTTGATCGATAAATATTATTACGAAAAATATTATTTTAAAATATTATGATGATATACAATCTTATTATGGATATAATTGATTGATTTTGACACCGCATAATTTTAGAACTGAAATAAAAATTCTACAACTATTTGAATTTCGACCTAGCTATGTTAACGACTCCGCCAATTGGGGCTAATATATTAGCATATGATTTGTCCCGATGTTTGTATCCAAGATGATTAGTGACATACTGCTAGCAGATCAGAGGTCCTAAATGACTTTACTGCAATATGAGAGAATGACTAGAAGAATTGTGGCACAAGTTATCTTAGATTAGAGTTTATTTAAACTAATATTTTATCTTAGACTAATGTTAGAATTATGAGACATTGTAGTTTAGTTAGTTAAAAAAATAAAGTTTTCATATTATTAGTTAAATTATTCCACTGCATATTTATGATATCATGTTAAGATACCTTGCCTGCTTGTTGGAAGAGTTTTTATGAATATGTGGTAGTTGTTGTGACTCCCGGTTCATAATCGTAGGTCAGGGGCATGACACTAGGAGTCCATAATCTACCTATAGAGTTACAGTATGACTCATTCGGGGGTGGCATGGTTGCTGAAATTTGGGGATGATAGGAGCTGATCCCTCTCCTTTTTTTTCCTCTGTCTTCTTCTATCAATGGCGGCTAGGGTTCATGTGGATGGAGAAAGGAGGAAGAAGGGAGATGGAAGATGGCTAATTTTGGGTGCTATTGGGTTCAATAGATGATGGCTGAATTTGGGATTGTGTTTGCTTGGACTAGGGCTGATGGAATTGGGTTACAACCCAAGGTTGGATTAGGTTGGACGTGGGGAGTTGAATGGCGTGAAGGGAAGAGGAGTCCTAAAGGGTTTAGGACTCTTGGTGGCTTTGGCATGAGCAAAGGAAGGGGTTAGGGGCGTGGGAATGAAGGGATAAGGAAAAATAAATGTGGATGGATGAGAGAGTCTCACTCTCAATCCAATCCAACGGTTGACGTGAAAGGAAGATGGCGTCTCACCAAACTTCCTTCAGTTCTTCTTGGCATTGCACCAAGGGAAGAAGAATCTCTCTTCTCACGTGAAAGATAACAAATTTCTCAAAGGAATCTAATCTCTGGATTTTATTCTTCAACTTTTGCTTTATATAGAGTAAGAGGTTGAAAAAATAAGGACCTATACAATCAGAATTTTAGGACTTCAACTAAATATGGACTTTTTTAAATCAAATCAATCAACTGACGAAATCAACAAATGAAATCCACCGACAAAATCAACTGATAAAATCAACTAACAAAATCAACTTACAACATCAACTGATGAAATCTACTAAACCAACTAAGACTCCTAAATAACTAGGACTTTTTAAAGACACATGGACTAAGAGTCCATATTAGCTAGAACTCTCACAAACGACACATGGACTCAATAAACAAAACTTCAAATAATCTAGAACTCCTCATAGTGTATGGAAGAGAGTCCAAATCAACTAGGACTCTTCTCCAACCGCCACATGGACCAAATAGACAACTCCTAATTGCTCAAAGACTCCACAACGCCATGGGCTCAATATGATTTTATGGCGTTGGGATCTAAACTCCAATTGACTCAACATGACCAAACTAGAGGACTCAATCTCCATATGACTCAACACGCATAAACAAACAAAAAGGCCTCAATGTAATTGGGTGTTGAAAGACTCGAATTTAATGTAACTAGGTGCTGAAAATTTTGGACCCACTGTAATTCAATGCTGAAATTTTGTGGATCCAATGTAATTTGGGGCTCACTCAAGGAGAGGACTCAATCCCATGCACACTTCAGGCTTGGGCTCATGCTCCTGCATCACAGTAGAAGGCCAATTCTAATTTCTAACATGAAGGACTTGTATGGGAACAAAACAAAGTTTTGAGAAGTCCAAGATTCCCTCCATACAATCTCTTGCTGGGAAGAGACTTAGAATTAATTGAGAAATGTGTCTCAGATTAAAATGACAACAGGTACAGAACAAGCAGAAGCAAACCGGAGTTTTTTTTTCTTTAATTAATGTTCGAGGGTCCTAAGAGCGATGATAAACCTACCAATTAACCATGGCAATGAATTAATCAATGTACTGGAGAACCAAAAGATACGTGCATTGTGTGCTCCTAGCGAAACAAAGTAGCATTAAAAAAAAGAGTTCCTGTGATTCGTTGTGTCGAAACAAAATTATGGTATAGAATTCTCAAATTCATCAATTTCATCAAAAAGATTTACAAGTTCTGGCATATATCCACATTCTAAACTTGATCGCAGGGTAAGGGCTGAACCAAAAAGGCTACCCGACATCGCAACCGCACCATCTGATTGAGGAGGAAAACTCTTGCTTCCAGGCCACGTGGATCCGAATCCACAAACCGGTTCGCCGCGAATCATCTACATTTTGATGCTTCTTCATCCATGGAGAATCCATGGAACAGAGAGCTACAGAGCGTTCCTAGCATAAGCCAACAGAGCCGAGCTTGTATACCTCCCAGTTTCAAGTCCTTGCTTGCCATAGATAGGCCGGTCTTTGCGGCCGCCAGTATCTAAAGCTCTGTCCATCCATGCAATGCAATGCCAGCCAACTCCGATCGACCATTCGAGCTCCCTCCAATTGATCACCCATTTGATTCCAATCAAGCTGAGCCACAGGAGGCATTGAACAGAAAAGCAATCTGCGATGGATCATGCTCTCATCACTGGATCGTCCCCGTGAGCTTGCACTTGGACATGAACAGGGTTGCCGTGTAATTGAGACTACATAGCTTCAACAGCTCGGCCGACCGCTGCTTTAGCTCCGGACTGCAGCCACTCTGTATTACAAGCAACAACTTTGCAGCCAAGCCCGCCTCCACCGCTCGCGACGCACATTCATCGGGAGCGAGCTTACAGACCGCCCATAAGATGGACAACGCATGCTGAGTACAGGACTCGGACACCCTCATCAACAGCCTCACGGCATTGGGAATAGCCTGAGGGCAATCCTTCAACGCCACCCGCCCTTCCGGGATCGCCGAGAGATCATTCAGGATCTGGAGAGCCAATTCCAGACACTCGAGACTGGAATCCGGCAAGAGTTCGACGAGCTGCGCAACGGCACCGACCCTGACGATGAGGCTTCGAACCTGCCGCTGGTGGGAGCAGATGGTCTTGAGCAAACTTAGGCCGGCCCAGGTGCCACTGGGATGGTGTTTCTTATCCTTCACCAGCCTCATCAACCCCACCAGAAGACTCAAACTTGACACGATCTCCGGCCGGAAATCCTTCTCCCCCATCAGCATCTCTATGAGTCTCGTGCAATTGATCCTGGTCTCGGTCGTCCCCTCGTTGAGCATGTCGACGACCAGCGAGACCTTCGCCGGCTGCATCAGATTCGCCTTCGCCTCAGAGTTCAGAGAAAGATTGACGAGGATGCCGATCGCCTCCGAGCCGACAGCGTGGGAAGTGAAGGGACCTAGAAGGGACGTCAGAAGGGCGATGCTGCCGGAGTCGGCGACGGTCTTCTTGATGGAGGAGTGGTCGACGACCATCTTTTGGAGCTCTTTCAGAGCCTGAACTCTGGCATGGCCTTTAACCTTTCTGAGGGTGTCGAGGAGCTCGGCGGCGCGGCCCTGGACGTCCTCGGAGCGCTTCTTGAAGCGGAGGTGGCGCTGGGAGAACCAGGCGTGGATCAGCTGGTGGAGGGTGCGGTTGGGCGTGACGGCGTCGTCCCAGAGCTCTTGCATGGTGGTGGGGCAGGTGAGGTGGCCCATGGAGAGCCATTTGAGGATGTTGGTGCGCTCGTAGGTCTGGCCCGTGCACAGGGTCACCGGATCCAGCATGGCCTCGAGAGAGATGGGGCAGATGAACACCGAGGGGACATCCTCCACCGGCTCCAGCTCCTCGATCATCTTCTTCAAGTCCACCTTCTCGCCGCCGGCGGCGCAGCCTGGGCCGCCCCAGCCCCCGCCTCCGCCTCCGCCGCCGCCCAAGATGCCATCTTTCACGGCCGTCTCCAGATCCAGGATCCGCCCGCCTCCCTCCAGCCTCCAGGACAGCGGTTGCTGGTACTGCGGCATTGTCTGAAGCCCAAGATTCGATTTTTACTGGAAGGAGAGGGGAAACAAGGGAGGAGGAATAAGAAGGAGAATGGAAAGGTGGTGGGAGGGGGGAGAGGACTAGTGAGAGGAAAAGAGAGAGAATGGGAGGAGGAAAGCGAAATGCGAGCTGGGGGCTCCCATTCTCTCTACTTTTGGCGCAGGAGGTGTGGTGGAGGTGGTCGCGCCAGTCAAAAGGTGGGAGGCCATCATCATCACCGGCATCATGGACTTATAATCTTCGGCCTTGCTCTGAAATCCAAACCGGTCCACCGGAAAGCCACCAGCTTGGCCTCACTGGAGCTGAGAAAAGGCGAAATCATCAGCAAGCAAGGACCTTTGAGGCCCGGATCAGAAGAAAAAGAAGAAAGAGCGAGGCAGGAAATCCGAACCTCCAAAGAAAAAGAGCGTGGGAGCTCCGAAGAGCACCGGAAGGGAGTCCAACGGAGGCCAGGAGAAATCTAGGAGATACGGATGAATCACAGAGAGAGACTGAGATCCAAGTCTCACTCCACCTTGTAGGGGTCGAGCTGGAGAATGAGGAGAGGGAGAGAGAGAGCATATACTCCAAAACAGCGAGGACAGAGATAGAGAGCACTCGGTTATTTCTTTTTCTCTGTCTCACCCTCAAGGGTAGCAGAATAGCATTATTAGGAAGAGGTAGGGTCTCTCTCTCTCTCTCTCTCTCTCTCTCTCTCTCTTGCCTTTCTGCTTGGAATATCCTCCAAATAGAGGAAAACGAGTGTTTGTCTTGGGGACTGAGAGGAAGGTTGTGGACGGCCTTGACCGAGTGCGAGTGTTTTTGGCGGAAGACCGAGTGGGTGATGAGATGTAAGGTAACAGCCGTTATGTATCATGACGCCGTTATACCTATTTTGGGTCCTCCTGCCCCAAAATATGATGGTAAAAACTAAATAATCATTTGTGTGCTGTACTCGGCATCATTCAGATTCATTCTGCATTTTCCCTATCACCCTAAATAAAAATTTTTAATTTTAATCTCCATGCTAGAATTTATAAATAGTTATTATTGGTAATGAATTTTGTAAAATATTATCAATTTATCATTTGAATGGATAACCATATATATATATATATATATATATATATATATATATATATATATATATATATATATATATATATATATCAACTGCTTATTTAATTTTTGTTGCTATGTACACATCCTTTTTCAAAAAAAAAAGAATGATGGTTATGTTACTGTTACGGGGGAAATAAGCCGCCATGCCCCACGTGACCGGCACGCGCGCCCAGGAAGACTATGACTGCCCTTTGATCCAGCAATCCGACCCCGAGTCGGACATCCTCGGCCCCGCAGCCCGACCCCGAGTCGGCTGCCCTTTTGATCCAGCAATCCGACCCCGAGTCGGACATCCTCGGCTCCGCAGCCCGACCCCGAGTCGGCTGCCCCTTGATCCAGCAATCCGACCCTGAGTCGGATATCCTCGGCTCCGCAGCCCGACCCCGAGTCGGCTGCCCCTTGATCCAGCAATCCGACCCCGAGTCGGATATCCTCGGCTCCGCAGCCCGACCCCGAGTCGGCTGCCCCTTGATCCAGCGCTCCGACCCCGAGTCGGAGATCTCTTGATAACGACAGGCTATTCCCCAGAGGCACGCCGCGGCCTCCTGCTCCACTACTCCCTGCAACGGCTGTATCCGATGCTGCTCCACGATCTCCTGCATCAGCCGTACAAAGCGGAGCCCCACTATGCCCTGACGTGGCTGTACCCGGTGCTGCTCCACGACGCCCTGTAACGGCCATGTCAGTGGCCACACCATCGTGCCCCACGATAACGAACCCCCCTGAGAGACCCCCCAGCCAGGTATATATGCGGCTGGGGGGAGAAAGGGGGGAGGTGAGCAATATCTCCCAGAGCACTCTCTTACTTGCGATTATCACCTCTCCTCCTCCTCCAATCTCCTCTGACTTGACCGTCGGAGGGCCATCACCACCCTGGTGGTGGTGCAAGGCTTGTTTGCAGGTTTCTTGGCGGAAGGTGGAGCGCAACCAACACCAACCAAAACAACTCAGACGGAACCCCGTTCACACCGCAGTGCCAATCGTTCACGGTTTGGACCACCAGCAACAGTTGGCGCTAGAGGAAGGGAACCGAATCTTAGAACGATCGTAATGGCACGGCAAGGTGGTCGTGGAGCTTCCAATGCTTCCGGTCGCGGAGCCTCTCGCGCCTCCGGCCGGGAGGCTGCTGCGTCCCCAACGCACTCTCAGCAGCACTCCACCGCCCCTTCTCCCATTCAGACGGTCGAAGCTGCCCAGTTCGACCAGCTAGCCCAGCAGGTTCGCACCCTCGCGGAGGCAGTGCAGAATCTGCAGGGCGTGATCTCTCGGGTGCCGCAACGGGCTCAGGAGCCGCTGCCCCCCGAGCACTCGCCTCTTCCTCACAACCCGCGCTCCTTCCTCTCCCATGGAGAGGAGCGCCGGCGCGAGGAGGATTCTCGAGTGCGGTCCATTCTGCCAGGACCTTCTCATCGGAGCTGTGCGGGGTACGAGAGGCGGACCCGGGCGCGTTCTCAGACACCCCAGTCCTCGAGGGGCCCGCACTCCAGTCGGTCCCCCTCGCGCCGCTCCTTGTCCCCCACCCACCGGTCGCGCTCCCTGGACCGGCGGGTGGACGATCTCCACAGACAACTCCAGGTCCTGAAGGGTCACTCCAAAGATCCCTTCGCTGACTTGGAGATCTCCTCCCAGCCGGCGCTTGCCTCGAGGATCCTGCGGACCCCGAACCCGCCGGGGTTCAAAATGCCGGCGATCGAACCCTACGACGGGGCGGCGGACCCGCGGGACCACGTGGAGAGTTTCAGGACTCTTATGCTCCTCCATGGAGCATCGGATCCGCTCCTCTACAAGGCCTTCCCGGCGACCCTCCGTGGCCCGGCAAGGGCATGGTTCGCCGGCCTGGAGGCTAACTCCATCCAGTCCTTCGACCAGTTCACCCGCTTCTTCATCAGCCATTTCGCCGTCAGTAGCAGGCGGCGACTGGTCTCCGACTCCCTCTTTGATGTCCGGCAAAACGAGGGAGAAAGCCTGCGGGATTATCTCACCCGCTTCAACAAGGCTACACTGGAGGTCCGGAACCTGAGCCAGGAAGTGGCTCTCTCAGCCCTGAAGCGTGGCTTCCGGAAGGGCAGACTCACCTTCTCCCTGGACAAACGCCTGCCGCGGAGTTTCCCGGAGCTGTTATCTCGGGCAAACCAGTATGCAGACGCCGAGGAGGCAGCCTCCCACCGGAACAAGGAGGCCGCCGAGGCCCCTCTAAAGCCCGGGAAGAAAAGGCGAAAAGAGGCACCCCAGAGGAGGAGCCCGACGCCTCAACGCCGGCGCAGAAGCCCGTCACCAGCAAGGAACCACGGCGCCACACGCCCTCGTTCTCCGCACCGACGCTTCAACCGGTATACCCCACTCCTGGCCCCCCGGGCCCAGATCCTCATGGAGGTCAAGGGGCGGGAGGACCTCCCGGTCCCGAGGCAGATGAAGAAGATCCCTGGGAGGAGGCCTTCTCGGGCGTACTGTGAGTACCACCGAGACCACGGCCACGATACCGAAGACTGCTTCCAGCTTCGGGACGAGATCGAGGCTCTCATTCGCCGAGGGCGTCTCGGTCGATATGTAAACGACCGACGTCCCCCGGCAGACCCGCGTCCGGCCGACCCGGCCCCTCAGGAGCCTCGGGAGCAGAATCGACCCGTTGCGGGAGTGATCCACACCATCACTGGGGGCTGCTCTCGGCCCGTGAGGAACGCAGGGGGCTCGGCGGAAGCATCAGGAGTGGCCGTCGCGAAGAGGCACCGGGTCGGAAATGTAATCACTTTTTGTGATGAAGATGTAAAGGGGGTTCAGACTCCCCACGATGACGCCATGGTGATCTCTCTCACTATGGCGAACTATGATGTAAGGCGTGTTCTTGTGGATAGTGGAAGCTCAGCTGATATTTTGTATTATGAGGCCTTCCAAAAGATGAGCTTGTCCCGACAATTGTTGCACAAAACATCCACCCCCCTCATAGGATTCACTGGAGACGCTATCTCGGCCGAAGGTGTCATTGAGCTGCCTGTGACTGCGGGCGTTGCACCCGCAGAAGCCACGGTGCGACTCGGGTTCTTGGTCGTCCGTGTCCCCTCGGCCTACAACGCTATCCTCGGATGACCCGGACTGAACGCCCTTCGCGCGGTGGTTTCTACCTACCATTTGCTCATGCGGTTCCCCACGGCGGCCGGGATTGGAGAGATCCGAGGTGACCAACCAACCGCACGGCAGTGTTTCCTAGCAACTCTCAAAGGGAAGAAGCCCATGGAGGCCCTAAGCGTCGAGTCCCTTGACGCCAGAGACGAAGTGGCCTTGCGGCACGGGGAGCCGGCCGAGGGCGTAATCGAAGTTCCCCTCGAAGAAGGCCGCCCGGACCGCACGGTCCGGGTCGGAGCCAACCTCGACTTGGAAGCTCGGCTCCGGTTAGTGGAATTCCTCCGAGCCAATGCTGATGTGTTTGCCTGGTCGGCGGCCGATGTACCTGGGATCGACCCGGAGGTCATTTCTCACGCCCTCAACGTCGACCCGACCCACCGACCAGTAAAGCAAAAGAAGAGACACTGTGCCCCGGATCGGATCCGGGTGGTCGACCAGGAGGTAGACAAACTCTTGGAGGCAGGTTTCATAAGGGAAGTGAGCTACCCCGAGTGGCTGGCAAACGTCGTACTTGTCCGGAAGGCGAGCGGGAAGTGGAGGATGTGCGTCGACTACACCGACCTGAACAAGGCGTGCCCCAAGGATAGCTTTCCGCTCCCGCGAATAGACCAACTGGTCGACGCGACTTCCGGATATCAGCTGCTGTCTTTCATGGACGCCTTCTCCGGCTACAACCAAATAATGATGGCTCCACAGGACGAGGAGAAAACGGCCTTCATAACAGACAGGGGGCTGTACTGTTACAAGGTAATGCCCTTCGGTCTGAAGAACGCTGGCGCTACTTACCAGCGCCTCGTCAATAAAATCTTCAAGGAGCAGATCGGCCGGAACATGGAGGTGTACGTGGACGATATGCTGGTAAAGAGCCGCCATGCGGATCAGCACATTGCGGATCTGGAGGAGACCTTCGCCACCTTGCGGAAGTTTCGTATGAAGCTAAACCCAGCGAAGTGCGCCTTTGGTGCTTCGGCCGGGAGGTTCCTCGGCTTCATTGTCAACCAGCGGGGGATCGAGGCCAACCCGGACAAAATCAAGGCCATCCAAGATATGTCCCCTCCGACCAAAGTGAAGGAGGTTCAGGAGCTCGCTGGGAGGGTCGCCGCGCTCGGACGATTTGTGGCAAAATCGGCCGAACGCTGCCAACCGTTCTTCAAGGTGTTGAAGCGCCCGAAAGACTTCCTCTGGACGGCTGAATGTCAAGTGGCGTTCGACCAGCTCAAGGAGTACATGGCGTCTCCTCCCCTGCTGTCCAAGCCGCAAGAGGGGGAGATGCTCTACCTTTACCTGGCGGTCTCCCCAACCGCAGTCAGCGCAGTACTGGTTCGGGAAGAGGCAAAACTTCAGAAGCCCGTGTACTACACCAGCCGAGTCCTCCGGGATGCCGAGACGCGGTACACGAAGGCTGAAAAGATCGCCTTCGCGCTGCTGACTGCGGCCAGGAGGCTTCGCCCCTATTTCCAGGCTCATTCTGTCACCCTTTTGACCGATCAACCACTGCGGCAGATCCTCAGCAATCCTGAGAATGCGGGACGGCTGGTGAAGTGGGCAGTAGAACTTGGTGAGTTCGACATCCGCTACCAGCCCCGGCCCGCCATCAAGGCCCAGGTGCTCGCGGACTTTCTCGCTGAGTGCACTGTGCAGGAGGCGGAACCTAGGCCGCCGGAAACACCCAGCCTCGACCTCCCGATCTGGACGCTCCACATTGACGGGTCGTCGAACCCTGAAGGTGGAGGGGCTGGGCTGGTCCTTACCAATCCCGATGGAGTGATAGCCGAGTATGCCTTGAGGTTCGGATTTCCAGTGACCAACAATGAGGCGGAGTACAAGGCCCTAGTCACGGGACTCAAACTCGCCAAGGAGCTCGGCATCCGGCGTCTGAAGGTCTTCACCGACTCCCAGCTGGTAGTCGGGCAGGTTCGAGGAGAGTTCGAGGCACGGAGCCCGACCATGCAGAGCTACGTCCGGAAGGTGCAAGCACTCATTCCCGACCTCGGCAGTATTGACATTCAGCAGGTCCCAAGGAGCGAAAATGCTAGGGCCGACAGGTTGTCCCGCTTGGTGGGCGCTGAGGCACACAACCTGTCAAGGGCGATATACCTGGAGACCCTAGATGCCCCGAGTATCGGCGAGGCTGAAGCGGTGATGGCAATTGATCCGGAACCATCTTGGATGGACCCGCTTGTAGCTTACCTCGCCGAAGGGATCCTCCCCGAAGATGAAGATCAAGCTCGGCGACTTGTTATGAAGTCCGCCCACTACGTACTCTACGAAGGGAGGCTGTATCGGACCTCGTTCACCGCCCCCCTCTTAAGGTGCCTCCGCCCTTCGGAAGCGGCTTACGCCCTCGGCGAAGTCCACGAAGGCATCTGCGGATCGCACCTGGGGGCTAGGTCCCTGGCACATAAGATCATGAGGCAAGGCTACTATTGGCCGACCTTATTGGAAGACTCAAAGGATCACGTACGGAAATGCGACGCCTGCCAGCGCCACGCCAACATCCAGAGAGTCCCCTCTGTTCCCTTGGCGCCAATCACCGTCCCCTGGCCCTTTGCACAGTGGGGAATGGATATCCTCGGACCATTCCCCATCGCTTCGGCCCAGCGGAAATTTTTGATTGTCGCCATCGACTACTTCACCAAGTGGGTGGAGGCAGAGCCACTGGCCACCATCACGGAGGCGCAAGTCCGGAAGTTCGTAAAGAAGAACATCATTGTCCGATTTGGGGTACCTCGGGTCCTCATCTCGGATAACGGTCGACAGTTTGATAACAAGCATTTCCGAGACTTCTGCGAGGAGTTCGGGATCGAACATCGGTTCACGTCCGTGTCGCATCCCCAAACCAACGGCGAGGCCGAGGTCACAAATCGGACAATCCTCCAAGGTATCAAAGCGCGGATCGGACGGACGGGGCAAGCTTGGGTCGAGGAACTCGAGAATGTCCTTTGGGCGTATCGGACCACGCATCGGACTCCTACCGGGGAGACGCCTTTCAGCCTAACCTATGGCACGGAAGCCGTTGTCCCCGTAGAGCTCGGACTTCCCTCACCTCGGGTAGCCGCACACCGACCCGAGGCCAACTCGGAGCAACTCCAAGGGAACCTGGATCTCTTGGAAGAAGTAAGGAAAATGGCGCAGGTTCGGATGGCAATGTATCAGCGGAGGGTGGCCCGATATTACAACTCCAAAGTCCGACCGAAGCTTTTCAGAATTGAAGATCTGGTGCTGAGGCGAGCTAAGGCATCTCAACCTACGGAAGGTGGGAAGCTAGCGCCGAATTGGAAAGGCCCGTATAAAGTTCGTTGGGTAAACCGACCTGGCTCCTACCAGTTGGAAGCCCTAGATGGCCGAGAAATTCCAAGGGGCTGGAATTCCGCTAACCTGCGGATGTATTACCAGTAGAACAACAAGGCCAGAAAGACAATTTGAAAAGGTGCAACACTTTTCATTTCAATAATTTCTAGTTACAATGGCGTGCTCGTGTGATTACAAGGAATTCCCAGAGGGGAATTAGGGAGTAAAGAAAGCAAAGAAGAGGTGGAGAATCCGTGGAGCTGAGGACCGAGGATCCCAAACCCTCAACCCAAAGCAGCTGCAATCCCACCGAAAGTGGGTGCTTCTAACCGGAGGCGCCATCCAGCACCTCACCAAAAAAAAAAAACGAGGAGCCGCCGCAGAAGAAGCTCCCGCTGCCCCCAGGGGAACGCCGCCTCCAAAGGATATTCCCATCCTCCCCAGTGGTAGGAAAGAGAAGGAATACGAGGGGGAAGAGCATATGGAGGCGCGGTCCCGGACTGAGCGTCTGGTGCAGAGCTCGATCGGGAGGCTGAACTTCAAGGAGGGGAGATGTGATCCCGGATGAAACGCCTAGAGCGGAGTTCCGCCGGGAAGACCCTCCTTGTTGATCCCAGATGAAACGGCTAGTTGGCTGAAGTCGCAAGGGGAGCGTCCCCCCTTTCCTTCAACAGGAGTCTCTCAGTCATATGCCAAGGAGGAGGTCCGCGATCCATGGCAACCTGAACAGCTCCGGCTTGGCAAACTCCATCGTACCTGCACCTGTATTTATAGCCAAACTGCGGCCCCCTGGTCGTTCCGATGCGGGTGGCTCCAATAAATGCAGACGCATTGAAACCGGAGCCGTTCCGGCTCCCGAGGCGTATCTCCCCGCGATTTTCTAAGCGTCATTCTCCTTAAACCGCATTCTTTGTGCAGGACAACCCGGGTGTCATGTACCCCTAGGTCCACATATCTCCGCTCGCGCCCAGGCCGTATCCTCCTCGAAGAACCCGCGTATCGCGGCCGCTCAACTAACACTCCTCGCAAGCAGCAGCTGGCGATCCGATTTCCCAGGTAACGCATTAATTAGCGTTTAATGCCCTTCTCGTGTTCCCCCAGGCAACGCTTAGAGAAAAGGAGAAACATGATCGCGGCTGGCCACGGAGAAACCCCGTCGGGCAGCGAGCGACAAGCGCACGACCAGCGAGCGGAATTTCCCGAGGCTCGGCCCTCGGATGCCTGGCTAGCCCGATGATCATCCCGGGAGCAGACTAGCCGGAAGCCCCGACCGGTCGCCTCGGCTTGCGCCAGCCTTGGCCGACCAACGAGTGGAATGTCCCGAGGCTCGGCCCTCGGATGCCTGGCTAGCCCGATGATCATCCCGGGAGCAGACTAGCCGGAAGCCCCGACCGGTCGCCTCGGCTTGCGCCAGCCTTGGCCGACCAACGAGTGGAATGTCCCGAGGCTCGGCCCTCGGATGCCTGGCTAGCCCGATGATCATCCCGGGAGCAGACTAGCCGGAAGCCCCGACCGGTCGCCTCGGCTTGCGCCAGCCTTGGCCGACCAACGAGCGGAATTTCCTGAGGCTTGACAACCCTCGGATGCCTGGCTAGCCCGATGATCATCCCGGGAGCAGACTAGCCGGAAGCCCCGACCGGTCGCCTCGGCTTGCGCCAGCCTTGGCCGACCAACGAGCGGAATGACCCGAGGCTCGGCCCTCGGATGCCAGGCTAACCCGATGATCATCCCGGGAGCAGACTAGCCTGAAGCCCCGACCGGTCGCCTCGGCTTGCGCCAGCCTTGGCCGACCAACGAGCGGAATTTCCTGAGGCTTGACGGCCCTCGGATGCCTGGCTAACCCGATGATCATCCCGGGAGCAGACTAGCCGGAAGCCCCGACTGGTCGCCTCGGCTTGCGCCAGCCTTGGCCGGCCAACGAGTGGAAGGTCCCGAGGCTCGGCCCTCGGATGCCTGGCTAGCCCGATGATCATCCCGGGAGCAGACTAGCCGGAAGCCCCGACCGGCCGCCTCGGCTTGCGCCAGCCTTGGCCGACCAACGAGCGGAATTTTCTGAGGCTTGACAACCCTCGGATGCCTGGCTAGCCCGATGATCATCCCGGGAGCAGACTAGCCGGAAGCCCCGACCGGTCGCCTCGGCTTGCGCCAGCCTTGGCCGACCAACGAGCGGAATGACCCGAGGCTCGGCCCTCGGATGCCAGGCTAACCCGATGATCATCCCGGGAGCAGACTAGCCTGAAGCCCCGACCGGTCGCCTCGGCTTGCGCCAGCCTTGGCCGACCAACGAGCGGAATTTCCTGAGGCTTGACGGCCCTCGGATGCCTGGCTAACCCGATGATCATCCCGGGAGCAGACTAGCCGGAAGCCCCGACTGGTCGCCTCGGCTTGCGCCAGCCTTGGCCGGCCAACGAGTGGAAGGTCCCGAGGCTCGGCCCTCGGATGCCAGGCTAACCCGATGACCATCCCGGGAGCAGACTAGCCTGAAGCCCCGACCAGTTGCCTCGGCATGCGCCAGCCTTGGTCGACCAACGAGTGAAATTTCCTGAGGCCTAACCCTCGGATGCCTGGCTTAGCGCCGGAAGAATTTCCGGAGGCCTAACCCTCGGATGCCTGGCTTAGCGCCGGAAGAATTTCCTGAGGCCTAACCCTCGGATGCCTGGCTTGGCGCCGGAAGAATTTCCTGAGGCCTAACCCTCGGATGCCTGGCTTAGCGCCGGAAGAATTTCCCGAGGCCTAACCCTCGGATGCCTGGCTTAGCGCCGGAAGAATTTCCGGAGGCCTAACCCTCGGATACCTGGCTTAGCGCCGGAAGAATTTTCTGAGGCCTAACCCTCGGATGCCTGGCTTGGCGCCGGAAGAATTTCCTGAGGCCTAACCCTCGGATGCCTGGCTTAGCGCCGGAAGAATTTCCCGAGGCCTAACCCTCGGATGCCTGGCTTGGCGCCGGAAGAATTTCCTGAGGCCTAACCCTCGGATGCCTGGCTTAGCGCCGGAAGAATTTCCCGAGGCCTAACCCTCGGATGCCTGGCTTAGCGCCGGAAGAATTTCCCGAGGCCTAACCCTCGGATGCCTGGCTTAGCGCCGGAAGAATTTCTTGAGGCCCAACCCTCGGATGCCTGGCTTAGCGCCGGAAGAGTTTCCTGAGGCCTAACCCTCGGATGCCTGGCTTAGCGCCGGAAGAATTTCCTGAGGCCTAACCCTCGGATGCCTGGCTTAGCGCCGGAAGAGTTTTCTGGGGCCTAACCCTCGGATGCCTGGCTTAGCGCCGGAAGAATTTCCCGAGGCCTAACCCTCGGATGCCTGGCTTAGCGCCGGAAGAATTTCCCGAGGCCCAACCCTCGGATGCCTGGCTTAGCGCCGGAAGAGTTTCCTGAGGCCTAACCCTCGGATGCCTGGCCTAGCGCCGGAAGAATTTCGGGAGCCAGGAGTCAGCAAGACGCTACCGAGAGTTAAAAGAAAAAGAAGGACGAAGGCGAGATGAAGAAACATTCAACTTGCATTAATTTTCATTGTTTCAGGGCCGAGGCCCATACAATTTGGCAAAACCCCGGTATACAAAAAAAAAAGAGAGAAGACAACGAAAGGTACAAGAGGTCAGCTTGGAGGAACTCCCGGGTCGGGAACGTCGGGCTCGTCCGCAGGAGGTAGGGAAGCAGCAGGAGAACCAGCAGGCAATGGCGCCGGAGAGGAGTCGAGAAGGGAAATCTCGCTCAGGTCAACTTCGGGGTACTTAGCCGACACCCTTGCCAGGCCCTCCTCGAAGCCTAAGATAAAGGCTTCGGCCCCCGCGTCCGACGCGTCACGGACAAACTCGTCGGACTGACGATAGGTCTGTACTGCCTCCGACATATCATGAGCGAACTCGGCGGACTGGCGATAAGCCTCTACCGCCTGACGTCCGATTTCCGCACTCCTCTCGGCCAGCGCCGCCTCTGCCCGCTCCATAATCTGGGCTTTCGCCTCCAAGACCTTCGCCACAATCCGGCCTTCCGCCTCGGTGGAGACCCTCAGCAGCTCAGCCCGAGCCTCCTTGTGCTTCGCTTCGGCAGCAATGCGAGCAGCCTCAGCCTCCGTCAGGCGCGAATGAAGCTCCTGATCGCTCGCACGGGACTTCTCCAAGGCCGACTCCAATTCGCCCAGCTTAGCTTCAAGAGACCGGATTCGGTTGCGGGCGTTGTCGGCTGACCGCTGGGCCTTCTCCCACCTCTCCCGGTAGTCGGCAGCCTTCCGGGACTGCTTCTCGGCCCGCTCATCCGCCTTCTTGACCTCGCCCTCGAGACCCGAGGCAACCTTGAGCTGCTCCTGAGCCTCCAACAGTTGCTTCTCGAGGGCAGCAAAGCCGAGTGCCCGCTCTTCGGCCTCCCGGAGCCTCGCCTCGAAGTCCCCGGTCGTCCTGCCTGCCACAGCCTGGCCTCCCTTTTCCACTGCTTTCAGCCGGTCCTCGGCCTTCGCCAGAAGCCCCGCCTGTTCCTTGTAGCACTCCTCCAGACGGATCATGTACTGGGCGAGCTAAGAAATAGGAAAAATAAGGGAGTCAGGCGGAGAACAACAGAGCCAATAAATGGTGAAAAGCGGCCAGAAGAACACTCACCGACATGAGACAGACACAGCTGGCAGCCCCAACGTCAGAGACCTCCAACTCCCGGACCCGCCGACGGTCCTTCTCCAGCAGCACTGTTTCGATGAGATTTCGGGCGCCATCGGTAGTGAAGGCAGACCCCGATTTCTCCCCAGAGCCGGACGGTGGTTCTGCAGCCTTACCCCTATCCATCGCCTGGGGAAGAGTCCGGCCGATCGCGCTCGGGGCGGGGGTCACCCCAGGAATTGATAGGGTCCCGCTCGGTCGGGGCCTCGGCGCGTCCCTCCTCGAGTCATCAGGAGCCGACCGAGTCGAAGGCCGGGTCGGGGACCGATCACGCCCGACCCGTCCGTCTCGGGCAGGCTCGGATGATACCTCCGGAGTAGCGGCAATCTTACCACTGGAGGGCTGATACAGCGTCAGCTGCCGGTCCGTGCCCACGACGTCTCCCTGATCGGTGGGCCCGGACTCGTCGGTCGGCGTCGGAGGCACCTCCTTACGGGACTTCTTCGCCGGTGGGGCCCCGCTCGGAAGAGCTCGTTTCCTCCTCTGGGCTGCTTCCAGCAGGGACGCCCTACCAACAGCCTTTGTCTTCACCGACCGCATGACGTCGTCGATCTCTGCAAAAAGGACGGGATAGTCGGAGACGGAGAAACCAAAGGAAAGAACGGGACGAAAGAAGGGAAAAAGTCAAGAAAGAATCGGTGGCGGACTCACGGTCGGTGGGGACCGAGCTCAGACCGACATTCACCAAAGTATCCTCGGAAATAAGGCGGGCCACCGGGGGGAGCTGGCCCTCGGCAACCAACCCCTTCAAGGCGGCCAAGCCATCGGACTCCTCCCTTGACAGTCTCGATAGGCCGATCGGAGACTTCATCGGGGTCTCCCAGGTCGCCCTGATTTCCCAAGAGGGATCTGCATCAACAAAAAAGAAGCGCTCCTTCCATTTGTGAATGGAGGTAGGAGCCTCCTTGACAAGGCCGCATCCTCGCCGCGCTGCGAAGCACCACCACCCTTTGTCCTGGGGGTGGCCGCTCAGGCTGTAGAACTCCCAAAAAATATTCAGGGTGGCGGGGATCTCGTGCATACGGCAGAGAACCTGGAAGACCGTCAGGGCCCGCCACGAGTTCGGCACCAGTTGCGTCGGTGCCACTCTTAAACCCCGTAGCACCTGCATGACCAAGTCCGAAGGGGGAAAGCGGAACCCGGCCTGGAGAATGCCCTCATTGATGGCGATCTTCCCTGGAGGAGGATGGGACATCCTCTCCTCAGGCCCCGGGAGCGTGGCGTTGCAGGCCTCGGGAAGGTGGTACCGAGCCACGAGTCTGTCTAAGTCTGTGGCGACCAGCTCCGACTTAATTTGGTCTGCTCTCACTTCGCCCATTCCTAATGGCCAATAAACCTACGGTCAGGACGGGGACAGGAAGGGGGGAAAGACCGGAGCGACTGGAGTACACTAGTATAAGAGGGGAAAGTATGGAGAGCCCTAAGTAGAAGAATGGGGAAAACTCACCGGAAAAGAGGTAAGAACGGCTCCGAGAGCGCCAAAGGAGAAACAAGTGAACAGTCCGACGGCAGCAACAGCTGCGCAAAGGGGAAACTTGAAAATATCTGTAAAGAAGAAGACGGACGGGGAAAGGCCCCCGATTAAATAGGCGGAAAGGCAAGTGACGCCTCGATGACGCCAGAGGACGCCTGGCTGCCGAAGGGTCGCTCGCGCCCCAAAGGCGAATCGACACCATTAAGGAAGGATGTCCGCCGAAATCCTCAGACTGCCAGGTCGGCAATAACCGCCATACGCCATAAAAAGGGCGGGGAGCTCGAAGCGCGCGCGCCTCTCCGAGGAACGGCGGCAATCCCGAAACATCACTCCCTTCACCTGTTCCCCTTCTGGTTCCAGGCTCGGAAGTGGGGGGCTACTGTTACGGGGGAAATAAGCCGCCATGCCCCACGTGACCGGCACGCGCGCCCAGGAAGACTATGGCTGCCCTTTGATCCAGCAATCCGACCCCGAGTCGGACATCCTCGGCCCCGCAGCCCGACCCCGAGTCGGCTGCCCTTTTGATCCAGCAATCCGACCCCGAGTCGGACATCCTCGGCTCCGCAGCCCGACCCCGAGTCGGCTGCCCCTTGATCCAGCAATCCGACCCCGAGTCGGATATCCTCGGCTCCGCAGCCCGACCCCGAGTCGGCTGCCCCTTGATCCAGCAATCCGACCCCGAGTCGGATATCCTCGGCTCCGCAGCCCGACCCCGAGTCGGCTGCCCCTTGATCCAGCGCTCCGACCCCGAGTCGGAGATCTCTTGATAACGACAGGCTATTCCCCAGAGGCACGCCGCGGCCTCCTGCTCCACTACTCCCTGCAACGGCTGTATCCGATGCTGCTCCACGATCTCCTGCATCAGCCGTACAAAGCGGAGCCCCACTATGCCCTGACGTGGCCGTACCCGGTGCTGCTCCACGACGCCCTGTAACGGCCATGTCAGTGGCCACACCATCGTGCCCCACGATAACGAACCCCCCTGAGAGACCCCCCAGCCAGGTATATATGCGGCTGGGGGGAGAAAGGGGGGAGGTGAGCAATATCTCCCAGAGCACTCTCTTACTTGCGATTATCACCTCTCCTCCTCCTCCAATCTCCTCTGACTTGACCGTCGGAGGGCCATCACCACCCTGGTGGTGGTGCAAGGCTTGTTTGCAGGTTTCTTGGCGGAAGGTGGAGCGCAACCAACACCAACCAAAACAACTCAGACGGAACCCCGTTCACACCGCAGTGCCAATCGTTCACGGTTTGGACCACCAGCAACAGTTACAATAACTAATAGCCCTCTAAGAACCAAACAGAGTGTTTCACTTAGTTAGCCCACAAGCATAATTTACAACAAACTAATATTTTTATCGTTGTGGATAAAATCTGGCCTGAGGGCGACCACGCCGGAAGAAAGCCGAGGTGACGCCGGCCGGTGGTGGAGAAAGAGGGCTGCCTCCGGTGGTCCGGAGTACCTCCGAGAAGACGCCGACCAGAAAGGAGAAAAATGGCCACTCCCTGCACTCCGGAGTACTTGCACAAAGTCTTGGCCGGGAATTCCAGCGAAAGCCCTCTAATGGCTAAGTTAGCCGGACTTTTTTTGTGGAGTGGAGAGCTTTCTGAGTGCCTTTTCATGACCTCTTGTAGCTCAAAATAGCTTATAATGGCTTGTAGAAGCTTGCAAAGCTTACCGAGGGCCTTTCCTACTCTCTTTTTATAGGGTGAGGGTGAGGGCCATTACCTGAAATATCCGGCAGCTGGCCAATAGTTGGAGATATTGTCGGGTTACTCCCGCACGCGTTGCGACAATCGCAGCGGAAAGATACGCACAGGGTCGTTCATCTCATGAACGTCCTAGAGAACGTAGATTTCAAAAAAATTCTAAGTTCTCTAACTCAAAAAACTATGAAATCTTAACGGGAGATTAAAATTAAAGACTTGATTAATTTTCAGATCTATTATTCAGAATTGTAAAGATCATTTCTTTACCTTTGAGTGGGTAGATCTTCACCGCTATCTGATGATCACTGTATTTGGTTCGCTTGAAGCCGCACAAGCGTCCGGCCTCTACAGGTATCCATATGAGGTCGTGTGGAGTAATTGATAATATCCCAATTTGATTTTGATGAGACCAAAGCATTTGAGTATATTTTAAGTTATACTAATGAATTCAATCCAGTATATCAAGCAAAATTTGTAAGAATCCTCTTTTGAGTGCATGTGGAAATCAGCTTAAGTCAAAGGCTGAAACTCGAGTCGACTCCAAGTGTTTCAGACGTTCTGGCACAGGCTCGAGTCGACTCTGGCACACTGCGAGTCGACTCCGACTGAGAACAGACAGCAGGACAGAAAGATGAATCTCAGACCCTGTCACCGAGTCGACTTCTGAAGAATTCGAGTCGACTCCGATGATTGCCGAGTCGACCCCCGATAGTTCCGAGTCGACTCCAAGGAGTAACAGACAGAGAGACAGAGAAGTGGTTTCTGGATCCTGTTACCGAGTTGAATCCAGAAGAGTCGAGTCGACTCCAACGGTTGGCGAGTCGACTCCTAAACAAGCAAGAGCCGACTCTCAGAGGAATGCAAGACTAAAAGACAGTGAACCAACTTCGGGCTCTGAGAGCCGAGTCGACTCCAAGACGATCCGAGTCGACTCCGACGCAGTTCAACTCCAAAGACAGAAGATCAGTTTTTGGGCTCTGAGAGCCGAGTCAACTCCAAGACGATCCGAGTCGACTCCAAGGCAGTTCAACTCCAAAGACAGAAGACCAGTTTATCGGTCTCTGAGAGCCGAGTCGACTCCAAGAGAATCCGAGTCGACTCGAGGGAGTAAACCTGGAAGAAAGATCTCTAGAATCCTGAGAACGAGTCGTCTCCAAAGGGCCGAGTCATCTCCGGATACTGGCGAGTCGACTCCAAGTTTGGCCGAGTCGATTCCAGGACGGGACAGCACTTTAATTCAAATCCTGAACAGTGGGCGAGTCGTCTCCAGTAAAGCATGAGTCGACTCCCGCAGCAGCCGAGTCGACTCCAGATCGAGCGAGTCGACTCCGATCCCAACGGACACTTTGTCAGGAGTTGCAGATTGTGCAGAACGGCTCTAAAGTTGTGTCTAACGGCTAGTTTTCAAAGGGGACTGTTTAAATAGCCAGAGTAAACAGTAATAGACAACAAGAGAGAGATTCCATTCAAAGCAAAAGTGATTTCCACCTACCAAAGCCTCTCAAGAGTAAATACAAGAGAAAGAAGGAAGAAGTGCATTCAACTCCATCCTACGAACTCTTCCCTCGCATTCAAGGCTCTCCATCTGACAGCAAATCTTCAGCACACTCCAAGAGGAGTCTCAGAGTTCGAGAAGCCCCTTCTTCCCTTTCCAAAAATTGTTTGAGGGCTTCTAACTCTATTCTATTCATATTTGTCATATTTGCTTTTTAAGAAGCTATCCTTGTACTCTTTCCAAACTGTTTCTCTTACATGATTCAATCAGGGGATTGAATCAAGGGTGTTAAGGTTAGTTGGTGAGCCGAGGGTAAAACCAACGGTGTAAGGGTTCGATTGTGATCCCGAAAAAACAATTGGGTGGTTTTAGTTGGTGAGCCTGGGAAAACCAACCGAGTTCGTTGTGATCTCGTAAAACAACAAGTTGGGTTGTGAACTTGTAAAACAACCGGCTGTAATCCGAGGGATTATAGTGAACTCCCAAGTGAAGCTTGGGGAGTGGACGTAGGAGCAAGGGTTAGCTCCGAACCACTATAAATTTTTTTGTGTTTGTGATTGGTTCATTGTCTCTTCCATCTCCTTCATTCACTGCATATAGTAAACTAATTAATCCACTTGCAATAAGGTTTAATTAGTTACTCATTAAGTTTTTATCTGTAATAATTACTTAAAACCCAATTCACCCCTCCTCTTGGGTTGTCACCTTGGGCAACAAGTGGTATCAGAGCCGGAACTCTTACATTAAAAGAGTAAAAGATCAAAATGACAACCCCATTTAGATCTTCTCTTATTGAGGGGCAATCGACCCATAGACCTCCATTTTTCAATGGAACCGACTACACCTATTGGAAGGCTAGGATGAGGATATTTATCCAAGCTCAAGATTATGAGATTTGGAGCACCATAGTTAATGGACCATACATTCCTTCTATTTTTGTAGATGGTATTACTATTCCCAAACTTGAAAAAGATTGGGATGACAATGATATAAGGAAGGCACAACTAAATGCCAAAGCAATGAATGTGCTTTATTGTGCCTTAGACCGCAATGAATTCAATAGAGTCTCTACTTGCAATTCTGCAAAAGAGATATGGGACAGACTTGAAGTGACCCACGAAGGCACGAATCAAGTCAAGCAATTTAAAATAAACATGCTTGTTCATAAGTATGAACTATTTAAAATGGATTCTAATGAAACTATCACTTGCATGTTTACTAGATTTACTGATATCGTCAATGGTCTAAAAAGCCTTGGCAAAAGTTATGCTAATAGTGACCTTGTCAGGAAAATACTTCGATCTTTGCCAAGGTCATGGGAAGCCAAGGTAACGGCAATCCAAGTAGCCAAGGACTTGAACAAGCTGCCACTTGAGGAGCTTCTTGGATCCCTTATGACGCATGAGCTCACGATGAAACAACACAGCGAAGAAGAATCCACTCATAAGAAAAAGGTAATAGCCCTCAAATCTACTTCTTCTAACAAAGATCTATCTTGCAGTAGCAGCAGCGAAGAAGAAGATAATGAGGGAGATGATGATGAGGCTCTTCTCATGCGAAAGTTCAGAAAATTCATCAACCGGAAGAAGTCCTTTCATCAGAGGAGAGGTCCCTCAAGTTCCTACTACAAGGATAAAGGTAAGGAAAGAAAAAATGAAGGAATCGGATGCTATGAATGCAAGAAGCCGGGATATTTCAAAGTTGATTGTCCCTTGCTGAAGAAGGCCAGCAAATTTAAGAAAAAGAAAGTCCTCGTCTCCACTTTGACGGACTCCGATTCATCATCATCATCATCGGATGAGGAACAAGAGAAAAAAGCCAACTTTTGTTTTATGGCGAATGAAAATGAGGTAACATCTGAAACGAATTTAGATTTTACCTTTGATGAATTGTATAATGCTTTTAATGAACTAATGGATGAATATAAGACAATAAATCTTAAGAATAAAGAGCTAAAACTAACTAATCAATCTCACTCCCATAAATACGATAAATTAATTAAGGATAAGGATTTTACCATTAAAGAAAATTTGGAACTTAAAACAAACAACCAAATGTTAATTCAAAAAACTAATACCTTACTTAAAGATAACGAAAAACTAACCAAGAAAATTTCAGAACTTAAAAACGGTAAACAAACTATAAAAGATAATCTCACAAAAGACTTAAACATACTGAAAACAGAAAAACAAAAGCTAATAAAAGAACTTGAAAAATACAAACCTATTGTTGAAAAGTTTACATATAGCTCTGAAAAATTGGAAATGATACTTAATAATCAACGAGCTGTGTTTAATAGAGCTGGTTTAGGGTATAAACCTAAGAATAAGCAAAAGCTCCTTAAAAATTTCTTTGTGAAAGCAGGGGAAAGTAAAACTAAGAATATAACCTATTTTTGCTGTGGAAGAATAGGGCATAAAGCTAATGTGTGTGACCATAGGAAAGGAAAAGCTAAAAGGAAAATTAAAAAGGTTTGGGTTCCAAAAGGAACCAACATTACTAACCATGAAGGATCCAAGAAAACTTGGGTACCTAAAATTGTATGATTTCCTTGTGTAGGAGTGTCTTGCAGCCAAAGTCGACAAAAACTGTTGGTACTTGGATAGTGGCTGCTCAAGATACATGACGGGTGACAAGGAGCAATTCTTCATCCTAGAGCCTAAAAAGGGAGGTGCTATGACATTTGGAGACAACAACCAAGGTCACATCGTTGGTATAGGTAAAGTACAAATCACCTCTTCAACCTTTGTTGATAATGTACGATTTGTAGATGGTCTTAAGCATAATTTACTTAGCATAAGTCAATTATGTGATAGAGGGTTTGATGTTCTGTTTAAGCCAACTCTTTGCATCATAACCAACTCAAGTGACAATAGCTTAGTATTCAAAGGAATAAGACGTGGTAATGTGTACGTAGTAGATCTTGAAGATCTTGACAAAAATAATCCTTGTTTAGTAGCTAGTGATACTAAGCTTAATGATGCAAGTTGGTTATGGCACCGTAAGTTAGGTCATGCAAGTATAGATACAATCACAAGACTAGTTAAAAGAGATTCCGTAATAGGTTTGCCAAAACTAAAATTTGAGAAAAATAAAATTTGTGAAGCTTGTCAATATGGCAAACAATCTAGGAGCTCTTTTAAATCCATAAATTGTGTCACTACTACTAGACCCCTTGAACTACTACACATGGATCTATTTGGACCAACTAGAACCACAAGCCTTGGTGGAAATAAGTATGGCCTTGTCATTGTAGATGATTTTTCTAGATACACATGGGTCATGTTCTTAGCTCATAAAGATGAAGTATTTTCAGTATTTAAGAAATTTCATAAGAAAGTTACTAATTCAAGAAATGCTTCAGTTATAGCTATTAGGAGTGATCATGGAACGGAATTTGAAAATCATCTATTTGATGAATTTTGCAGTAAAAAGAAAATAACTCATAATTTCTCTGCACCTAGGACACCACAACAAAATGGAGTTGTAGAAAGAAAAAATAGAACCCTAGAGGAAATGGCTAGAACCATGTTGTGTGAAAGTAACCTCCCTAAGTATTTTTGGGAAGAAGCCATTAATACATCATGTCATATATTAAATAGAGTCTTATTAAGACCAATTATAAAGAAAACACCCTATGAACTTTGGAGAGATAGAAAGCCCAAAGTAAACTATTTTCATGTTTTTGGATGTAGGTGTTTCATTCATAATAATGGCAAAGATAACTTAAGTAAATTTGATTCTAAATCAGATGAAGGTATCTTTTTGGGATATTCCACATTAAGTAAAACTTATAGAGTCTTTAACAAAAGAACCCTTGTTATTGAAGAGTCTATACATGTTGTTTTTGATGATTCTAATGATATCTCTTCTAGCAAGAAAGTAGCTCTTGATGATGATGCAGAAATTTTTGAAGAAAGGATAGATGAGATGACACTACAAGAGGATGAACCAAAACAAATTGGAGAAGCTTCAACAAGCCAAGAGGTAATTGTTGATCATGGGCTGACTAAGGCTTGGAGGTATGCTCATGGTCATCCTAAGGAATTAATTTTAGATGATCCATCTCAACCTGTTAGAACTAGAATCTCTTAGGAACTTAAATAATCATCTAACATTTGTCTCACACTTTGAACCTAAAAACATAGAAGAAGCTGAAAATGATACAAATTGGATAAATGCGATGCAAGAAGAGCTAAACCAATTTACTAGAAATAAAGTATGGAATCTAGTTGAACGACCCACTGAATACTCAATAATAGGAACTAAATAGATATATAAAAATAAACTTGATGAAAATGGAATCATGATTAGGAACAAGTCTAGGCTAGTAGCAAAGGGATATAATCAAGAAGAAGGTATAGACTTTGATGAAACTTTTGCTCCTGTAGCTAGACTTGAAGCAATTAGATTGTTACTAGCATTTGCATGCTCTAAAGACCTCAAACTATTTCAAATGGATGTAAAAAGTGCCTTTTTGAATGGGTATATTAATGAGGAGGTGTATGTAGAACAACCTCCTGGTTTTGAAAATCATCAATACCCCAATCATGTTTATAAACTAAACAAAGCACTTTATGGTCTGAAACAAGCTCCTAGAGCATGGTATGAAAGACTTAGCAAATTTCTATTAGACCATGAATTCTCTAGAGGGAACGTTGATACAATACTGTTTTTAAAGAAGAAAAATAAAGATATGTTAGTAGTTCAGATTTATGTAGATGATATAATTTTCGGTGCTACTAACAATCGCCTCTGCGAAGAATTTGCTGACTTAATGCAAAGTGAATTCGAAATGAGCATGATGGGAGAGCTGAACTATTTCCTCGGGCTCCAAATCAAACAATCTAAAGAAGGCATCTTCATCTGTCAAGCAAAATACATCAAGGAGATGCTTAAGAAGTTTTGATATGGAAGGAAACAAGTCAATCAGCACACTCATGAGTTCATCATGCAAACTAGACAAAGATGAATCAGGTAAATCAGTAGATCAAAAGATGTATAGAGGTATGATAGGATCTTTATTATATCTCACTGCAAGTAGACCTGATATCATGTTTAGTGTATGCATGTGTGCTAAATATCAATCTAATCCTAAGGAATCACACTTAATTGCTGTTAAGAGAATCTTTAAATACCTAATAGGAACAAAAAATATAGGTTTATGGTACTCTAAAGAATCAAACATAAACTTAATAGGGTACACTGATTCAGACTTCGCTGGTTGTAAACTTGATAGAAAAAGCACCAGCGGGTCATGTCAATTCTTAGGAGAAAACTTAATCTCTTGGTTTAGCAAGAAATAAAACTCGGTTGCACTATCTACGGCTGAAGCCGAATATGTAGCTGCTGGGAGTTGTTGTGCTCAAATCTTGTGGATTAAACAACAACTTGAAGATTATGGCATTAAACAAGATAAAATTCCTATTAACTGTGATAATACAAGTGCCATTAATCTAACTAAAAATCCAATTCAACATTCAAGAACTAAACACATTGAGATAAGACATCACTTCATAAGAGATCATGTTCTGAATGGTGATGTGACACTTCAATTTGTTTGTACTGATGATCAACTTACTGATATCTTCACAAAACTTTTGAGTGAAGATCGATTTTGTATGCTTAGAAGAGGGTTAGGAGTGATTGATCCATTTTAGTGATACTCTCCTCTATGTCGCTGATTTTGATGATTAGTTTATGTTGGACATAGGACCCTCTTATCTATGATCATCAAACCAGTTCTTAAAGTTGAGATAGCTTCATAACTCTCTCCTTTGGCACGGAAATAAAAAGATTTTTGGTTATGTGCCAGAATTCGAGTCGACTCGAACAGATTTTGGAGTCGGCTCGTGGGGGAGTCGACTTGCGCATATTTGGGAGTCGACTCGAGGTCGAGTCGACTCGCAACTTACTGGAGTCGATTCGAGGTCGGAAATCCGACTCTTAACCCTAAGCGAAATGTTTTTCTCTTCACTTCTATTTTCAGCCGCCACTATTCAAAAACCCTAGAGCCGTCTCCGACCCATTTCAGGTCATCTCCGTCGAGTTTTTTCGCCCATTTTTCATGTCCTTCCCTGTGTTTAGGTCAAAAATGCCTAGGAAAATCGTAGTCCCAAGCCGGAAGAGACCTCTCTCCACGAGCGGCGCCGAGCGACGGTCAAAGGCTCGGAACGAACCCGCGAGGCCACCACCTCCGGTTCCTTCCCCGCCTAGGCCGGTTCCCTCGCGTCCGTGCGCCGGGAAGGTTGTCTCTACCGGGAGGCAAGTCAACTTTGACTTCCTCTCCCGGGAAGGGTTCAACCTAGGGCATCACCATAGGACCCAGGGCTTAGAGTTCTTCTGCTCACTTGACCTCCCTACCTATCCAGGGTTAGTTAGGGAATTCTACGCTACTGTCGCACGGGTTAGCGGCGGTATCCAGGGAACTGTAGTAGGTTTTCCTATTTTCATTTCGGAGGACTTCATTGCTCGAGTCCTCCATCTTTCCAGTGAGGGGATTGTTCCCACACACCCCTCCGATAGGACAGAGGCCCTTACGGCCATCTTAGGGAGTCCACCTCTATCCCCCATAGAGGAGGTGTTCGCAAATCAGCTTTCGGCTGAAATGCGGCTTCTCCTAAGTATCATTTCTAGGACTCTCTTCCCA
This sequence comes from Phoenix dactylifera, assembly GCF_051530095.1. Taxonomy (NCBI): domain Eukaryota; kingdom Viridiplantae; phylum Streptophyta; class Magnoliopsida; order Arecales; family Arecaceae; genus Phoenix; species Phoenix dactylifera. Next base: position 437,380 of record NC_143204.1, on the reverse strand, counting down.
AAGACTGGTAGGTTTGACATCATTTCAGAGAGAGACCTAGCCTTGATGTTCTACCTCCTCCAAGACACTCCCATCAACTTTCCTAAACTCATCTACAAATACCTTTGTGAACCCCTAGACAAACCTAGGTTGAGTCTCCCTTACGGTATACTATTCATCCTCATTTTTAGAAAGTTAGAGGTCCCTATCCCTAAGGGGGAACCCTCTCGCTCACTGCGTTTTACAGATCGCATGGGTGAGGGGACCTTTCATCGGATGGGATTCCACAAGGTCGGGGGAGTCTGGGTTCGGAAATTATCCACATCCACACCATCTGACCCTACCACTCATCACTCTCCTAGCTCTGACCATGACCAGGAGCACTGCACAGATCTTCCCACTTCTGGTCCTACCTATACTGAGCCCTCCACCTCCACTGCCCCACCTTCTCAGCAGCAACCCCTAGAGGTTAGGATATCTTCTGAGCAGCTTCGGGAGTTGCGGCAGGAGATAGTGAGGGAGCTGAGGGATGACCTGCTGAGGGAGCTTCGAGGTCCTCAGACTGCTCCCTCCACCGAGCTAGTTCCCTCCCTGGCAGCAGTGGCCGAGATGACTGCGCACCTGAGGGAAGAGATATCCAATGTGCGAAGCCTGGTTCAAGCTCAATATTGGAACATGAGTGACGTCAAGGACGACACGAAGAAGATGCGAGACGGCATCCGACAGGAGCTAGGCAGCCAGAGCCAGGGTGCGGAGCGACTAGCACATACATTGATCTCCAGGCTGGACACCCTCCAGGAGAGTGTGACCGAGCTTACCAAGGTTCAGTCGAGGGCCACTTCAGAGATCATAGTTCAGCTAGGGAACGTTCAAGAGGCGCTCAGCTTGGTCTTGAAACACACGCGACTAGGACCAGGAGCCTCATCCTCAAAGAAACCCTAGTGTAGCTTTGTTTTCTATCTTATGATGTATTTGTTTCTATACTTGTATTTTTTTTTACAATTGTACTCAAATTAGCATCAATACAATGAGTAGACACTTTCTTACAAAACTGTGCAATACTTTTCTATGTTCTGCGCTTCTTTTTGCTATGATGACAAAAAGGGGGAGAAAATATGATGAATTGAATATAAAGGGAATCACAAAAAAAAGAAAATTCTTAAAGCAAAATGTAATTTGTTCTAAGTGGATTCGATACCTCGAGGCTCATTATCTCTCTGTTGGGCTCCTCAAGGAGTAATCTTCAGAATCTATTCAAAGGATATTCGGAGATTAGTTGAATCATACTCAAGAACAAATTGTCTGATTTTCCTCTGAAAGTAAGAATTTAAGCTAAAAAGATTCAAGACTTTAAAAGAAAATTCAATACGTCTAAGCAAAACTGAATGCATATGTTGAGGGGGAGAATATGAAATCTTAAGAAAGCAAATTCATTAAACACATATAAGCCAAACAATTGATTGCATGATATGAAGGCTTATATAATTCCAAATGAAAGGGGGAGCTTTAATTTTAGGATTTACTGATTCATACCTTTCAATTCTGGATAAATTAAAATAACTAGACATTTGAGTTCATTTCAAAATTTTATTCTGAATCATCTTTTTAGATGGGTATTGCTCTCTTAAAATACTCAATGTTTTGTCATCATCAAAAAGGGGGAGATTGTGGAGTGATTGATAATACCCCAATTTGATTTTGATGAGACCAAAGCATTTGAGTATATTTTATATTATACTAATGAATTCAATCCAGTATATCAGGCAAAATTTGTAAGAATCCTCTTTTGAGTGCATGTGGAAATCAGCTTAAGTCAAAGGCTGAAACTCGAGTCGACTCCGGACGATTTCGAGTCGACTCCAAGTGTTTCAGACGTTCTGGCACAGGCTCGAGTCGACTCCGGCACACTGCGAGTCGACTCCGACGGAGAACAGACAGCAGGACAGAAAGATGAATCTCAGACCCTGTCACCGAGTCGACTCCTGAAGAATTCGAGTCGACTCCGATGATTGCCGAGTCGACCCCCGATAGTTCCGAGTCGACTCCAAGGAGTAACAGACAGAGAGACAGAGAAGTGGTTTCTGGATCCTATTACCGAGTCGACTCTAGAAGAGTCGAGTCGACTCCAACGGTTGGCGAGTCGACTCCTAAACAAGCAAGAGCCGACTCTCAGAGGAATGCAAGACTAAAAGACAGTGAACCAACTTCGGGCTCTGAGAGCCGAGTCGACTCCAAGACGATCCGAGTCAACTCCGAGGCAGTTCAACTCCAAAGACAGAAGATCAGTTTTTGGGCTCTGAGAGCCGAGTCGACTCCAAGACGATCCGAGTAGACTCCGAGGCAGTTCAACTCCAAAGACAGAAGATCAATTTTTCGGTCTCTGAGAGCCGATGTCGACTCCAAGAGAATCCGAGTCGACTCGAGGGAGTAAACCTGGAAGAATGATCTCTGGAATCCTGAGAACGAGTTGTCTCCAAAGGGCCGAGTCATCTCCGGATACTGGCGAGTCGACTCCAAGTTTGGCCGAGTCGACTCCAGGATGGGACAGCACTTTAATTCAAATCCTGAACAGTGGGCGAGTCGTCTCCAGTAAAGCATGAGTCGACTCCCGCAACAGCCGAGTCGACTCCAGATCGAGCGAGTCGACTCCGATCCCAATGGACACTTTGTTAGGAGTTGCAGATTGTGCAGAACGGCTCTAAAGTTGTGTCTAATGGCTAGTTTTCAAAAGGGACTGTTTAAATAGCCAGAGTAAACAGTAATAGACAACAAGAGAGAGATTTCATTCAAAGCAAAAGTGATTTCCACCTACCAAAGCCTCTCAAGAGTAAATACAAGAGAAAGAAGGAAGAAGTGCATTCAACTCCATCCTACGAACTCTTCCCTCGCATTCAAGGCTCTTCATCTGACAGCAAATCTTCAGCACACTCCAAGAGGAGTCTCAGAGTTCGAGAAGCCCCGTCTTCCCTTTCCAAAAACTGTTTGAGGGCTTCTAACTCTATTCTATTCATATTTGTCATATTTGCTTTTTAAGAAGCTATCCTTGTACTCTTTCCAAACTGTTTCTCTTACTTGATTCAATCAGGGGATTGAATCAAGGGTGTTAAGGTTAGTTGGTGAGCCGAGGGTAAAACCAACGGTGTAAGGGTTCGATTGTGATCCCGGAAAAACAATCGGATGGTTTTAGTCGGTGAGCCTGGAAAAACCGACCGAGTTCGTTGTGATCTCGTAAAACAACAAGTTGGGTTGTGAACTTGTAAAACAACCGGCTGTAATTCGAGGGATTATAGTGAACTCCCAAGTAAAACTTGGGGAGTGGACGTAGGAGCAAGGGTTAGCTCCAAACCACTATAAAATTTCTTGTGTTTGTGATTGGTTCATTGTCTCTTCCATCCCCTTCATTCACTGCATATAGTAAACTAATTAATCCACTTGCAATAAGTTTTAATTAGTTACTCATTAAGTTTTTATCTGTAATAATTACTTAAAACCCAATTCACCCCCCCTCTTGGGTTGTCACCTTGGGCAACAGGTAAACTGCTCCAAAAAATCTTGATCTCACCGGGGTGCTAGCTTCCTTGCATTGATCACCTTTGATGGCTGATTTCCTCTCTCTCTTTCAATCAACTCCTTTGATTGCTTTGAGAGGATGAAGAAGGAGGAGGAAGAGGAAGAAGACGTCGGCCTTCTTCTCCCTTTCCTTGCTCACACTTGGAAGGAGAAGGAGGAAGGGGTTGGACGGCTGAAAGAGAGGAGTCACCAATGCATCCAATGCTCTTTTATGCCCCATGCCACCCCTCCTTTTATAGACATCTCATACCTAACTAAACAAGGAATAATTTCAATGAGAAATCACTCCTTGATTCATCCCTCCAAATTCTACCACACCTCTTACTTAATTCTCTCACACCCCTTACTTAAAAGGATTTTGGAGAGAATCAAGGGCTCTCATTTTGCCGTGTGGCAATCCAGGAGAAGAGGAGAAAGAGGAGGGGCGGATGCCCCTCCATGTGGCGTGTGGAACCAAACTAGGAAAGGAGTCCTTTCCTTTGGGCGTGTGACAAGGAGGAGGGGCGGATGCCCCTCCTTCTTTCCTCATTTTGGCCCGCATGAAGGATGGGACAATTCCATCCATTCATGCTTTAATTTTCTAATCCAATTAGGAAACATGTGGTCCCTCTTGATCAATTGAATTCTAATTCAATTAGAACCCAATGTGTCCTCCAATTTGATTCATGTGAATCCTAATCCAATTAGGATCCAAGTTGGACTTCATGAATTAAGTTCCTTATCTAATAAGGAGTTCTAATTGATTAAGCCCAATTGAATCAATCAAATTGCAGTCCAATTGCAAATCCTTCTTCTTTAACTCACTAACTCTTAGTGGGTTAAACCAATTGTCAATCAAATTGACAATCAAGATCTATTGCGATTCTAAATCGCAATCCAACCATCGGAACAATCAAAACCTCTAATGTGTGTGACCACATAGGTTCTATTCTATCAGGTAGTGAGATATATTGTGATCTCCATCACAATATCATTAAAACTCTTTTCAATGGGTTGAAATAATTTCAACTCTTCTCTTCAAGGTTCACTGATCATCAAGTGAATGCCTTCGAGTCTCACAATCCACTAGTGACACCTAGCAGCATATAGTGGCAACCCAACAGAACAGAATGGATGAACCTCTAGGTGCAATTAGTGTATGATACAGTACCTCTATCGTGGATCCCGACACGACGAAGGTCATGGATAACTCGTCAAACCTCATCGTCTATCATATGTCAAAATTTCTTTGACTCAAGTTCGAGATTAGAAAACTCTTTTTTCAAAACTGCCCTAGCCAAGATCTTTCGAACTTAGTCTCATAAATCATATAAGATCACTCCTAATCTATGAAGATCGATAGATCCTATCTAGATGCAACCCTAATTCGATAGTGAACCTACTGCAGCCAATTTGCACCACAAGGATCCTTAGGGCCCATGTTTATATGCTCGTCAAACTATAGCAACCTCACCGTGATTAGCTGAGGCATCGCAGGTCTAAGTACTAGTCATACAACTGCAGCATCAAGTAAGTCACTGACGAGTAGATAGACATCCAAGTGACTTCTTGCTTTGGTCACGCTCAGTACCCTTGCTCTCTAACAAGCACTTGCACAATCACTCCAGTGTCCCCACACTATGGACTTAAGACTCGTCCATCAAGAAAAGTGATCTGTCCACTAATCTCATCAGATCGATCGATGTCCTTCATGATGATCCATCGATCAGAAGCAATTCAAGAATTAACTATCTAATGACACATGTCTTAAATTCTCAACTTTTGAGAATACGTGTTATCATCTTATTAATTTCTAGGACGATTCATGGACACATAACAATATGAATGAATAAAATGCCTAATTTTATTAATCAATAAAAAGGTCAAGTATAAATTTTATGTCTCAGATCAATTACAATGCATCTGCCAAATTTATTTCTAGGGCATACTTCTAACAATCTCCCACTTGCACTAAAGCCAATCAGATATATATCTAAGCCCCATCTTCTCAAGATGTGCTTATGTCTTCCGCTGACTCGGCTGTTTAGTGAATGAGTCTGCCATGTTGTCTGTGGAGTCTACTCTTTGTACCTCTACATACTTTTTTTCGAGGTAGTTGCGTATCAGATGATATCGCTGCTCTATGTGCTTGGACTTCTGGTGAGATCTTCGGCTCCTTAGCCAGTGCTATGGCACCATTGTTGTCACAATAGAGTGTGATGGCATCTGATGACATCACGCCTAACTCTTCAGTAAATTTTTTATACCAGAATGCTTTCTTTGTAGCTTCAGAGACGGCAATGTACTCAGCTTTCATGGTAGAATCTGCAATGATCGGTTGTTTGGAACTCTTCTAATTTACCAAGCCACCATTGCATAAGAATACATATCCTGATGTAGACTTTCTATCATCAATATCAGTCATAAATTCTGAATCTGTGTATCCTTCTACCTTTAATTCTAATCCTCCTCCAAAGACCAAGAACATATCCTTAGTTCTTCTTAAGTACTTAAGAATGTTCTTCACAGCTGTCCAATGCTCCTCACCTGGATTCGACTGATATCTGCTCGTGACACTCACAGCATGTGTTATATCAGGTCTGTACATAGCATGGCATACATGAGACTCCCTATAGCCGAAGCATAAGGGATCTTGCTCATGCGTTGAATCTCTTCAGATGTGTTGGGGTATATCTTCTTGGAGAGATGAATCCCATGCCTAAAGAGTAGTAATCCTCTTTTAGATTTTTCTATGCTAAACCTTTTTAGCACTTTCTCTATGTACATTTTCTGTAACAGGTCAAGCATCATTTTATATCTATCTCTATAGACCTTAATCCCCAAAATATAGGGTGCTTCCCTAAGATCTTTCATGGAGAATTCTTTAGACAAGCAAATCTTGATCGAAGTAAGCATGGAAATATCATTTCCAATTAGGAGGATATCATCCATGTACAATACGAGAAATACAACAGCCCTCCCACTAACTCTTTTATAAATACATGGTTCCTCTTCGTTCTTGATAAAATCAAACGATTTGATTACATCGCTAAAACGAGTATTCCAACTCTGAGACGCTTGCTTTAGTCCATAGATGGACCTTTACAGTTTGCAGACCTTGGGATCACCATCACTGGAAGTAAAATCCAAAGGCTGCTTCATATAGATATCTTTCTCAAGATATCCATTTAAGAATGCAGTTTTCACATCCATCTGCCATATCTCATAATCATGATATGCTGCGATGGCAAACAATGTTCGAATGGACTTCAGCATGGCTACAGGTGAAAAGATTTCCTGATAGTTAATGCCTTCGCGCTGACTATAGCCTTTCACCACTAACCTTACCTTATAAGTCTCTACCTTGCCATCCGAACTTAATTTTCTCTTATAGATCCATTTATATCCAATAGGTACTATACCTTCTGGTGGATCTACTAAGGTCCAAACTTGGTTGGAATGCATGGAGTCCATCTCTGACTTCATCGCTTCTAGCCATTTCTTGGAATCGATGTCTAACATCACCTCGTTGTAGGTATTGAGATCCTTACAATGATCCCTATTTTCCATGAGGAACACTTTCTCTACTTCCTCTGTAAGCATACCTAAGTACCTTTCAGGAGGATGAGAAATCCTACTAGATCTATGAGGTGGATGAGGTTCTACATGTGCTGGCTTACTATGAATAGGTTCTATAGGCACAGTGGCTCGTTGCTCTTCAGAGACTTTATCTTCAAGTTCAATTTTTCTCCCACTGCCTTTATTAAGGATAAACTATTTTTTCAGAAAGACAGCATGTCAGCTCACAAACACTTTGTGATCCTCTGGGACGTAAAAATTGTATCCTAATGACTATTTAGGATATCCTATAAAACGAGCACTAACTGTCCTAGCCTCTAACTTGTCCGCCTGTTGTCGCTTGACGTAGGCCGGACATCTCCAAATTTTGAGATAACCAAGACTTGGCTTCTTACCATGCCATATCTCATACGGTGTGGTAGGAACAGACTTAGAGGAAACTCTCTTCAATATATAAATCGCTGAATGTAGGGTATCTTCCCAAAGAAATAAGGATAAATCAATAAAGCTCATCATTGACCTGACCATATCTAATAGGGTTCAATTCTTCCTCTCTAACATCCTATTGAGCTGAAGTGTTCCAGGAGGGGTCCATTATGAAACTATACCATTTTCTTTGAGATAATAAGGTATTCTCGTCCTCGATCTGATCGAAGAATCTTAATGAGTTTTCCTGTTTATTTTTCTACTTCTATATGAACTCTTTTAATTTTCCAAAAGCTTCAGACTTGTATCTCATAAGATACACATACCCATACCGAGAGCAATCATCGGTAAATGTTATAAAGTAAGAATAACCTCCCCTAGCCTGCATATCGAATGGGCCGCACACATCAGTGTGTACTAGGGTAAGTATTTCAATGGACCTCTCCCCGTGTCCTACAAAGGATAATTTGGCCATTTTTTCTTGAAGGCAGGATTCACAAATTGGATATAACTCGAAAGTCAATGAGCCTAGAAGCCCATGTTTTTCCAATTTGTTTATTCTGTCTTCTCTTGTATGGCCATGCCTGAGGTGCCACAAATACTTTTGATTTATCTCATCTCTAGATCTTTTAGATCCTATGGTACTCACTGTTCGCTTAGATACATTCACAGATACATCCAAATGTAAGTGATAGAGACTGCCAATCATAAAACCACGTGCAACTATTTTATTTCTCAAATAAACATAACAGTAGTCTTTATTGAAATTGAATTCAAAATCTTTCTGTGCTAGGCAAGATACATAAATTAAATTTCTGCTAGCAGCAGGTACAAAATAACATTCTCTAAGTATCAAACTAAATTCAGACGGTAGTTGCCGAGGATAGGTGCCCACAACAACAGCAGCAACTCTTGCTCCATTGCCAATCCGGAGGTTATCGCACCTTCCATGAGCCTTCTATTTTTCTTTAGATCCTACATAGTAGTGCACAAGTGAGCACTAGAACCAGAATCTATAACCCAACTGAAAGTAGAAGAAACCGTTAGATTAGTTTCCATAATGAGCATATCAGACATACCTTCAGAAGACGTGTCTCCCTTCGTGCTCTTTATACTCCTCATGTAGATAGGACAGTTCCTCTTCTAATGGCCATCTTCATTGCAATGGAAACACTTTCCCTTGTCTTCGGCCTTTTTTTTTGAAACATCCTTTCTTGGCTTTTTCTCGGTCTTCTGCTTCTTCGCAGACTTCTTCTTCTTTCAGGTAGACTTTTTCTTGAAAGTAGAAGTCAACTCGGTAGCAAGAACTGTGCCCCTTGAACTCTTCAAGGATCCCTCAGTTGTTACCAACATGTTTAACAATTCAAGTTTGGTGCATTTAATCTTGTTTATGTGGTAGTTTACTATAAACTACCCATATGAAGAAGGAAGGGATTGCTGGATCAAATTAGTTTGTAATTCCTTGTGCATGTTCATACCGAGCTTCTCAAGCTCCTCCAAGTTCTTTATCATGGTCAGACCATGATCATGGACAGACTGCCCATCGCGTATCTTGGCCTTGAAAAGCCTCTTGGACACTTCAAACCGAGCAGTACGATTCTGTTCACCATACAACTCTTGCAAGTGATTCAATATATTCCTAGCAATTTTCATGTTCTCATGTTAGCATTGTAGTTCATTGGACATAGATGCCAAAATGTAGCACCTAACTTTATTGTCATTGTCCGTCCCCTTAGCATGCGTCTCATGCTGTTCAACAGTCGGACGAGCTGGTAACACCGGGGTGTCATGGTCCAGTACATATCCTAATTTCTCGCAACTTAAAATAATTTTCAAGTTGCAGAGCCGATCCTTATAATTGGATCCGATCAATCGGTTGTTCTCAAGGATGCGGGTCAAGGGATTAAAAGATGACATTTTTATCTGCAGAGAGTAAAGATTCTAGTTAGAATTTTATACTTGAATTTAAATTTCTATTTATTTTAGAAACTTCTAAAACAAACATTTTCTACTATTTTCTCGAAGCAGAGTACATTGCTGCATCGGATGCTGCTGTTGGGAACCCGCCCAAGCCGCAGAAAATTAAAAATTTCAGATGGCAGCAGAAGAGGCATAAGCGGGATCGACGTTCATCACATGAACGTTATTTAAAAACCGTTCGTAGATAGATTAGAATTAAAAACTTTTAAACTAATTATGAAGATCAGATCTTCACCTTGTGCGGGTAGATGATCCCTGCAAACTGAAGTTTGTGATTTAGAAAGAAGGCTCGCTTGAAGCCGCACACGCGTCTGGCCTCCACGGGTATCCACACGAAGTAAAAACCGATCCAAACACTCTAATCTCCCCGGGGTGCTAGCTCCCTTGCAGAGATATGTTTTGATGGCTGATCTCCTCCCTTTCTTTCAACTCTTGAATGTGCTTGGGAGGAGGAAAAAGAAGGAGGGATCTGGATGAAGAACCAAAAGGCTAGACCCAGCCTTTTCTTTTCCCTACGTTGGAAGAAGGAAGGGGAGGGGAGGAGGCCGCCAAGGCCTTCTTCTTTTTCTTCCTTACTTGCGGCTGAAAACCAAAGGAAAAGGGGAGAGGGAGGTGTACGGCCACGAGGAGGACTTCTATTATATGCCCTAGGTGTGAGACCCTGGAACTGGGCCCGGTCCACTTGACCGGCCCAGTCCCAAGTTTTGGCCTCACGTGCGGTGCACGTGAGGCAACGAGATGGAGGGATCCATCCCGAAGAAGAAGGAGCCCCTATTTTAGGGCTCCTTCTCCTTCTCCTTCTCCTTTGAGTCCACCGAGGGAGAGAGCCGCCGCACCCCAAGGAAGAAAGGGGGGAGGATTCTTCTTCGTGTTACTACCGAGAGAGGGAGAGAGAGAGAGAGAGAAAGAAGCCATGGCACGGGTGGCATTCTTCTTCCTTTGCTGCCGGAGAAGGAGAGAGGCGCCGGACGTCGGGGCGGAGGTGAGAATCCTTAGCCTTTCTCTCCTCTTCTTTCACTGCTTGGCCATGACGTGTGGTGGGTTGGAGCCGGCCGATCGCCGGATTTGGGTCCAAAACGGCTTGCTCTAGCCGTCGGCGTGTTCGCTGCCGCCAGTCGCCGGGGGTGGCCGAATTTGCTCCGCCACCTGCTGCCGCTACCAAGGCCGGCCACCGCGGCCGCCTTGGGTTCGACCGGGAGGAAAGAAAAGGGGGCGGCGGCAGGGGGGGTCATGGATCCCCTGTTTCGCCGAAGGAGAAGAAGGGAGTCGGGAGAGAAAAGAAGAAAGAAGAAAAAGAAAAGAAGGAAAAAGAAAAGAGTAAAGAAGAAGAAGAAAAAGAAAAAGAAAAAGAAAAAGAAAAGAAAAGAAAAGAAAAGAAAAGGAAAATAATTTAATAATAATAAAGAAAGAGAATGGTTTACGGGTATGAACCCAAACTCGGGGTGCTAGGCACTCCTGCGGGGCCAGCCATAGGAGGATATTAAAAATTTAAGTCTTTATATATATTTATTGTGATGAATTTTAAAAGATGAATACGATTTTTGAATATTAGGTTCTGAAAGGAATTTGTGGAATTAATTGGATTTGTCGTGGATCGCGTTCGCAAGGTAAGTGATGTAACCTCTTTACTAGATTTATCGGCAAATTAAATATCTGTTTTACAAATCGAATTATTCGTGATTTTGAATTTGATGCATGGATTATATGTATATTTTTAGAATATTGTATGGCTCTGATTGAACGTATTTACTTAGATTTGAATTGTATTTACTTGCTCTGACATTGTACTTTTCGGCTTGGAACACTGAACATAATGTAAGAAAAGATAACGACCTGAAATAGATTAAGACTTGCAGTCGGGCTATGTTGAGGACCCTGCCAATGGGGGCTAATACATTGGTACCGCAAGAAGAATAGTCGGTGATATGACCCTGCCACAGGGAACATGTGGTCATAGTTCTTGGTTGTTGAGTTGAATCTAATAAATTGAAAGAAATTAAGATATGAACGGTATTTGATTTTGACATTGCATGTTTTCACGACTGAAATATGAAATAGAGAACTAATTGAACTTTGACCTGGCTATGTTGAGGACCCCGCCAATGGGGGCAGATACGTTGGCAATTAACTGTCCTGAAGTGTTGCCCAGTAGATACAACCCAAGAGGGGGGGGGGGTGAATTGGGTCTTTTAAAACTTTTAAGCTACTTCTAACACTTTTCAATTAATTATGCTAAGTTGTATAGTTGCACAGTGGAATTTAAACTTAGCAATACGTTGATTTATCGAATGAGACTTGATTAAGTAAATTGAATATGCTTGCAACTAAAGGATGCGCGGATAAGAGTTAAGCAGGCAATTTATCTAGGTAAGTAAGTGAGCAAGATAGACAATGACAAAAAGCATCACAAACACAACAAACATATAGTGGTTCGGTGCACCCCAGCACCTACATCCACTCCCCAAGATCTCTTGGGAATTTCACTATAATCCTACAGATTACAGCCGGTTGTTTTACAAGCTCACAACCCAACTTGTTGTTTTGCGAGATCACAACGAACTCGGTCGGTTTTCACAGGCTCACCGACTAGAACCTATCGATTGTTTTCACGGGCTCACAATCCAACCCAGTTGGTTTTCCCAAAGGCTCACCAACCACAACCTTACACCGTTGGTTTTCCCCTTTGGCTCACCAACAAACCTTAACCCCTTGATTCAATCCCTTGATTGAATCAAGTTACAAGATATTAAAACAAAGGTTTAAAACAAATCAAAGCTTCTTAAACAAGCAAATATAACAATATAAACAAATAGAGTAAAGAGAAGCCCTTAAACGAGTTTTGAAGATGAAGGAGCTCGGCTTCTTCTTTACTTGACCCTCTTCTGATTTGGCACGAAGTAGAGGATCACCGAGGCAGCACACGGATGGAGAGGAAGCTTTGGGATTCACTTGGATGCTCTTCTTCTCTCTGTTTCGCTTTGGATGGCCCTTTTGTGCTTATGGGAGATTTCCCTTGTAATCTCTTTGAAATCTCTTTCCTAAATATTCTCTCCCACTTCCATACAGTCTCCCCTAGCTCTCCTCTTGATTTTATAGCTTTACATGTCGTGGAACCAGAAATCTAGCCGTTAGAGACAAAAATAGAGCCGTTGTCCACAGTCTGCAACTCCTGACAAAGTTTCCGTTGGGATCGGAGTCGACTCGTGCGATCTGGAGTCGACTCGACTGTAGCAGGAGTCGACTCATGCTTTTCTGGAGTCGGCTCGGCAACTGTTCCAGATTTGAATTAAAGTGGTCTTCTCGACTGGGAGTCGACTCGACTTAACCCGGAGTCGACTCGCCAAAATCTGGAGCTGACCTTGCACTTTTGGAGTCGGCTCATCCCAAGGAATCCATGGATGCATTTTTCAACTTTGCTTACTCGAGTCGACTCGGAAATTCTGGGAGTCGACTCGGTGCTCAGAGTCCAAACTCCCGAGCTTCTGTCTTTTGGCTCGTGCTGTCTCGGAGTCGACTCGAACTGTCTCGGAGTCGACTCGGCCCTCAGTATCCAAAAAACAGTCTTCTGTCTTTTGGGGTCGTGCTGCCTTGGAGTCGACTCGAACTGTCTTGGAGTCGACTCGCCTCTCAGAGACGAAAATGCCGTCTTCTGTCTTTGGGGTTGCGCTGCCTCGGAGTCGACTCAAATTTTGCGGGAGTCGACTCGGCTCTCAGTGTCTGAAATTGGCTCTCTGACTTTTTGCTTGTTTTTCTCTAGGAGTCGACTCTAGCTTCCTTTGGAGTCGACCTGCCAACCATCGGAGTCGACTCGAGTTCCTCAGGAGTCGACTCGGCTCTCAGGGTCCAAAATAGCTTCTCTGTGTTTCTGCCTTGTTACTCCCTGGAGTCGACTCGTACTATCCAGGAGTCAACTCGAGGACTATTCTTTTGGATTTTTCTTTGAATTTGCTCTTCCAACTTGAGTCCTTTGAACTTGAAACTTGGGTCAATAAATTGTAGCTTTCTTCCAACTTTTCTTGAGAGCTTTGGAGGCCTTCTTGTGTTCTTCCAACTTGCTATATTCCTTGCAAAATAACTATCTTTCTCCTTGCAACACAAACGTTAGTATTTATACTTCAAGGTTTTGTGATCATCAAAATCAATCTTTAAATCAATCTTTGGGTCATCAGTCTCCCCCTTTTTGATGATGACAAAACTTGGAGTATATGCAATATAAAATATATTGTGTTCTAGAAGTAGTGCATAGCTAAGTTGCATGAAGTAGAAAACATATATATTTAAAACATACTTCATGATAATGCTTTAGATTTAATCAGCTTAACATAATCAACATATCTAAATTTAAGCTGGTTTGTATTCAATTCAGAACATACAGAATATAAAGCATTATGAACATATAGTTAGGTATTTCTCCCCCTTTTTGACAACATCAAAAAAATAGTGAAACATTAAGCACAAAGATAAGACTACTCAAATATTTCTTTTTCTTATTGTACTCTGATTTGCATGTCAAATTATTGCAAGGATATGAATCATATAACTCAAGGCAATAATATTAGAATAAGATTAATGAGCATAGATCAGAGCCAATTAAGATAATTTCAGAGCAGAACACATCGAATGTGATTCCAAGGATAGTTTTCAACTCAAGTGTAGATGGAATCTTTCTTAAGTTAATTCAAGAAGTACCACGAATGATATTCAAAGAAAGCACGAATGGAAATCTAACTCTCTTCAATAATAAGTATGAAATCTCGTTCATTTAAGATCTTTTGCCCAATATATTAAGTATTTTATCAACATGAGAGCAATTTAATTAATTTTCAGAGTATAAGTGCAAAACTCATATACTTGAAAAATATATCATCATGTTGGATCATTAATTCTTAATGACTTCAAAGTTCTTTTATGATAATAAGAACATTGGGGCACAAATACCAAAATATGCAATTTTTGATACATCTTAGAGCTCATTTAAAGACTTTCTTTTATTTCTTTAGAAAATAAGCACAATTTGATACATAAAAATATGAATTGGCATAAAATTTGAAGTTCTAAAGAGCAAGCCAATTAGGACTCATTAGTGAATTTCAAAATAGATTTTCTAAAAGATACTCAAGCAAATTCAACATATCATACTCCTCCTTTTTTATTAAATTAGAGGCTCTTAAGATCAACTATTTGAATTGCAATTTGGTTCATGATTTATGCATAAGATATATTAACCAAATAACAAGCCTCAAGGTGTATCATAAAGATTTTCAGATTAAATTTCAGATGATACATATTGGAGAGCATTAGGATCACTTTTCATTTAGTATGCTTTCTCTCTCCTTTAGTTATAGATTTATGTGATTAAGTTCCATAAGATCTCTCCTTCTAAGATTTTCTTTCTCCCCCTCAATTGATCATTCCATTTAAGAGTTTAGAATTTGAAGATAATGTTCAGTAAAATTGTCAATCTCAAAAAAAATATTTTCTATAAGTTTCAGCTTATTTTCATAAGACTCAATGTTTGAGATAAGACAACCTTTATAGAACTCATCTCAAGGTATAACCTCATTATATAATTAAAGCAAGTCTTGCAATATAAGGAGGTTCATTAAAATCAATCCATAAAAAGATACTGAATATCTAAAGCTCCCCCTCAAAAGATGCATTCTTCTTTAATCATTCTTTTCTATTGTTGAATTTCAGATTTTAATGATAAACGTGAATAAAACTGAAATTCTTTTTAATAAAACTGAAATTCTTTTCTAGCAATATATACATGAAGCACAATAAATCTTTTTAATATCAAAATAAAATCATATATTTAAAAATATTTGTTTACAATTAAGATCATCGAAAGACACATCATTTGGACCAATATTGGTACACTCTAAAGATAAGTAATGATATGTTTCGAATGCGTATCGGAGCAATCAACCAAGGCATCAAAATTAATTCTGTTTTTCTTTCATTAAGATTTTATTTAGAAATCATATTGAATTTAAGCTTTTATATAAAATCAGATTCTAAATTTCATAAAGATTTTCAATAGAGGCTTTCAAAGTCATAATTTGAGATATGTATCTTCCACATTGTAGCTCATCTTAAATCATTATGATTGAAAACACATATTTCAATAACATTAGAGCACTTTCAGAATCTTTATATTTAGTATTGAGTTTCGATACACGATGGAGGATATTTTAACAAGTATTAGGACATTAAGTATCAAAGTTAGGCAAGTAGAAAGATAGATCAAGATCAATTCAAAATAGAAATATCCTTCTCTTCTTCTTTTTGCAACTCTATTTAACTTTCAAAGATAATCGTAAATGACAAATCTGAAATTTCTTTTCAATAGTACCAGAATAAAACATTCAATCAAATTATTTAAGCATGGAGCATTACACAATATTGAGAGTCCGTAATTTAAAGCATCATGCCACATGCAAAATATATTATATGTTAAGTCATGCATTAACATATTAAGACCAAACATGTCAAGAATCAAAATCAATTCTTTTTGAATTAACTCCCCCTATTTAAATATAATCTTCCACTAATTTCATCCTTAAAGTGTGTTTCCAAGTGATTAAAGCTTGACTTGATCCTTCTTATATACTTTCATTTACTTTGTCATTCATTTTTACTTTCTTATGCTCTATACTCTATTTGCTCCCTATCCGGTAGAGTTGGAAGTGGCATGAGGTACTACCACTAGCCTCCCTCTTGTGCCGTCCCTAATATGCCCTATACCGAATAGTTGGGTCAAATAGTGCCGGGTACTACCACTAGCCTCCCCATTGGCACCATCCCTATGATGAGCAATATAGAAAATTTATAAAGTTCACTTCAAACTCTTCCTGTTTAAGTGTAATTAATTACGAATTTTATCCCTTCCAAATGTGCCGAATATATTATGCTTGTTTTGCTTTTCCTTAAGATTGGAGTATTTGCCTTTGCTTAGATTTTACATCTCTTGAATAATATCCATGTTCTTTTCTTTATCTCTCTCTCTTTTTGTTATTCTCAAGTAATTTACATGAAAGAGTAAAATAAAGAAATAATCTTATGTATCATATAGATGTATATCATGCAAACAACATTTTCATTGTGCTCAAGGATTTATAATTTCTCACAAGTTATTTTAAATCAAAATTTTAAGCATAAACTTGTGTATTTCATGGTTATGACATAGGCAAAGATATATTTTAGTTTGGGCAAACCATGAAACAATTTCTAAAAGTATAAGTCAATCAATATATATATATAGACATGATATCAAAAATTTATAATTAAAGACCTTAATCATGCCATAATAAGATTTAAGTTATTGACTTTGCTCAATTAATTTATGAGAGAAGTATCTAGAATTACCAATTCATTCTGCATTCTTCAGTCAAATACCTACTAGATTTCTTATGTATGAACTTTTGGCTGAAGAAGGTCCTCTCTCTTGTTTGCATGTGAATGTTTATTGTATCTTACATGGAGATATCCTTCAAGTTGAGATATCTCATTTTCTTGCTCAAGGATCCTGCATTATTAACAAACTCCTTTTCTTTCTTGAAAGAAAGTCATTAGTTTCTTCAAGATACAAAACATTCATCCAACATATTTTTTAACTAGATGACTCAATATAAGATATGACAATAGTTGCATGTTGAGTCACTTTACTCAAGAGATTGCCTAAATATAAGCAAGCACATATCACTTGAACTAAAGAGATAGTTTCATTAACCAAGATGGTTCAAGGACAAGCATGTGAGGCAATAGAAAGATTTATCAAGGTCAAATCAATTTTTTTATTTTTAGAATCAATTTAGCTTAGATTCTATTTGCTTAAGATAATTATCAATAAGACATGTTAGCTAAGTTTTAATCAACTTATCTTAAACGGTTGTTTCTATCAAAATTCAGATTATGATTTATTTGTTATCAATAAAATATGATTCATTAAAGTTAGATTGAAGTCTTGCACAAGGGCACATAATGAGTATACAATCTGGTCTACTAGCTGTATGATAAAATAGTTATTCTATCATGCTTCAATACAGCTTTAAAACAATAGATCTACTTTGCTCATCCTTTTCAAATTCTACAAGATGGGGTCACAGACATACCTTCTTCATGCCAATCTTCTATTAAGAGTTTTCTTGTGTACTAACTTTGGTCAATGAAGATCCCCTTTCTTGTTTGGCTTAATTTGGAGTTCGAGAGAAAATGTTAATTCATTCATCATACATATTTCAAACTCACCTTGCATGAGCTTAGTAAAATCTTCATATAAATCTCCATTAGTAGAACCAAGAATGATGTCATCAATGTATACTGTTGCCCAAGGTGACAAGCCAAGAGGGGGGGTGAATTGGTTTCTTCTAAATTTTGGTGCTTTAAACATTTTCTTAATTAAGTGCGGTGGATGCTTTCTTAAGCTATTTGAGCGAGTTAAACTAACGCAAGAGTAGAAGATGATGCAAGAGTAAATGGAAACACAAGCACAACACAAACACAACAATATATAGTGGTTCGGTGCTCTCCTTAGCACCTACGTCCACTCCCCAAGCGTCCCCTTGGGAATTCACTATAATCTCGCGGATTACAGTTGGATTGTTTTCCGGGCTCACAATCCAAAAACCTTTGTTGGTTTTACGGGCTCACCAACGAACCTATACACTTTGGTTTTCCGGGTTCACCAAAAACCTTTGTTGGTTTTGCGGGCTCACCAACTAACCTTTACACTTTGGTTTTCCGGGTTCACCAAAAACCTTTGTTGGTTTTGCGGGCTCACCAACGAACCTTTGTTGGTTTTGCGGGCTCACCAACGAACCTTTACAAAGTGTTTAATAAACAAAAGGAAAGATTCAAACTCCTAAATGAGCATATGAAACAATATAAGCTACAAGGAAGAGTTAGAAAGTATTTATCGCTTTGAAGTCGCTTTGCTCTTCTTTGTCAAGGATGCTTCACTCTTTAAGGGGGATGGAGCTCTTGATGCCTCTTTGAATCTGCTCAATCCCTTTCTTTGATTCTTGAATGAAGCTCTTGATGAAGAAGATTAGGGCACTTTTGTATTCTTGGGTACTCTTTGATATTCCACTCAAAAGTTGTTCTCTCTGATGAATAGTGCCCCTTTAAATAGCTTCCCACCTTCTTAGGACAAGTCCCAATGGTTAGATTTGAAAAACTAGCCGTTACTCACCTTGGGAAGGACAAAAAGTACAGTTGCAGAACTAGCCGTTACTGTTCAGCCCGTGTTTGGGTCGGCTCAACCTGTCCTTGGGTCGACCCAACTTTGCCTTGGGTCGACTCAAACATTCCTTGGGTCGACCCTCTCAGAAACCACAGAAACTTCAATTTCAGCCTTCCTTCCCATGGGTCGACCCAACCATTCTTTGGGTCGACTCAAAGTCCACTTGGGTCGACTCAACTTCTTCTTGGGTCGACCCTCTCAGTAATTCCAGAGAACCATTTTCTGTCTGTCTTTCTGTCTTGCCTTTGGGTCGACCCTCTCAGGGTTTGGGTCGACTCAAGCTTGGGTCGACTCAACCACTGTTTGGGTCGACCCTCTCAGTAAATCCAGAGAGCATTCTTTAGTTGTGTTTTTGAGGTTCTTCAAGGTTGGGTCGACTCATGCTTACCTTGGGTCGACCCAACTCACTGTTCATTTGTGCCATTTTTGCAGGAGTGTGCCAAATGATTTCTTGATGTGCCGGGGTCGACCCAATCAACCTTTGGGTCGACTCAATCCACACTTTGCTGCATTCTCAAGGTTAGATTCATTCAAATGAACAAGGTCATGTATCTATTTTCAATTAACCAAATATACTGAGAGTAATGAACTTATAAATGAAGTATCAATTTAACTTATAGCATACTCTAGATAATTGCTTGTTAATCATCAAAATAACACTATCATCCTCAATCTCCCCCTTTTTGATGATTACAAAATAAAGAGTATAAGTCTATTGATACTTGTCTTTAAAATCAGTTTATAAAAGGGATTAAATTGCTGAATTTCAGCTTTTCATATATACTTGTGAAATCTCCCCCTATATCATTCAAATGTTGCCAATTTGACTTTTTGAATTGCTCCCCCTTTCATTTATAATTCATTAGCAATGAAACTTCAAAAATTTGAGATAAACTCTGAGTTTCAGGTTATGTATCGGGGTGCGAGAGGTGCGTGCCAAATTCTGAATTTATATGTGCCAAATTCTGAACTTTGATGGAAATTTTTGATTTAGTCAATTTCATTGTTACAAATTGCTCCCCCTTAGATGTATAAGCTTTCTTATATGATTTTCAATTTGTTTGCCCATTTATTTCTCTTTTCTTTACATAACTTTTATCTTTATTTCTCTCCTTTTTGTTATATATCTTTACTTCTCCCAAAATTAATACTCTTTCTTTACTTCTTAAATAAAATACTCTTTCTTTACTTAAATTGAATACTCTTTCTTTTCTTAATACTCTTTCTTTTCTTAAATACTTTTTCTTTTCTTCTCCCCCTTTTTGTTATCATCAAAAATATATATATGGGAAAAGATGCAATAAATAATAAACTTCAAACTTCATTGATCAAAATAGGAACATTTTCATACATTCATGTCAAAAACAAAGACAGATACAATGTTCCTTAATCAAGATTTAAAGATACATAAGATAAAAACAAGATACATAGGAGAAAAGCAAGATACATGTGAGAACTAGATATCTAGCCTAGGCTCTAAACATAGACGCTAAGATCAGCCTAGGGGGAATCTAATGGCTGGGATCTAGTCCTCATCCTCCTAGCATACGTGGCGAGGGGAGGTCGAGCCTGGTGAGACTGTGTCTGGCATGGAGCACGACGAGCGGGATGACTCTGTGCCGATATCTCTGACTCAGCAGCCTATGGCACAGATGGTCCATGTGTCTCTCTCTCTCTCCGGAGTGCTCCTATCTGCTGCCTCAGATCACTGATCTCAGCAGACATGACATCCAACCGGGCGTCCAATTGGCTCATGAGCCCGTCAGTAATAGTCCTCGCCTGATCTGTCATGAGCTCTGTCATCCTGCTCCAGAAGTCATCCGTATCTGTCGGAGGAGCGGATGACGATGGTCCAGCCTCTGAGGGTGCAGTAGGATGATCCATAGGCTCCTCATCCTCATCCTCTGGTGCCTCTCCCTCTGGTGCCTCACCCTGAATGCCTGCACCGGTGTGAATCCACTGCCCGTTCACTTTCGCATATCCCATGCATATGAGTGTCCGTGCAGTGTACGTGTCCGTGTGATGCAGACTCTTGGATGCCTCCTCCTCAAGAGGTAAACCATGCTGACGGAAGATCAATGTAAGTATCATACCATAAGGTAGTGATACCCTGTTGCTGCACATCACCTTCCTCATCTGCCTTAATATCATAGCCGGAAGATTTAGAGGAGTCCCCCGAATCATACACTCCATAACTGCTAGATCTCGCTCTGAGATGAGATCAAATCTCCCGGTCTTCGGAAATAAAATCCTATTTATCATATTGAGCAATAAGCTCATCTCAGCGGAAAGAGAACTAGCTATTACCTTCTGAGAAAAATCGAAGTTCTCGTTTTCCATGATCAATTGCAGAGCTCTCATTTTGTCTTCTGGCATCTCCGGAGTGGCTCCTATGCAGGGTAGGTGTAGTAACTCACTCAAGCTCTCCTCGGATACACGGATCCGAACCCCTCGAACTTCCGACACAAGCCCTCCCATACCAGTCTTGAGGAAGGCATAGAACTCTTGTACCAACCCGGGGTAGATGACCACATCTAGGGAGCAAAGATACTCCCAACCTTGTCTTTGGATCCATTCCCAAATCCGAAACCCTTCTTGATTGAAAAACTCCGAATGGATCCTTCTCCCGGTAGTAACCGGCCTCCCCGCAAATCTTGTAAGGATCACTGAGGGGGAAGGAGGAGGAGGGACCTCCGCACGTGCCTCACGTCTTGGAGACACGGGAGAAGGCTCGGTAGGGTGCCTTTCCTCTTGTTGGACCCAGGTCACTCTTCCGGATCTCTTGGCTACGGCTCGTTTGGGTCCCATTTCTCCAAGATCCTTAGGAAATCTACTGTTTGGAGGAGTTTAGTGGAGATTGGAGAGTGGGGGCTAGTCTTTTCGGAAGAAGACAAAGGGCAAACAGTGCCCTAGATGTGCTCTCGGGCCCCCTTTTAACAGTGGGGTCCCGACGTTGGGTCGACTCAAGATTTTTCTTGGGTCGACTCAACGTTGGGTCGACCCATGTTCTGGGTTGGGTCGACCCAAGTGCAGAAATTTTCTTTTCTCTTTCTTTTTGCTTCTAAAAAGTTTTTCTTGCTTCCAATCCTTATAAACTCTTTATGGAACAATGATACATGAGTAAGAAATCTATAGATAACAAATTTGACTCATGTTTCATGGGATTTTTGAAATTAGAGGAATGTATCATGAGACTACTATCTCCCTTTTATATTTCTTTAATAAAAAGGATCACATATGCCTAATTCCCTCCTGAGCATACAGAATCTATCTTCACTCAATGGTTTGGTAAATATGTCGGCCAATTGTTTTTCCGTGCATATATGCTCAATACATACATTTCCATTTTGCACATGATCCCTAATAAAATGGTACCTTATTTCTATGTGTTTGGCTTTAGAGTGCTGAACTGGATTTTTAGTGAGATTGATAGCACTAGTATTATCACACTTAATAGGAATATTATCTAGTTTGACTCCATAGTCCTCTAGTTGTTGCTTGAGCCATAATACTTGAGCACAACAACTACCAGCAGCTATGTATTCAGCTTCAGCTGTGGACAGTGCCACTGAGTTCTGCTTCTTACTAAACCATGATACTAAGTTATTTCCTAAGAATTGACATGTGCCACTTGTGCTCTTCCTATCTAACTTGCATCCAGCAAAGTCAGCATCTGAATATGCAAGCAAATCTAGACAGGAGTCTCTCGAGTACCATAATCCAATGGTGGTAGTTCCTCTTAAGTATCTAAGGATTCTCTTAACAGCACTTAAATGTGACTCCTTAGGATCCGATTGGTATCTAGCACATATCCCTACACTAAATACAATGTCGGGTCTACTAGCAGTAAGATAGAGCAAGGATCCAATTAGTCCTCTATAGAGCTTAATATCAACACTTTTCCCTTTTTCATCTTTGTCTAGCTTACTAGTAGGATTCATTGGAGTGCCAATTCCCTTATGATTTTCATTCCCAAACTTCTTCAGTATTTCCTTTGTATACTTAGTTTGATGAATGAAAATGCCTTCTTTGGTTTGTTTGATTTGTAATCCTAGAAAGAAGCTTAGTTCTCCCATCAAACTCATCTCAAATTCTCCATGCATTAAATCAGCGAATTCTTTGCATAGAGTATCATTAGTGGCACCAAAGATTATGTCATCTACATATATTTGCACCACTAATAGATTTTTGTCCTTTCTTTTGATGAATAAAGTTTTATCTACATTTCCTCTACAAAAATCATTTTCAAGCAGAAATTTACTTAGTCGATCATACCAAGCCCTAGGTGCTTGCTTTAATCCATATAATGCCTTATGTAGTTTAAACACATGATTTGGCAATTCATGATTTTCAAATCCTGGAGGTTGTTCTACATATACTTCCTCCTCAATAATACCATTTAAGAATGCACTCTTCACATCCATTTGATATAATTTAAAATCCATGAAACATGCAAATGCCAGAAGCAATCTAATAGCCTCTAATCTAGCTACAGGAGCAAATGTCTCATCAAAATCTATTCCTTCTTCTTGATTGTATCCCTTAGCTACAAGTCTAGCCTTATTCCTTATAACTAATCCATTTTCATCTAATTTATTTCTAAATACCCATTTTGTTCCAATTACTGAATTATGCTTTGGTCTTTCAGTTAATGTCCATACATTACTTCTTTTAAATTGATTTAATTCCTCTTGCATGGCATTTATCCAGTTAGTATCTTTTTCAGCCTCTTCATAAGTTTTAGGTTCTAATTGTGAAACGAAAGCAAGATAATCATTTAAATTTCTAAGAGATGATCGAGTTCTTACCCCTTGAGATGGATCACCAATGATTAAATCTTTAGGATGTCCATGTGCATACCTCCATTCTTTTGGCACGTCTTGGGGTTGTGGTGGCACGCAATCATCTCCCTTATCTTGATTTGGCACGTCATCAATTTTCAACTTTTCAAAGTCGATAATTCCTGTATCATCATCAATAGTATTTTCTTTCCTAGCAGACTCACTATCAGACTCATCAAATATAATATTGACTGACTCTTCTACTACTAAGGTTCTTTTGTTGAATACTCTGTATGCCTTGCTAGATGTGGAGTATCCTAAGAAGATACCTTCATCTGACTTGGCATCAAATTTACTTAAGTCCTCCTTGCCATTATTTAAGATAAAACATCTACATCCAAACACTTTAAAATATTTTGCAGTTGGTTTCTTATTCTTCCAAAGTTTATAAGGAGTTTTCTTAGTTATAGGTCGTATTAAAACTCGATTTAGAATATGGCAAGAGGTGTTTATAGCTTCAGCCCAAAAGTACTTTGGAAGATTTGACTCGCACAACATTGTGCGTGCCATTTCTGCCAATGTTCTATTTTTCCTTTCAACAACCCCATT
This sequence comes from Phoenix dactylifera, assembly GCF_051530095.1. Lineage (NCBI taxonomy): Eukaryota > Viridiplantae > Streptophyta > Magnoliopsida > Arecales > Arecaceae > Phoenix > Phoenix dactylifera. The sequence goes on along the minus strand of NC_143204.1, from coordinate 413,233 downwards.
TTGTTGAGGCGTTCCAGGTGCTGAAAATTGATGTGATATTCCATTTTTAGTGCAAAATTCCTCGAAGTGTTGATTTTCAAATTCAGTACCATGATCACTTCGAATGGCTACTAAGGTGAGTTTCTTTTCATTTATGATTTTATTATATAGTTTCAAAAATTCTGAAAATGCTTCATTCTTATGTGCCAAAAATGAAACCCATGTATACCTTGAAAAATCATCAACAATAACTAGTCCATATTTCTTTCCTCCTAGACTTGTAGTTCTAGTAGGTCCAAATAAATCCATGTGTATGAGTTCAAATGGTCTAGTTGTTGATACTACGTTTTTCGATTTGAAAGATGACTTAGTTTGTTTTCCCAATGAACATGGTCCACATATTTTGTCCTTTTCAAAACTCAATTTTGGCACATCCTTTATTAATTCCTTCTTAACTAGTTTTGATATTAATTCCATACTAGCATGTCCTAATCTTCGATGCCAAAGCCAACTAGTTTCAATTTTCTTTTCTTCATTAGTAATTAAGCATAAACCATTTTTCTTGCCTAACTCATGAAGATCTACTAAGTAAATATTTCTTTGCCTTTGTCCTACAAGTACAATGCTATTATCTTTAGGATTTGTGATTATGCATACAGATGCTTCAAATGTAACTTTAAATCCTTTATCACAAAATTGACTTATGCTAAGAAGGTTATGTTTCAAACCCTTAACTAATAAAACATTTTCTATAAAAATAGATGGAGCAATGAAAATTTTACCCTTTCCAATGATATACCCTTTACCATTGTCTCCATAGGTCACTACTCCACCTTTCTTTGGTTCCAAGGTGACAAATTGATCTTCGTCACCGGTCATGTGTCTTGAACAGCCACTATCTAGATACCATCATTTTTCCATTTTATCAGCTGCAAGACACACCTGCAATCAAGATCAAGAAGAACCTTTAGGTACCCAAGCTAAGTTGGGTCCTTTAGGGTTAGTACTCCATGTTCCTTTTGGAACCCAAACTTTCTTGAATTTTATCTTTTGATTATTACTTGATCTGTTTTGACTAGACTTTCTAAAATTACATTCATATGCTCTATGTTCTATCTTATTACAACAATAACAAGTAATATTTTTCCTTTTAGCTTTTACAAAAATATTCTTTAAGAGTTTTTGTTTCCTATTTGTTCTATACCCTAAACCGGCCTTATCATATACAGCTTTTTGGCTATCAAGAATCAAGTTTAATTTGGTAGAACTAAGAGTAAATCTATCTACCAAAGATTTATATTTTTCAGCATCTTCTTTTAGCTTGACATTTTCAGCAATTAGATTTTTGGTTTCATTTTCAAGTTTCCTACTTAATATTTCATAGTTATGAGACAGTTTTATCTTATCTTTAATGAGAGATTGATTTTCTTCTTTTAGAGCTTTATTTTTATTAATTACTTTCTTATGTTCTTCCATGAGTTCTAAGAATGCATCATGCAATTCATCAACAGTAAAATCACAGTCAAGTTCAGAATCTACCTCATCGTCATTGGCCATATGACATATTTGGGCCGTGTCTTGATGATCTTCGTCCTTCGAACTTGATTCCTCACTTTCACTCCAATCGGCCATAAAATTCTTCTTTTTCAACTTTCTTGCCATCCACTTCAAATCTGGGCAATCTATCTTATAATGCCCGGGTTTGTTACACTCATAGCAAATGGGAGTCTCCTTTTCTTTTTCCTTATCCTTAACCTTTTCTTTGCTTGAGTTACCTTTAAGAAAGGGTTTCTTTTTATGGAACTTATTCATACCTCTCATGAATCTTCTGAATTTTCTCCCAAGCACTGCCATCCCTTCTTCATCAATATCTTCATCATCATCTGAATCTTCCGATTCAGTTTGTTGTCTAGGGGTGGTAGTCTTTAGGGCAATGGGTTTTCTTCTCTTGACCTCATCTTCTGAATTTTGCCTCATTGTCAACTCATGGGTCATGAGAGATCCTAGGAGCTCCTCTAACTGCAGTGTGTTGAGGTCCTTTGCCTCTTGAATAGCGGTTACCTTGGCCTCCCAATTCCTTGGTAGAGACCTGAGAATTTTACGCACCAAATCAGAGTTAGAATAAGACTTTCCTAAACTTTTAAGCCCATTTATAATATCAGTAAAACGAGTAAACATATCAGTTATGGACTCAGTAGATTCCATTTTAAACAGTTCATACTTGTGTACTAATATGTTTATCTTGGACTCCTTAACTTGATTGGTCCCTTCATGTGTGACCTCAAGTCTATCCCAAATTTCTTTGGCGGTGGTGCAAGTGGATATTCTATTAAATTCATTTACATCTAAAGAGCAGTAAAGTGTATTTACAGCTTTTGCATTTAACTGTGCTAATCTTCTATCACTTTCATTCCAATCCATTTCTGGTTTGGGTATGATAGTGCCATCTATGTTAAGTGTGGGTATGTGAGGTCCTCTAGTGATGATTTGCCACAGTTCATAGTCCGAAGCTTGAATGAATATCCTCATTCTAGCTTTCCAATATGTGTAGTTTGTGCCATTAAATAGAGGTGGTCTATTTGTGGATTGCCCCTCACTCATTGCACATCCCACTTGGGTTGTCATGATCTTTAACTCTTGATTGTTAGATCAATGAGCACTATTAGAGCACCTAGCTCTAATACCACTTGTTGCCCAAGGTGACAAGCCAAGAGGGGGGGGTGAATTGGTTTCTTCTAAATTTTGGTGCTTTAAACGTTTTCTTAATTAAGTGTGGTGGATGCTTTCTTAAGCTATTTGAGTGAGTTAAACTAACGCAAGAGTAGAAGATGATGCAAGAGTAAATGGAAACACAAGCACAACACAAACACAACAATATATAGTGGTTCGGTGCTCTCCTTAGCACCTACGTCCACTCCCCAAGCGTCCCCTTGGGAATTCACTATAATCTCGCGGATTACAGTTGGATTGTTTTCCGGGCTCACAATCCAAAAACCTTTGTTGGTTTTACGGGCTCACCAACGAACCTATACACTTTGGTTTTCCGGGTTCACCAAAAACCTTTGTTGGTTTTGCGGGCTCACCAACTAACCTTTACACTTTGGTTTTCCGGGTTCACCAAAAACCTTTGTTGGTTTTGCGGGCTCACCAACGAACCTTTGTTGGTTTTGCGGGCTCACCAACGAACCTTTACAAAGTGTTTAATAAACAAAAGGAAAGATTCAAACTCCTAAATGAGCATATGAAACAATATAAGCTACAAGGAAGAGTTAGAAAGTATTTATCGCTTTGAAGTCGCTTTGCTCTTCTTTGTCAAGGATGCTTCACTCTTTAAGGGGGATAAAGTTCTTGATGCCTCTTTGAATCTGCTCAATCCCTTTCTTTGATTCTTGAATGAAGCTCTTGATGAAGAAGATTAGGGCACTTTTGTATTCTTGGGTACTCTTTGATATTCCACTCAAAAGTTGTTCTCTCTGATGAATAGTGCCCCTTTAAATAGCTTCCCACCTTCTTAGGACAAGTCCCAATGGTTAGATTTGAAAAACTAGCCGTTACTCACCTTGGGAAGGACAAAAAGTACAGTTGCAGAACTAGCCGTTACTGTTCAGCCCGTGTTTGGGTCGGCTCAACCTGTCCTTGGGTCGACCCAACTTTGCCTTGGGTCGACTCAAACATTCCTTGGGTCGACCCTCTCAGAAACCACAGAAACTTCAATTTCAGCCTTCCTTCCCATGGGTCGACCCAACCATTCTTTGGGTCGACTCAAAGTCCACTTGGGTCGACTCAACTTCTTCTTGGGTCGACCCTCTCAGTAATTCCAGAGAACCATTTTCTGTCTGTCTTTCTGTCTTGCCTTTGGGTCGACCCTCTCAGGGTTTGGGGTCGACTCAACCTTGGGTCGACTCAACCACTGTTTGGGTCGACCCTCTCAGTAAATCCAGAGAGCATTCTTTAGTTGTGTTTTTGAGGTTTTTCAAGGTTGGGTCGACTCATGCTTACCTTGGGTCGACCCAACTCACTGTTCATTTGTGCCATTTTTGCAGGAGTGTGCCAAATGATTTCTTGATGTGCCGGGGTCGACCCAATCAACCTTTGGGTCGACTCAATCCACACTTTGCTGCATTCTCAAGGTTAGATTCATTCAAATGAACAAGGTCATGTATCTATTTTCAATTAACCAAATATACTGAGAGTAATGAACTTATAAATGAAGTATCAATTTAACTTATAGCATACTCTAGATAATTGCTTGTTAATCATCAAAATAACACTATCATCCTCATATACTTTGAGCAAGTAAGATATCACAAATTCTTCTTTTTGATGCAAAGATTTATCACTATTACTTTTTATCAAAAAGGTTGCTTAAGCTTTTTTATCATGCTTTTGATGCTTGTTTCAAATCATATATTGCTTTATCATATTTGTAATGAGTGTTTTCAAATATGGTGGTTATTTAACATATATCTTCTTTAATAAGGTAAGCACATAGGAGTCCATTCTACACACTCATTTGATAGAATATAAAGCTCATAAAGCAAGCAAATGATAATGGTGATCTTTACTTCTAATCATACAAGAATCTCATCAAGATCTATTTCATCTTTTCTTGATTTAGTCTTTTAGTAGTCATCAATTTTTCTTCATTAAGTGCATTTCTGAAAAACTCAATTTGGTTCTAATTATTAACATGTTTTCAGATTGTTATATGTAAAAGATTAACCATATACATATATAATTTGATTTTAGTATCTTGATAATAAATCATTAGTCTCATAAAGAATAAAATGAATTGATATTTCTGCAACTAAAATCTTTTTATTGAATATTCTATATGCATTGCTTGATGAATGATATCCAAGGATAGACATATCGCTATCAGATTTGGCATTACTTTCAAGAAACCATATCAAGTATAACATATACTACTGATAAATATGAAAGATATGCAATAGTTCATTTTCTATTTTTCAGAAGATCAAAAGGAGTTTTCATCAAAAATAGATCTAATAGAAATCATATGTATGACAAGCAGTGATGATAGCTTTAAAAAAAATATTTAAGTAGATGACTATCATACACAATTGTCTTTTTCATTTCTTCAAGAATTCTATTAACCCTATTTTACTTATGGTGTCCTTGGTGCTGAAATAATTAATTTCTGTATGAATTTTATCAGGATTTTGGTTTTCAACACTGTTCCATGATACTCTTTATCTTCATAGTTTGGAAACCTTTATCATTTAAAATACTTTTACAAGATTTAGCAAATACAGAAAATATTTCAATTTTATTTGCCAAGAACAAATCCAATGTAAGCTTTTGAAAACTTAGTGATGGAAACAACATCTTTAGATTTAGAAATTGATTTTTGTTTGTTTCCTTAGTTAGCATGCATAGCAAACTTTGACCTTTCAGAAGATAATCTAAGTAAGCCAATGGCAAGGTCTTTTGAGATTAAGTACATACTAGCATGAGTTGATTTTATATGCCAAAGATGGTTTCTTTAATCTTGGTATTCATAGTGCATATATTCAAAAGCACACCAAGTACACATTATCATATCTCTGATTAATAAACAATAATGCCATGGATAAAAACTCTCAATCAAGCATATAGAGAATTCATAGAGTTATTCTTAATAAATTGATTAATCATTTAGCAACTTATCCAATAGTGAGTAAAGTATACTATAAAATGAAGTGATTTGATTATATTTCCAAAAGTATTTTCTATATCACAAAATTGATCAATACATGCAATTCATATTTTAATCAAATACTAAAGCCAAAATAATGATGAGATGCAAGGATTACTGCTTTCATTATTATTATTATTATTATTTTTATTTAAAATTACTTTTCATAAGTATGTTTTAAGTTTCATTTTTTTGACGTGTGTCTAGAACACCCATTTGTATGAATCTATTTGTTCCATGGGTATCTTGGCACATCTATGTCTACATCCTCATATTTTCATTTTGGGTACCCAAGCTTGCTTGGGTCCTTGAGAGTTAGGACATATGGTTCCTTTTGGAACCCAGATTTGTTTAATTGTAATAACTTTACCACTTGATTTAATTATGTTAGAACAATAGGTAAAGTTGTTATGCCCATTCTTTTTATGCTTGAAATAAGTTATCTTATTTAATGGTTTGCTTGGTGAATTGATAACCTTTTTCTCTAGAGATTTATTATTAAGTAAAGGAGTCAAGCCAAATTTTGATTTATCATAAGCAACACATTGGCTTTCAAACATTATTTTTAATCTTTCTGAACTTACATTGAATTTGTTAATAAGAGATTTTGATTGGTTAATTTCTTCACTTAAGTTTTGATTTTCTTTAATTAAACTCTGATTTTTTTGAATCAATTGTTCTAAATTTAACCTTAAGCTTTCATTTTCAGAATTTAGTTTCTTAAGATTTTTATTCTTTATAGCTAATTTTTTACATTCACCATACAAATCATGAAAAGCATTTAATAATTCATCATAAGGGAATTCTTCTTGAAAATCATTTGATATAAAGGTAGATTCAGATTTTACCTTATCTTCTTGTGCCATGAAGCACAAGTTAGTTACCTCTTGTAGTTCTTTGGAGCTAATATCATCATTGTTGCTCCTAGCTTTCAATTTCTTGCTTGACTCTTCCTTGGTCAAGACTTTCTTGCTTTTTATCTCTTTCTTCCTTTCTTCTTGCTTCCTCTTCTTCTTTGTCTTTAGGAAGCTTTTGAATCTTTCGGTGTTTGGGAATGGATCCTTGTTTTCATCACCGAACTCTTTGTTTTTTGAACTGTTCTGCCTCGGAGTCGACTCGGGCCTTGTTGGAGTCGACTCGGCTAACTTGGAAGTCGACTCTGAAATACTTGGAGTCGACTCGACTGAGGTGGGAGATTCAACACCTTTTTCTGCAGTCTCATTGTTAGTATGTAATTGAAGCACATGTGAGCTAATCTGAGATTTATCATAAATATTTTCTAAAGTATCCCAGATCTCCTTAGCAGATAAGCATGCAGAAATCTTATGAAATATAGATTCATGGATAGCACAATATAGAATGTTCATAGCATTAACATTCAATTGTGCTAAGTCTTTTTCATTGACAGCTTGAGAGAGTGTGTGAGAGTCATTTATAATGATACTCCATATTTTATAGTTTTGTGATTGAACAAAAATGCGCATGCGTGCTTTCCAATATGTGTAGTCTAAGCCATTAAGTAGTGGAGGTCTATCAATTAATTGTCCCTCTTCTAGAAAACTATCTATTTGAGTTGTCATGATCTTTGGCTCTTGATCGTGAGATCAATAATTAATCTTAGAGCACCTGCTCTGATACCACTTGTTGCCCAGTAGATACAACCCAAGAGGGGGGGGGGGGTGAATTGGGTCTTTTAAAACTTTTAAGCTACTTCTAACACTTTTCAATTAATTATGCTAAGTTGTATAGTTGCACAGTGGAATTTAAACTTAGCAATACGTTGATTTATCGAATGAGACTTGATTAAGTAAATTGAATATGCTTGCAACTAAAGGATGCGCGGATAAGAGTTAAGCAGGCAATTTATCTAGGTAAGTAAGTGAGCAAGATAGACAATGACAAAAAGCATCACAAACACAACAAACATATAGTGGTTTGGTGCACCCCAGCACCTACATCCACTCCCTAAGATCTCTTGAGAATTTCACTATAATCCTACAGATTACAGCCGGTTGTTTTACAAGCTCACAACCCAACTTGTTGTTTTGCGAGATCACAACGAACTCGGTCGGTTTTCACAGGCTCACCGGCTAGAACCTACCGATTGTTTTCACGGGCTCACAATCCAACCCAGTTGGTTTTCCCAAAGGCTCACCAACCACAACCTTACACCGTTGGTTTTCCCCTTTGGCTCACCAACAAACCTTAACCCCTTGATTCAATCCCTTGATTGAATCAAGTTACAAGATATTAAAACAAAGGTTTAAAATAAATCAAAGCTTCTTAAACAAGCAAATATAACAATATAAACAAATAGAGTAAAGAGAAGCCCTTAAACGAGTTTTGAAGATGAAGGAGCTCGGCTTCTTCTTTACTTGACCCTCTTCTGATTTGGCACGAAGTAGAGGATCACCGAGGCAGCACACGGATGGAGAGGAAGCTTTGGGATTCACTTGGATGCTCTTCTTCTCTCTGTTTCGCTTTGGATGGCCCTTTTGTGCTTATGGGAGATTTTCCTTGTAATCTCTTTGAAATCTCTTTCCTAAATGTTCTCTCCCACTTCCATACAGTCTCTCCTAGCTCTCCTCTTGATTTTATAGCTTTACATGTCGTGGAACCAGAAATCTAGCCGTTAGAGACAAAAATAGAGCCGTTGTCCACAGTCTGCAACTCCTGACAAAGTTCCTGTTAGGATCGGAGTTGACTCGCGCGATCTGGAGTCGACTCGACTGTAGCAGGAGTCAACTCATGCTTTTCTGGAGTCGGCTCGGCAACTGTTCCAGATTTGAATTAAAGTGGTCTTCTCGACTGGGAGTCGACTCGACTTAACCCGGAGTCGACTCGCCAAAATCTGGAGCTGACCTTGCACTTTTGAAGTCGGCTCATCCCAAGGAATCCATGGATGCATTTTTCAACTTTGCTTACTCGAGTCGACTCGAAAATTCTGGGAGTCGACTCGGTGCTCAGAGTCCGAACTCCCGAGCTTCTGTCTTTTGGCTCGTGCTGTCTCAGAGTCGACTCGAACTGTCTCGGAGTCGACTCGGCCCTCAGTATCCAAAAAACAGTCTTCTGTCTTTTGGGGTCGTGCTGCCTTGGAGTCGACTCGAACTGTCTTGGAGTCGACTCGCCTCTCAGAGACGAAAATGCCGTCTTCTGTCTTTGGGGTTGCGCTGCCTCGGAGTCGACTCGGATTTTGCGGGAGTCGACTCGGCTCTCAGTGTCTGAAATTGGCTCTCTGACTTTTTGCTTGTTTTCCTCTGGGAGTCGACTCTAGCTTCCTTTGGAGTCGACCTGCCAACCATCGGAGTCGACTCGAGTTCCTCAGGAGTCGACTCGGCTCTTAGGGTCCAAAATAGCTTCTCTGTGTTTCTGCCTTGTTACTCCCTGGAGTCGACTCGTACTATCCAGGAGTCGACTCGAGGACTATTCTTTTGGATTTTCCTTTGAATTTGCTCTTCCAACTTGAGTCCTTTGAACTTGAAACTTGGGTCAATAAATTGTAGCTTTCTTCCAACTTTTCTTGAGAGCTTTGGAGGCCTTCTTGTGTTCTTCCAACTTGCTATATTCCTTGCAAAATAACTATCTTTCTCCTTGCAACACAAACGTTAGTATTTATACTTCAAGGTTTTGTGATCATCAAAATCAATCTTTAAATCAATCTTTGGGTCATCATGAAGGACTCATCGCAAGAAGATTAGCCGGTGTTGATGACCCTGCCACAGGGAACATGTGGTCATAGTCCAGGATCGACAAGATAAATTGAATATGTGAAAGAATCTTGAAACCGCGAAAAGAATCTTTTGAATTTAAGAAATATATGACTTATACTTTGGAGCTGCATATTTATTTATTTTTCACATATTATTGCTTGATTTATCTAGCTAGAGTGTTCATTACTTACTGGGCTGTCTAGCTCATTATACCATCTCTTGTTGTTTTACAGATTTCGAGAACTAGTTTATTGGAGATTCAAAATGGGAGAGCGACTAGAAGGATTTATGGCATAAGTTATCTTAGATTAGGGATATTTAAGTTGGTTTGTTATTATGGACATTTATTATGATTGGTGGACTTTTGTTATTTTAAGAACTAGGTTTCTACATGTTGGTAAATGATTATTCCGCTGCGTATTTAGACTTGTGAGTCATTATGACTTGAGTTAGTCAATGGAATAAGATTGCATTTATTCTGTTCAATTATTCTAGAATTTCATAATTGAGGTGTTTGGTTAGATGCCTTGCATGCTCGTGGGGAGAGTTTTCTACGGGTGCGCGGCGGTTGGCGCGACCCCCGGCTCGCGATCTCGGGACGGGGGCGTGACAACTTTTATGGTATCAGAGCATAAATGGATAAAATCTAAGACAAAGAATTTGACATAAGATGAGTGTAGGTGGGTAAACACTAAGGGCATTGGACGTGAATCCATGTCAATTGCATTGTAAGCTACTTTCAAGATTTTCTATTAAGCCTTGTGATAGATTATGTATGAGATGGTTACTAGGAAATTATGATTGATTTTACTTATGAGGTTTGATACATTATGGAAGATTGGGCAATCTATGAATCAAGTTATAATTAGTTAGATTTGGATCTAAATTAAGTGCAAAAGGATTGGCCATGGAATATTATCATGCATTGTGATTATTTATTATTTAAGTGAACTTGTAAACTCAAAAATTGATATGGAGGTATACTATGATTTTGCTTAATTTTGAAGATAATTTTTTTTAGAGGCAAATTAAGATCCATTTATATAAAGTTGTTTAAGATTTGGGCTATGAAACCTTTTTACAGTGCTTGATTAAAATATTCTTCGAGGATTGAAAACTGTATGTGGATCATGTATGAAACTCCTGTGTAGATGGAGAATATATTTGGGATAAAATTTTAGAATTAATTTAAAATTACAATATAGATTGGGATTATGATTGGAAGTAATTTAGTAAATTATGAGAATACTGGTTGTTTAAATTATTTTAAGATGATCAACGATATTAACTCTATGATTGGAAAATATTTTCTGATGGGTTTTCTTGTTAAGGAGAATTTCGTTGTCAAAGAAAAGAATATTGTTTTTGATTTTGACTGATATGGATATTATCATGTTATTAGTAGGTTCTTCTATCTGCTATGAAAAAAAAAAATGAGAGAGAGAAATCTGGCATTCTAAGTCTAGGATTAATAGTTCCTGCATTGGCTAATCTTGGATTTGGAATGATTTAGTATATATTGATTTTCTCTTTGATTTGTAGCTTATTCTTTCGAAAGAAATCAGGGATAAATATCAATCTCGAAGAATTGATTTTATTGGAGATTATAAAGTATTCATCTCGATGAAATTATTAATAATTTAAATTATCACCTTTGGATTCAAATAATAGATCTTGTTCATGTTTATCAAAAATTATGTAATGTATATGAAACTTCAATTCAAAGTTTGGATTTATAAGCTGATCTAGGGTCTTTTGTCAATATTGTTGCAGTTGCTGATAAAATCTAGATTCTCATAAAAAAAAAAAATGAATTTTAGAGGCTTACATGATTATGATGGAAGATTTTTAATAAATGCTATAGATCTTGATGAAGAAAACTCTAGAAGAGATCGCCGAGTCAATTTTACTTCTATCTATTGATTTAAGGTCTTCTAACTTGGTGGAGCATTGAGAACATTTTTCTAGTTATTTTTACTTGTAAGAGTTTGACTTGAAACCGTCCAGTTGAGTAGATGAGAGAATTAAGATTTAATTTATTTTGAATTATAGTAACTAGCCTATATGGTGTTTTTGAATGTATCAATTGACTCGAGGATCAGTCTAGATGGATGTACTTGGGGGAAGTTAGAGGACGAAATCAAAAGTTCTTTTTGGGCTTTACTTGGAAATTAAAATTTTGAATCTCCTTAGTTCAAAATACAAAGTAGTATTTTGATTAAAAAAAATTTTTGGTGGTTTGAATCAGAGTGCACAGCGAAAGCGTAGTGGTCCGAACTATTTTTCTAAGTTGGTCAGAAGTATTATCCCTTTAATTCGACAAGTTTTAATAACAAAAGACTTGATTTGATTTTGAATTTTTGGATATCGCTGCACCATCTTAGGTTCTCTAATTTTATGTCATGCTAAGGAAATGATTAACATCTTGAGACTAGAATTAATAGATCATTGATTTTGATTTTGGATCTGGAATATTTTGGTGTAGACCTCTTTCCTCCTAAATCTGAAGCTTGTACTTCTTCAATTAATATCAACCCTCTATTGGAAAAAAAAAAAAACTTGAGGTTGTCAAGTGACTTTGATGAATATTCCACTAGGGGTGGATTAGAGTTATTTATGATCTAATCTTGTGATAGATCGATTAATCAAGAGTAGTTGATATTTTGACAAAGAAACTTGATGTTCTTATTCAAAATTAAGACGTTGATTTTTATTTATGAGAGAGAGAAGTTTGATTTACACCATCTATAAAAGAACCAAATCTGGAGGTATTGGACCTTATTCTTATGATAAGATGAAATTATATTGATAAGTAGAACTATTGGAAGACTGAGGTTAGTCTTCTACTAGAGAAGAATGTTGTTGGTTCTATGAATAATCTGAAGGTAGCTATGTAATTTTCATCAGTGGGGTTTTCTATTGTTGACAATTCTTGGGAGAATCTTGGGCATCTTAAATTTAGTATTCACGGATTGATGGTTACTTGGTTGGACTTAGATCTGAAAAGTTTTAACATGGATCTCATATTCCTAATTCTAACATCGTTAATCTGGCTATTTGAAAGGGCTTGAGGTTTTATAAGACAAAGGTTGATCATTATATCATGGAAAAAAAAAATGAGGAGCATTTGATACTAAAGCTTTCTCCTACTTACATTTAACCGATTAAATTTCTATGTAGAATTAATCAGGAGCAATTAATTTCTTGAAAAAAAAAAAGAAGAATTATGACATGTTAATCCAAGGCTGGAAGGTTAGTCTTATTTTGAAAGAGATCAAAAGAACTTGCTATGAATCATAGATGGAAAGGATTAAGTTTTAAGATGCCATAATTTTGCCAAAATCTTATGAGCCTGCATTTCGAGATGGGGATTGTTTAGGAGCTCGGGAATGATATGATGTTTCTATACTTTCAAAATTTGAAGCCTTAAGTGAGTTAATTTCGAGGACGAAATTATTTTAAGAGGGGAAGAATGTGAGACCCTAGAACTGGGCCCGGTCCACTTGACCGGCCCAGTCCCAAGTTTTGGCCTCACGTGCGGTGCACGTGAGGCAACGGGATGGAGGGATCTATCCCGAAGAAGAAGGAGCCCCTGTTTTAGGGCTCCTTCTCCTTCTCCTTCTCCTTTGAGTCCACCGAGGGAGAGAGCCGCCGCACCCCAAGGAAGAAAGGGGGGAGGATTCTTCTTCGTGTTACCACCGAGAGAGAGAGAGAGAGAGAGAGAGAGAGAGAAGCCATGGCACGGGTGGCATTCTTCTTTCTTTGTTGCCGGAGAAGGAGAGAGGCGCCGGACGTCGGGGCGGAGGTGAGAATCCTTAGCCTTTCTCTCCTCTTCTTTCACTGCTTGGCCATGACGTGTGGTGGGTTGGAGCCGGCCGATCGCCGGATTTGGGTCCAAAACGGCTTGCTCTAGCCGTTGGCGTGTTCGCCGCCGCCAGTCGCCGGGGGTGGCCGGATTTGCTCCGCCACCTGCTGCCGCTACCGAGGCCGGCCACCGCGGCCGCCTTGGGTTCGACCGAGAGGAGAGAAGAGGGGGCGGCGGCAGGGGGGGTCATGGATCTCCTGTTTCGCCGAAGGAGAAGAAGGGAGTCGGGAGAGAAAAGAAGAAAGAAGAAAAAGAAAAGAAGGAAAAAGAAAAAGAAAAAGAAAAGAAAAGAAAAGAAAAGAAAAGAAAAGGAAAATAATTTAATAATAATAAAGAAAGAGAATGGTTTACGGGTATGAATCCAAACTTGGGGTGCTAGGCACTCCTGCGGGGCCAGCCATAGGAGGATATTAAAAATTTAAGTCTTTATATATATTTATTGTGATGAATTTTAAAAGATGAATACGATTTTTGAATATTAGGTTCTGGAAGGGATTTGTGGAATTAATTGGATTTGTCGTGGATCGCGTTCGCAAGGTAAGTGATGTAACCTCTTTACTAGATTTATCGGCAAACTAAATATCTGTTTTACAAATCGAATTATTCGTGATTTCGAATTTGATGCATGGATTATATGTATATTTTTAGAATATTGTATGGCTCTGATTGAACGTATTTGCTTAGATTTGAATTGTATTTACTTGCTCTGACATTGTACTTTTCGGCTTGGAACACTGAACATAATGTAAGAAAAGATAACGACCTGAAATAGATTAAGACTTGCAGTCGGGCTATGTTGAGGACCCTGCCAATGGGGGCTAATACATTGGTACCACAAGAAGAATAGTCGGTGATATGACCCTGCCACAGGAAGCATGTGGTCATAGTTCCTGGTTGTTGAGTTGAATCTAATAAATTGAAAGAAATTAAGATATGAACGGTATTTGATTTTGACATTGCATGTTTTCATGACTGAAATATGAAATAGAGAACTAATTGAACTTTGACCTGGCTATGTTGAGGACCCCGCCAATGGGGGCAGATACGTTGGCAATTGACTGTCCTGAAGGACTCACCGCAAGAAGATTAGCCGGTGTTGATGACCCTGCCACAGGGAACATGTGGTCATAGTCCAGGATCGACAAGATAAATTGAATATGTGAAAGAATCTTGAAACCGCGAAAAGAATCTTTTGAATTTAAGAAATATATGACTTATACTTTGGAGCTGCATATTTATTTATTTTCCACATATTATTGCTTGATTTATCTAGCTAGAGTGTTCATTACTTACTGGGCTGTCTAGCTTATTATACCATCTCTTGTTGTTTTACAGATTTCGAGAACTAGTTTATTGGAGATTCAAAATGGGAGAGCGACTAGAAGGATTTATGGCACAAGTTATCTTAGATTAGGGATATTTAAGTTGGTTTGTTATTATGGACATTTATTATGATTGGTGGACTTTTGTTATTTTAAGAACTAGGTTTCTACATGTTGGTAAATGATTATTCCACTGCGTATTTAGACTTGTGAGTCATTATGACTTGAGTTAGTCAATGGAATAAGATTGCATTTATTCTGTTCAATTATTCTAGAATTTCATAATTGAGGTGTTTGGTTAGATGCCTTGCATGCTCGTGGGGAGAGTTTCCTACGGGTGTGCGGCGGTTGGCGCGACCCCCGGCTCGCGATCTCGGGACGGGGGCGTGACACTAGGTGCCTCCCATACCCCTTTATAAAGCAAGTGGAGCACCTAACTTTTAGGAGCTCCTTGATTGATTTCCAAGAGGGGTGCCGGCCCCTCTTGTCTTGCCGCACCAAAGAAGAGAAGGAGGAGGGGGCGTACGGCCCTCCTCTTGGTTAGCCCTAGTCCTCCTCTAAGGAAGATTAGGGGGCCTCCTAATGGCTAAGTCCTAATCTAATTAGGCTTAGTCTAAGGGTGAACCAATTGGGTTTAATCTAGGTAAGTCCTAATCCAATTAGAACTCAATGAATCATGACTCAATTGAAACCTTCAATCCTAATCTAATTATGAGTCATCTTGATTCATTAGATTAATAATTAATTTGGGACTTAAAAAATCCTAATCCAATTAGGACTTATTTAATTTTAGTCCTAATCCAATTAGGACTCTAATTTGAATCCGAAGTCCTAATCTAATTAGGACTTCTAGGAATCCTATTCTAAGTAGGAATCCATATTGAAATCAAAATCCTAATCTAATTAGGATTGTAGGAATCCTACTCCAAGTAGGACTCCCAGTCCTACTCCAAGTAGAACTTCCAGTCCTAATCCAATTAGAACTCTAGGAATCCTACTCCAAGTAGGATTTGTGTTTAAGTCCAATTAATCAATTCCCATTGTTCCTTCTTCTACTGATTATCAATCGAATTGATTACTCGTGATTCATAATCACTTTTCAACCATCGGATCGGTCATTATCTCTAGTGTGTGTGATCCCATAGGTTCTATTCTGACTGGTAGTAAGATATATTACGATCTCTATCATAATATCATTGAAAATTCCTTTCAATGGATTGGAACAGTTCCAACTCAACTCATTAGGGTTTATCGATCATCGAGATATTCCCTGTGAGTCTCACCATCCACCAGTAACACCTAGCAGCATGTAGTGGCCACCCAGTAGAATAGAATGATGAACCTCTAGGTGCAGTTATCATATGATACAGTCCTATTATCGTGGATCCCTACAGGACGGAGGTCATGGACAACTCGTCAAACCTCATCGTCTGTCATATGTCAAGATTTATTCGACTTATGTTCGAGAGTTAAAAACTCTTTCTCCACTGTGTATACTGCCCTGGCCGAGGTCTTACGAACTCAGTCTCATAAATCACATAGGATCTCTCCTTATCTACCAAGGTCGATAGATTTCATATAGGTGCATACCCTACTCCTACAGTGAACCTACTGCAGCCAATCTACACTGCATGGACCCATATGTCTAGAGACCATGTATATGTGCAGTCAAACTACAATAACCTCACTGTGAGTAGCCGAAGCACCGCAGGTCAAAGGACCAGTCACACTACTCCAACATCAAGCAAGTCACTGACGAGTGGATAGACATCCAAGTGACTTCTTGTCTTGGTCACGCTCAGTACCCTTGTTCTTTAACAAGCACTTGCACTATTACTTCAGTGTCCCCACACCGTGGACTCGAGTCTCATCCATCCTTAAGGAAAGTAATGTGTGCACTGATCGGATCGATCACCGTCCTCATAATGATCCATCGATCAGGAGCATTTAGAAATCAATCACCAATGATACATGGCTCAAATTTTCAACTCTTGAGAATATGCATCATCATCTTATTAATTTCTTGGACGATTCATAGACACATAAACAATATGAATGAAAAAGATGCCTTTCATTTATTCAATAATAATAAATTCAAGTACAAATTATGTCCCAGAATTAATAATGTGTCAGCCAAATTGGCTTCTAGGGAATACATCTAACAATCTCCCACTTGCACTAAAGCCAATCAGTCATATATCTTAGTCCCATCTTCTCAAGATGGGCTTTAGTCTTTTGCTGACTCAGCTGCTTAGTGAACGGATCCGCCACGTTGTCCGCGGAGTGTACTCTCTGCACCTCGACATATTTCTTCTCAACATAGTCGCGTATGAGATGAAAGCGCCGCTCTATATGCTTGGACTTCTGATGAGACCTTGGCTCCTTAGCAAGAGCTATGGCGCCATTATTATCGCAGTAAAGTGTTATGGCATCTGATGACATTATATCTAATTTCGCAATGAATTTCTTAAACCAGAAGCCTTTCTTAGCAGCTTTAGAGGCGGCGATATATTCAGCTTCCATAGTAGAATCAGCAATGATCGGTTATTTAAAACTTTTTCAATTCACCGTACCACCATTGCACAAGAATACATATCCAGAAGTAGACTTTCTATCATCGATATCAGTTATGAAGTCTGAATCTGTGTCCCTTCTACCTTTAACTCTGATGTTTCTCCAAAGACCAAGAATAAATCTTTAGTTCTTCTCATGTACTTAAGAATATTCTTCACAGCTATCCAGTGTTCTTCACCTGGATTCGACTGATACCTGCTAGTGACACTCACAGCAAGTGCTATATCAGGTCGTGTACATAGCATGGCGTACATGAGGCTCCCTACTGCCGATGCATAAGGGATCTTGCTCATGCGTTGAATCTCTTCAGATGTGTTGGGGCACATCTTCTTGGAGAGATGAATTTCATGCCTTAGGGATAAGAGACCCCTTTTAGAGTTTTCCATGCTGAACCTTTTCAGCACTTCCTCTATGTACATCTTCTGTGATAGGCCAAGCATCATTTTAGATCTATCTCTAGAGACCTTAATCCCCAAAATATAGGATGCTTCCCCAAGGTCTTTCATGGAGAATTCTTTTGACAACCAGACCTTGACCGAGGTTAGCATGGGAATATTATTTCCTATCAGGAGGATGTCGTCCACGTACAGTATGAGGAACACGATAGCACTCCCACTAACCTTCTTATAGACACACGGTTCCTCTTCGTTCTTGATGAAATCAAACGTTTTGATTGCATCATCGAAATGAGTATTCCAACTCCGAGATGCTTGCTTTAGTCCATAAATGGACCTTTGTAACTTGCAGACCTTGTGATCTCCATCACTGAAAGTGAAATCCAAAGACTGCTCCATATAGATATCTTCATCAAGATATCCATTCAAGAAAACTGTTTTCACATCTATCTGCCAAATTTCATAATCATGAAATGCTGCAATGGCAAGCAATGTTCGGATGGATTTCAGCATGGCTACAGGTGAAAATGTTTCCTGATAGTCAATGCCTTCGCATTGACTATACCTTTTCGCTACTAGCCTTGCGTTATAGGTCTCTATCTTTCCATCCGAACTTATCTTCCTTTTGTAGATCCACTTGCATCCAATGGGTACAATACCTTCTGGTGGATCTACTAAAGTCCAGACTTGGTTGGAATGAATGGTGTCAAACTTCATAGCATCCAGCCATTTCTCGAAATTGATATCTGATATCGCCTCGTTGTAAGTTTTGGGATCCTCTAAGTGTTCCCTATCTTCCATGAGTAACATTTTCTTAGTATCCTCTTCAAGCATACCTAAGTATCTATCAGGAGGATGGAAGATCCTACTAGATCTGCGAGGTGGAGGAACAGCGTGTACTGGCTCTGTATGAATGGGTTCTATAGGATCCATGACTCATTGCTTTTCAGAGACTTTCTCTTCAAGCTCAATTTTCCTCCCACTGCCTCTATCAAGGATAAACTATTTTTCCAAGAAGATGGTATGTCGGCTCACAAATACATTGTGATCCTCTGAGACGTAAAAATTATATCCTAATGACTCTTTAGGATATCCTATAAAACGAGCACTTATGGTCCTAGCCTCTAGCTTGTCCGCCTGTAGTCGCTTGACGTGGGCCGGACATCCCCAAATCTTAAGATGACCAAGACTTAGTTTCTTACCATGCCATATCTCATACGATGTGGTAGGAACGGATTTAGAGGAAACTTTATTCAGTAGATATACTGCAGTAAGTAAGGCATCTCCCCAAAGAAATATAGGTAAATCAGTGAAGCTCATCATGGACCGGACCATATCCAATAGAGTCCGATTTCTCCTCTCTGACATCCCGTTGAGTTGAGGTGTACCCGGAGGAGTCCATTGTGAGACTATGCCATTCTCTTTGAGATAGTTCCAGAATTCCCTACTAAGATATTCTCCTCCTCGATCTGATCGAAGAGCCTTAAGGGGTTTTCGAGTTTGTTTTTCTACTTCATTTCTGAACTCTTTGAACTTTTCAAAAGATTCAGATTTGTGTCTCATAAAATACACATACCCATACCATGAATAATCATCGGTAAAGGTAATGAAGTACGAATAACGTCCCCTGGCTTGTACATCGAATGGGCCACATACATTTGTATGTACCAGGGTAAGTATTTCAGTGGTCCTCTCCCCATGTCCTACAAAGGGCAATCTAGCCATTTTTCCTTGAAGACAGGACTCGCAAACTGGATATGACTCAGAAGTCAATGAGCCGAGAAGCCCATCTTTATCCATTTTGTTTATTCTGTCTTCTCCAATATGGCCAAGTCTGAGGTGCCACAAATATTTTTGGTTTATCTCATCCCTGGATCTCTTGGATCCTTTGGCACTCACTTCTTGCTCAAACACATTTACAGATACATCCATATGCAAATGATAGAGACTGTCAATCATAAAACCACGTGACTATTTTATTTCTGAAATAAATAGAACAGCAGTCTTTGTCAAATGTAAAAACATGACCTTCCTATGCTAGACATGAAACAGAAATCAAATTTCTGCTAGCAGCAGGTACATAATAACAGTCTCTAAGTAATAAACTAAAACCAGACGGTAGTCGCAAAGGGTAGGTGCCCACAGCCACAACAGCAACTTTTGCCCCGTTGCCGATCCGAAGGGTTACCGCACCTTTCGCCAGCCTTCTACTTTCCTTTAGACCCTGCATAGTAGTGTACAAGTGAGCACTAGAATCAGAATCTATAATCCAACTAGAAGTAGAAGAAACCGTTAGATTAGTTTCAATTACGAGCAAGTCTATACCTTCTGAAGGTGTGTTAGCCTTCTTGTTCTTCAGGCTCTCGAGATATGAAGGACAGTTTCTCTTTCAGTGGCCGTCGACATTGCAGTGGAAACATTTTTCTTTGTCATTAGCCTTTTTCTTTTGAACTTCCTTCTTTGGTTTCTTGTCTCTCTTCTGCTTCTTTGCAGGCTTCTTTTTCTTCCAAGTAGACTTTCTCTTAGAACCAGAAGTCAACTCAGTAGCAACGACATTGCCCCTTGAACCTTTCAAGGCTTCCTCAGCAGTTACCAATATGTTTAACAGTTCAGTCTTAGTGCATTCAATCTTATTCATGTGGTAGTTTACTATAAATTGTTCAAATGAATCAGGAAGGGATTGAAGGATCAGATCTACTTGCAATTTCTTGTGTATGTTCATACCGAGCTTCTCAAGCTCCTCTAGGTCCTTGATCATAGTCAGACCGTGATCATGGACAGACTGCCCCTCGTGCATCTTTGCTTTGAGGAGCCTCTTGGACACTTCAAAACGAGCTGCGCGACTCTGCTCACCATACAACTCTTGCAGGTGTGCCAGTATGTCCCTAGCAGTCTTCATATTCTCATGCTGGCATTGGAGTTCATTGGACATTGATGCCATGATGTAGCACTTGACCGTAATGTCATCGTCTGTCCACTTTTCATGCATCGCACGCTGATCAGTGGTCGGACGTGCTGGTAATGTGGAGATATCATTGTCGAGCACATAGCCTATTTTCTCGCAACTCAAAACAATTTTGAGATTTCTAAGCCAGTCTCTATAATTGGTACCGGTCAATCTATTGGTCTCAAGAATACGGGTCAAAGGATTTGAGGCTGACATTATGTTCTGGAGAGAGTAAAGATTTTAGTTAGACTTTTGTACTTGATCCTAATTTGTTCTAGGGTCTTTTAAAACAAATATACCTCCCACTATTTTCTCGAATTCCTCACACTCCTCTGGTAGAAAAATTGAAATCCTACACGACTAGGATTTCTAGTGGGTACTGCGGTCCCACCGATTTACATGCCACCTCACCTAACAGTTATTGGTGATACATAAATAGATGAGTGTACAACTCTTGTACAATGCTTCTCAAGCATGTTGCAGTGCTACTTGGTCTCTAAGTCATGAAGACCTCACCTAACAGTTATTGGTCCCATTCCTTAATTAAGTCAGACCCACCGTATAACCGTAGGAATAAAGTCATCATTGGATCCTCACCTAGCAGTTATTGGTCCCCAACCCCACCTTTATCCCTACAACATCTCATGTCTATAGAGAGGTTCAGCCCCCCGATGCAACTTGCCCACTGTGTCCAGCCGAGACAAGTCAACACCAGAAAGACCTTAGCAGCTCTACTACGGTGGAAGACCTATGGACTTAATATTGGTTAATCATATCTTAGTGTTTGCAACTTGAGCTCTTAATAAGAGGTAATTGAACAATTGGCCAGGTAAGCAGGTGGGAGACTTCCCTTACTCAGAGAGTAAGGTCCTAATTAAGTAACTACCTTTCATGCTTTCCTAGACACCAATTACATCAATTAATCTAATATGACTCGCTCATGTTTGTTCACTCTCGACTTGATTGAGGAGGTTTTAGTTTAGATCTCATTGGGATTGGTCTACTAGTTTGCATCATATGTAAACCTATCTACCCCGCTCAAATTCACATCACATACAAATAGTACATCACAAGCAGTTATAATTGCAGCAATAAATAAAAGCTGAATTTTAAATAGGTGATGATCATGGATTCTAATTAGGTCATATTACAAGCATATGCACGTCAATCGATCAACTGGTCTTCAACTCTTTAATTGGTCCTGAGCCTTCTTGATTCGATCCCTGATCAACTCTTGATCCAGTCGCTATCAACCGCTCAGATCGCCGTTCATCTCATGTACTGTCTTCGACTTGATCGTTGACGTACATTACATCACATAAATACAACCAGATATAAAATAATATATTACATCCCCTTTTAGGAGGCACGCAGGCCTCTCAAAACATCAAATAAGATGCATGCAAGCATCTGAAAAATTACATGACATTACAGATCACATCGCAGGTCATTACATTTGATACCAAAAGGGTTTGAATCCTATGATCATCACCACATGCAACAATTATAATTTTCAGATCTGAAATCTAATTGATCATCTCATGACATGGGTTGCTAATCATGCTAAACATGATTCTAAACTTTGTAATCCCATTAACAATGCAATTAGAATCATCAATTTATCACATAAAAATCAGCATGCAAAAATCAGCAACCCTGAAAAATTCTGCATGCAGAAAATTTCAGCATACATATTCTTTTAAATTTCAGATCTATTATGCCCGTTAATAATTAATTCTAACCTTAATCTACGAAGCCTAAACTCTGATACCACTGTTGGAAACCTGCCTGTTGACCCCCTAATGGATTTTGATGAATACAAAACACTAGAGTATAATTCCATTTATCTTAACAATTTAATTGAGAAATTCATGTGTTTTATTAAGAATATTGTTAAGAAATGTCTAGGCAAGTTCCCATAATTTTTATGAATTTATTGAAGAATTTTTTGAGATGAAAGAAAAAGTTCAGGGACAGCCGAGACGTCTCCTGATAGTCTCAGAGACGTCTCTGGCACAAACAGGAAGAACTGGCACGGCCGGAGACGTCCCCTGAAAAAGCGGAGTCGACTCTCTCAGAGAATTTCAGAAGACTTGTTTTTCGGAGATATAACGGCGGAGTCGTCCCCGAAGCAGCGGAGTCGTCCCCATGCAAAAAGCGCAAACAAGCGGAGACGTCCCCGTAAAGCGCGGAGACGTCCCCGGAGCGCAGAGTCATCCCCGAAGCAGCGGAGTCGTCCCCATGCAAAAAGCGCAAACAAGCGGAGACGTCTCCGTAAAGCGCGGAGACGTCCCCGGAGCGCCTGGGACGCGACTGACAACTTTTTCAGGTAGATTTGAATTTCAAACGGTCATATCTTTGTGTCTAACGGCTATATTTGCTTTTTGGGCTATAAAAGGGACCTCTTAAGTGCTTCTCAACAACTTCTCACCAACCCAACACAAGATCATTCAAGAGAGAAGAAAGAAAAAGAGGTTCAAGGGAGTTAGAGCTTTCAAGAGGAGAAATCAAGTGCATTCAAGCTTTCCCATCTGATTTCGAGCTCATCTACTCACTCCCACTTGGCAAGCAAAGCTCGCATTCAAGCCAACGTGATCCACATCAGAAGAACCACCATCATCCACGCTTCCAACGGCAAAAAGGGTTCTTCCGATTTTATTGTTTCTCATTGTTATATTTGCTTCTTAAGAGCTTTCAAATCTTTTGTAAAATGTTTGAATATTGAGCTTGTTTCAGTCAAGGAACTTGGAACAAGGGATAGGCGTCCCAAGCCTAAGTTAAAATTGGCGGATTGTAGGGTTTGTTGTTAGCCCGGGGTAAAACAACGAGTTGGGTAGTTCACTCGAAAAACTACCGGATTGTAGGGTTTGTTGTGAGCCCGGTGTAAAACAACGAGTTAGGTAGTGAACTCGCAAAACTACCGGACTGTAATCTGGAGGATTATAGTGAAATTCCCAAGAGGTCTTGGGGAGTGGATGTAGGTGTTGGGGTGCACCGAACCACTATATGTTTGTTGTGTTTGTGATGCTTTTTGTCATTGTCTAACTTGCTCACCTACTTACTTAGATAAATTGCTTGCTTAACTCTTATCCGTGCATCCTTTAGTTGCAAGCATATTTAATTTACTTAATCAAGTCTCATTCAATAAATCAAACTGTTGCTAAGTTTAAATTCCACTGTGCATCTATACAACTTAGCATAATTAATTGAAAAGTTTTAGAAGTAGTACAAAAGTTTTAAAAGACCCAATTCACCCCCCCTCTTGGGTTGTATCTACTGGGCAACAAGTGGTATCAGAGCAGGTGCTCTAAGATTAATTATTGATCTCACGATCAAGAGCCAAAGATCATGACAACTCAAATAGATAGTTTTCTAGGAGAAGGACAATTAATTGATACACCTCCACTATTTAATGGCATAAACTATACACATTGGAAAGCACGCATGCGCATTTTCATACAATCACTTGATTATAATTTATGGAGAATTATAGTCAATGGAACACACACAAACACTAGTCATAATGAGAAAATGGTGCAACAAAACTCTAAAGCCATGAACCTATTATATTGTGCATTAGATAGGAATGAGTTTAACTGCATATCTTCTTGCATGACTGCTAAAGAAATATGGAATATGCTTGAAGACAAATATGAATGCACTAACAAATCTGAAACATCATGTGTAGAAAAAGAGCAGTATCATATTGCAAATCCATGCTTCATGGCACATGAGGTACATGCTGAAACTGAAAGTAATTTTACATTTGATGAACTTCACAATGCCTTTTCTGATTTGTACTTAGAATATAAGAAACTTATTTGTAAGAACAAGAACTTGAAGAATGAAAATCAAATTCTAATAGATGAAAAACTGAAACTAACTAATAAAACTGAAATCTTAATTAAAGAAAATCAAGAACAAAATCAAAGAAATCAACTTCTCACTGAAAGCCGTGATAAACTTAAGAAAAACAATGAATTACTTTCAGAAGATAACAGAAGATTAACTAAAGAAGTTGACAAATTAAAACCTGTTGTTGAAAGATTTACCTTCAGCTCAGAAAAATTGAACCTAATGATAAATAATCAAAGAGCTGAATTTGATAAAGTTGGATTAGGATATCAACCTTGGTACACCCAAAAATCTTTCAAGAATATGTTTGTTAAAATAGTTTTTAATTATTCTAAAACAGATTCTTATAATACTGATAAACAGGAACAAAAGCTAAGTAAAATCTCTTCTATTGTTCCTAAATCTATACATTACAAATTTGATGAACCTAAAAGGCAAAAACAGAAAACTAAAAGTTTATCTACTACTTATGTTAGATCTATGTTTGTTAAGTTCAACAGGAGGATACAGAAATACATCCCTTGTAATCCTAAAATCTGTAAATTTATGGACAAAATAGCTATTAAGAAAATATGGGTTCCAAAAGGAACAATTATAGCTAACCTACAAGGACCCAAAAGAGCTTGGGTTCCTAAGTTGAAAATATGATTATTTTTCAGCAAGAATGTCTAGCTATCCAAGGTTCTAATAAAAGATGTCATCTAAACAATGGGTGCTCTAGACATGTGTTAAAGAATTGAATTTAAAATGTAATTAAGAAGAATGATTTAAATGAAAGAAATAATGAAATAAGCAATTCTTGCATCCTCTCGTATTGAAATTACTTTATTAGTTGATTAAAACATAACTTGCAAGTTTTAATCATTTTTGTGATATAAGTGATATTTTTGGTATAAAAAGAAAATATATTCAAATCACTCCATCTTTCTATGTTATACTTTACCTATTGTTGGATAAGTTGCTAAATGATTAATCAATTTATTAAGAATAACTCTATGAATTCTCTATATGCTCGATTGAGAGTTTTTATCCATGGTATTATTTTTATTGATCATAGACATAATAGTGTGTACTTGGTATGCTTTTGAATATATGCACTATGAATACCAAGATTAAAACCATCTTTGGCCTATAAAATCAACTCATGCTAGTATGTACTTAATCTCAAAAGATCTTGCCATTGGCTTACTTAGATTATCTTCTGAAAGGTCAAAGTTTGCTATGCATGTTAACTAAGGAAACAAACAAGAATCAATTTCTAAATCTAAGGATGTTGTTTCCATCACTAAGTTTTTCAAAAGCTTACATTGAATTTGTTCTTAGCAAATAAAATTGAAGTATTTTCTGTATTTGCTAAATCTTGTAAAAGTGTTTCAAATGAAAAAAAGTTTCCAAATTGTGAAGATAAAGAGTCATGGCACAGTGTTGAAAACCAAAATCCTGATAAAGTTTATACAAAAAATAATATTAAATTCAATTATTTCAGCACCAAGGATACCTTAAGTAAAATAGTGTTAATGGAATCCTTGAAGAAATGATGAAGGCAATGTTGTATGATAGTCATCTACTTAAATGATTTTTTTTTGTTGAAAGCTATCATCATTGCTTGTCATACATATAGTTTCTATTAGATTTATTTTTGATGAAAACTCCATTTGATCTTCTGAAAAATAGAAAATGATCTATTGCATATCTTTCATATTTTTCAGTAGTATATGTTATGCTTGATATGGTCTTTTGAAAATAATGCCAAATCTGATAAAGATATTTCTATCTTTGGATATCATTCATCAAGCAATGCATATAGAACATTCAATGAAAAGATTCGAATTGTAGAAATATCAATTCATTTTATTCCTTATGAGACTAATGATTTATTATGAAGATACTAAAATTAAATTATATATGTATATGGTTAATCTTTTACATATAACAATCTGAAAACTTGTTAATAACTATAACCAAATTGAGTTTTTCAGAAATGCACTTAATGAAGAAAAATTGATGACTACTAAAAGACTAAATCAAGAAAAGATGAAATAGATCTTGATTCTTGCATGATTAAAAGTAAAGATCACCTTTATCATTTGCTTGCCTCATGAGCTTTATATTCTGTCAAATGAATGTGTAGAATTCACTCCTATGTGGTTATTTCATTAGAAAAGATCTATGTAAAATAACCACCTTATTTAAAAACACTCATTACATATATGATAAAGCAATATGTGATTTGTAACAAGGATCAAAAGCATGATATATAAAAGCTTGAGCAACTTTTTGATAAAAAGTAATAATGATAAATCTATACATTAAAGAGATGAATCTGTGATATCTTGCTTGCTCAAAGCACACATTGATGGCATCATTTTTGTTCTACTGATGAAAATTTATATGGAGATTTTACTAAGCTCATGCAAAGTGAGTTTGAAATATGTATAATGAATGAATTAACATTTTCTTTCTCAAACTCCAAATTAAGACAAACAAGAAAGGAAATCTTCATTGACCAAAGTTAGTTCACAAGAAAACTCTTATAGAAGATTGGTATGAAGAAGGTATGTCTATGACCCCATCTTGTAGAATTTGAAAAGGATGAGCAAAGTAGATCTATTATTTTAAAGCTGTATTGAAGCATGATAGAATAATTATTTTATTATACAACTAGTAGACCAGATTGTATGCTCATTATGTGCCCTTGTGCAAGACTTCAATCTAACTCTAATGATTCATAATATGAATGTAGATAGAAACAACTGTTTAAGATAAATTGATTAAAACTTAGCTAACATGTCTTATTGATAATTATCTTAAGCAAATAGAATCTAAGCTAAATTGATTCTGAAAATAAAAAATTGATTTGACCTTGATAAATCTTCCTATTGCTTCACACGCCTGTCCTTGAACCTTCTTGGTTAATGAAACTATCTCTTAAGTTCAAGTGACATGTGTTTGCTTATATTTAGGCAATCTCTTGAGTAAAGTGACTCAACATTCAATTGTTGTCATATCTTATGATTGAGTCACCCAGTTAAGAAATATGCTATATGAATGTTTTGTATCTTGAAGAAACTAATGACTTTCCTTCAAGAAAGAAAAGAATTTTGTTAATAATGCAGGATCCTTGAGCAAAGAATGAGAGATTTCAACTTGAAGGATATCTCCATGTAAGATATAATAAACATTCACATGCAAACAAGAGAGAGGACCTTCTTCAGCCAAAAGTTCATACATAAGAAATCTAGTAGGTATTTGACTTGAAGAATGCAGAATGAATCGGTAATTTTAGATACCTCTCTCATAAATTAGCTAAGCAAAGTCAATAACTTAAATCTTATTGTGGCATGATTAAAATCTTTAAATATTAATTTCTAGACATCATGTCTATATATGCATTAATTGACTTATGCTTTTAGACAATTGTTTCATGGTTTGCTCAAACTAAAATATTTCATTGCCTATATCATAACCATGAAATACACAAGTAGATGCTTAAAATTTTGATTTAAAATAACTTGTGAGAAGTTATGAATCCTTGAGCACAATGAAAATGTTGTTTGCATGATATACATCTATATGATACATAAGATTATTTCCTTATTCTGCTCTTTCATGCAAATTACTTGAGAATAACAAAAAGAGAGAGAGATAAAGAAAAGAAAATGGATATTATTCAAGAGAAGTAAAATCTAAGTAAAGGCAATTACTCCAATCTTAAGAAAAAGCAAAACAAGCATAATATATTCGGCACATTTGTGAGACTTGTGTGAGCATTCTTTTGGAAGGGATAAAATTCGTAATTAATTACACCTAAACAGGAAGAGTTTGAAGTAAACATTTTAACATTTCTATATTGCTCATCATAGGGATGGTGCCAATGGGGAGGCTAGTGGTAGTACCCGGCACTATTTGACCCAACTATTCGGTGTAGGGCATATTAGGGACGGCACAAGAGGGAGGCTAGTGGTAGTACCTCGTGCCCCTTCCCAACTCCACCGGATAGGGAGCAAATAGAGTATAGAGCATAAGAAAGTTAAAAATGAAAGACAAAGTAAATGAAAGTATATAAGAAGAATCAAGTCAAATTTTTAATCACTTGAAAACACACTTTAAGGATGAAATCAGTGCAAAATTATATAGGGGGAGTTTATTTGAAAAGAATTGATTTTGATCCTTGACATTCTTTTTCTTAATATTTTAATGCATGACTTGACACATAATATATTATGCATGTGGCATGTTGTTTTGAATTATGGGTTCTCAATATTTTGTAATGCTTCATGGTTGGATAATTTGATTGAATGTTTGAAATACTGCATAAATTTTTTTTTGGTATTATTGAAAAGAAATTTCAGATTTGTCGGTCACAATCATCTTTAAAATCTGAAAGTTGAATAAATCTGTAAAAAGAAGAAGAGAAAGATATCTCTATTTAGGCAAAATGAATTGATCTTGATCTATCTCTCAACTTGCCTAACTTTGATATATAATATCCTAATACTTGTTAAAATATCCTCCATTTTGTATCGAAACTCAATATTAAATACAAAGACTCTGAAAGTGATCTAATGTTATTGAAATATGTGTTTTCAATCTTGGTAATTTAAGATGAACTACAATGTAGAAGATACATGTCTCAAATTATAATTTTGAGATCCTTCTTGGAAATTCTTATGAAAATTCAGAATCTGATTTTGTATAAAAGCTTAAACTTAACTTAAAAATGCTTATATCGTTACATCTTTGTAACCTTAGTCATATGCTTCAATGATCGTGTCATTTAGGAGAATAACTCAATATGACTTCTAAATGAAAACTTTAACATAAGAAAAATAGAATTAATTTTGATGCCTTGGTTGATTGCTCCGACACGCATCCGAAACATATCATTTCTTATCTTTAAAATGTACTAAAACTGGTTTAAGTGATGTATTTTTCAACGATCTTGATTGCGAACAAATGTTTCTAAATATATGATTTTATTTAGATATTAAAAAGATTTATTGTGTTTCATGTATACATTGCTGAAAAACTATGATTAAGAAATTGAGTTCTATAAATATATATACCTCAATGATCATCTATATGTTTTTATCTCCTACATTCTTAAAGACTTCCATCAGAATTTATATATAGAGTGAATGATCTTAAAGCTAGAAATATTTCAGCTCACTCAAATGATTCTTAAAAGAAAGAAAATGTAAATGCTTTTGAAAGAAACTGAGCTTCCAATGAATCATTTTCTGATTAATATTTCTATACATTTTCTCTAAGATTAAGAGAAAGCATAACTTGTTCTTGAAGGATTAGAAAGAGTAATTGCTACAAATTTTGAATAGTGCTAGATTACTCTACATTCTCGATATCATAGAATTTCAGTTTTATTCACGTTTATCATTAAAATCTGAAATTCAACAATAGAAAAGAATGATTAAAGAAGAATGCATCTTTTGAGGGGGAGCTTTAGATATTCAGTATCCTATACTAAAGTTACTTTAATTTGAAGCATACCTTGATTTTTATGGATTGATTTTGATGAACCTCCTTATATTGCAAGACTTGCTTTAATTATATAATAAGTTTATACCTTGATATGAGTTCTATAAAGGTTGTCTTATCTCAAACCTTGAGTCTTATGAAAATAAGCTAAAACTTATAGAAAATATATTTTTGAGATTGACAATTTTATTGAACATTATCTTCAAATTCTAAACTCTTAAATGGAATGATCAATTGAGGGGGAGAAAGAAAATTTCAGAAGGAGAGATCTTATGGAACTTAATCGCATAAATCTATAACTAAAGGAGAGAGAAAGAATACTAAATGAGAAGTGATCCTAATACTCTCCAATATGTATCATTTGAAATTTAAATCTGAAAATCTTTATGATACACTTTGAGGCTTGTTATTTGGTTAGTATATCTTATGCATCAATCATGAACCAAATTACAATTCAAACAGTTGATCTTAAGAGCCTCTAGTTCAATGAAATAAGGGAAGAATAATGTGTTGAATTTTCTTGAGTGTCTCTCAGAAAATCTATTTTGGAGTTCACTAATGAGTCCTAATTGGCTTGCTCTTTAGAACTTCAATTTAGTGCCAATTCATATTCTTATATATCAAATTGTGATTATTTTTTAAGGAATAAAAGAAAGTCTTTAAAAGAACTCTAAAAGAACTTTCAAAGCCTTGCATTTTATGAATGCTCTAAGATATATCATAAATTTCATGAACTCATATTTTGATATGTATGCCACAATATTTTTGTTCTTATATTCTGAAAATTAGTTCAATTGCTCTCATGTTGCTAAAATACTTAATATATTGGGCAAAAGATCTTAAATGAACAAGCTTTCATACTTATTATTGAAGAAAAGTTAAATTTCCATTCGTGCTTTCCTTGAATATCATTCTTGGTACTTCTTGAATTAACTTGAGAAAGATTCCACCTACACTTGATTTGAAAACTATCTTTGGAACCACATTCGATGTGTTCTCATTATAATTGGCTCTGATCTATGCTCATTAATCTTTTTCTAATATTATTGCCTTGAGTTATATGATTCATATTCTTGCAATAATTTGATATGCAAATCAGAGTACAAAAAGAAAAAGAAATATTTGAGTATTCTTATCTTTGTGCTTAATGTTTCATTATCTTGCAACCTTTTTGATGTTGTCAAAAAGGGGGAGAAATATCTAAGTATATGCTCATAATGCTGTATGTTTTGAATTGAATACAAATCAGCTTAAATTGAAATATGTTGATTGTGTTAATTGAAATATGTTGATTGTGTTAAGCTGGTTAAATCGAAAGCATTATCATGAAGTATGTTTTAAATATATATGTTTTCTAATTCATGCAACTTAGCTATGCATTAGTCCTAGAACACAATATATTTTATATTGCACATACTCCAAGTTTTGTCATCATCAAAAAGGGGGAGATTGTTGACCCCCTAATGGATTTTGATGAATACAAAATACTAGAGTATAATTCCATTTATCTTAACAATTTAATTGAGAAATTCATGTGTTTTATTAAGAATATTGTTAAGAAATGTCTAGGCAAGTTCCCATAATTTTTATGAATTTATTGAAGAATTTTTTGAGATGAAAGAAAAAGTTCAGGGACAGCCGAGACGTCTCCTGATAGTCTCAGAGACGTCTCTGGCACAAACAGGAAGAACTGGCACGGCCGGAGACGTCCCCTAAAAAAGCGGAGTCGACTCTCTCAGAGAATTCCAGAAGACTTGTTTTTCGGAGATATAACGGCGGAGTCGTCCCCGAAGCAGCGGAGTCGTCCCCATGCAAAAAGCGCAAACAAGCGGAGACGTCCCCGTAAAGCGCGGAGACGTCCCCGGAGCGCGGAGTCATCCTCGAAGCAGCAGAGTCGTCCCCATGCAAAAAGCGCAAACAAGCGGAGACGTCCCCGTAAAGCGCGGAGACGTCCCCGGAGCGCCTGGGACGCGACTGACAATTTTTTCAGATAGATTTGAATTTCAAACGGTCATATCTTTGTGTCTAACGGCTATATTTGCTTTTTGGGCTATAAAAGGGACCTCTTAAGTGCTTCTCAACAACTTCTCACCAACCCAACACAAGATCATTCAAGAGAGAAGAAAGAAAAAGAGGTTCAAGGGAGTTAGAGCTTTCAAGAGGAGAAATCAAGTGCATTCAAGCTTTCCCATCTGATTTCGAGCTCATCTACTCACTCCCACTTGGCAATCAAAGCTCGCATTCAAGCCAACGTGATCCACATCAGAAGAACCACCATCATCCACGCTTCCAATGGCAAAAAGGGTTCTTCCGATTTTATTGTTTCTCATTGTTATATTTGCTTCTTAAGAGCTTTCAAATCTTTTGTAAAACGTTTGAATATTGAGCTTGTTTCAGTCAAGGGACTTAGAACAAGGGATAGGCGTCCCAAGCCTAAGTTAAAATTGGCGGATTGTAGGGTTCGTTGTTAGCCCGGGGTAAAACAACGAGTTGGGTAGTTCACTCGAAAAACTACCGGATTGTAGGGTTTGTTGTGAGCCCGGTGTAAAACAACGAGTTAGGTAGTGAACTCGCAAAACTACCGGACTGTAATCTGGAGGATTATAGTGAAATTCCCAAGAGGTCTTGGGGAGTGGATGTAGGTGCACCGAACCACTATATGTTTGTTGTGTTTGTGATGCTTTTTGTCATTGTCTAACTTGCTCACCTACTTACTTAGATAAATTGCTTGCTTAACTCTTATCCGTGCATCCTTTAGTTGCAAGCATATTTAATTTACTTAATCAAGTCTCATTCAATAAATCAAACTGTTGCTAAGTTTAAATTCCACTGTGCATCTATACAACTTAGCATAATTAATTGAAAAGTTTTAGAAGTAGTACAAAAATTTTAAAAGACCCAATTCACCCCCCCTCTTGGGTTGTATCTACTGGGCAACAAGTGGTATCAGAGCAGGTGCTCTAAGATTAATTATTGATCTCACGATCAAGAGCCAAAGATCATGACAACTCAAATAGATAGTTTTCTAGGAGAAGGACAATTAATTGATACACCTCCACTATTTAATGGCATAAACTATACACATTGGAAAGCACGCATGCGCATTTTCATACAATCACTTGATTATAATTTATGGAGAATTATAGTCAATGGAACACACACAAACACTAGTCATAATGAGAAAATGGTGCAACAAAACTCTAAAGCCATGAACCTATTATATTGTGCATTAGATAGGAATGAGTTTAACTGCATATCTTCTTGCATGACTGCTAAAGAAATATGGAATATGCTTGAAGACAAATATGAATGTACTAACAAATCTGAAACATCATGTGTAGAAAAAGAGCAGTATCATATTGCAAATCCATGCTTCATGGCACATGAGGTACATGCTGAAACTGAAAGTAATTTTACATTTGATGAACTTCACAATGCCTTTTCTGATTTGTACTTAGAATATAAGAAACTTATTTGTAAGAACAAGAACTTGAAGAATGAAAATCAAATTCTAATAGATGAAAAACTGAAACTAACTAATAAAACTGAAATCTTAATTAAAGAAAATCAAGAACAAAATCAAAGAAATCAACTTCTCACTGAAAGCCGTGATAAACTTAAGAAAAACAATGAATTACTTTCAGAAGATAACAGAAGATTAACTAAAGAAGTTGACAAATTAAAACCTGTTGTTGAAAGATTTACCTTCAGCTCAGAAAAATTGAACCTAATGATAAATAATCAAAGAGCTGAATTTGATAAAGTTGGATTAGGATATCAACCTTGGTACACCCAAAAATCTTTCAAGAATATGTTTGTTAAAACAGTTTTTAATTATTCTAAAACAGATTCTTATAATACTGATAAACAGGAACAAAAGCTAAGTAAAATCTCTTCTATTGTTCCTAAATCTATACATTACAAATTTGATGAACCTAAAAGGCAAAAACAGAAAACTAAAAGTTTATCTACTACTTATGTTAGATCTATGTTTGTTAAGTTCAACAGGAGGATACAGAAATACATCCCTTGTAATCCTAAAATCTGTAAATTTATGGACAAAATAGCTATTAAGAAAATATGGGTTCCAAAAGGAACAATTATAGCTAACCTACAAGGACCCAAAAGAGCTTGGGTTCCTAAGTTGAAAGTATGATTATTTTTCAGCAAGAATGTCTAGCTATCCAAGGTTCTAATAAAAGATGTCATCTAAATAATGGGTGCTCTAGACATGTGTTAAAGAATTGAATTTAAAATATAATTAAGAAGAATGATTTAAATGAAAGAAATAATGAAATAAGCAATTCTTGCATCCTCTCGTATTGAAATTACTTTATTAGTTGATTAAAACATAACTTGCAAGTTTTAATCATTTTTGTGATATAAGTGATATTTTTGGTATGAAAAGAAAATATATCCAAATCACTCCATCTTTCTATGTTATACTTTACCTATTGTTGGATAAGTTGCTAAATGATTAATCAATTTATTAAGAATAACTCTATGAATTCTCTATATGCTCGATTGAGAGTTTTTATGCATGGCATTATTTTTATTGATCATAGACATAATAGTGTGTACTTGGTATGCTTTTGAATATATGCACTATGAATACCAAGATTAAAACCATCTTTGGCCTATAAAATCAACTCATGCTAGTATGTACTTAATCTCAAAAGATCTTGCCATTGGCTTACTTAGATTATCTTCTAAAAGGTCAAAGTTTGCTATGCATGTTAACTAAGGAAACAAACAAGAATCAATTTCTAAATCTAAGGATGTTGTTTCCATCACTAAGTTTTTCAAAAGCTTACATTGGATTTGTTCTTGGCAAATAAAATTGAAGTATTTTCTGTATTTGCTAAATCTTGTAAAAGTGTTTCAAATGAAAAAAAGTTTCCAAATTGTGAAGATAAAGAGTCATGACACAGTGTTGAAAACCAAAATCCTGATAAAGTTTATACAGAAAATAATATTAAATTCAATTATTTCAGCACCAAGGACATCTT
Source organism: Phoenix dactylifera (assembly GCF_051530095.1). Lineage (NCBI taxonomy): Eukaryota > Viridiplantae > Streptophyta > Magnoliopsida > Arecales > Arecaceae > Phoenix > Phoenix dactylifera. Next base: position 378,383 of record NC_143204.1, on the reverse strand, counting down.
AAGTAAAATAGTGTTAATGGAATCCTTGAAGAAATGATGAAGGCAATGTTGTATGATAGTCATCTACTTAAATGATTTTTTTTTGTTGAAAGCTATCATCATTGCTTGTCATACATATAGTTTCTATTAGATTTATTTTTGATGAAAACTCCATTTGATCTTCTGAAAAATAGAAAATGATCTATTGCATATCTTTCATATTTTTCAGTAGTATATGTTATGCTTGATATGGTCTTTTGAAAATAATGCCAAATCTGATAAAGATATTTCTATCTTTGGATATCATTCATCAAGCAATGCATATAGAACATTCAATGAAAAGATTCGAATTGTAGAAATATCAATTCATTTTATTCCTTATGAGACTAATGATTTATTATGAAGATACTAAAATTAAATTATATATGTATATGGTTAATCTTTTACATATAACAATCTGAAAACTTGTTAATAACTATAACCAAATTGAGTTTTTCAGAAATGCACTTAATGAAGAAAAATTGATGACTACTAAAAGACTAAATCAAGAAAAGATGAAATAGATCTTGATTCTTGCATGATTAAAAGTAAAGATCACCTTTATCATTTGCTTGCCTCATGAGCTTTATATTCTGTCAAATGAATGTGTAGAATTCACTCCTATGTGGTTATTTCATTAGAAAAGATCTATGTAAAATAACCACCTTATTTAAAAACACTCATTACATATATGATAAAGCAATATGTGATTTGTAACAAGGATCAAAAGCATGATATATAAAAGCTTGAGCAACTTTTTGATAAAAAGTAATAATGATAAATCTATACATTAAAGAGATGAATCTGTGATATCTTGCTTGCTCAAAGCACACATTGATGGCATCATTTTTGTTCTACTGATGAAAATTTATATGGAGATTTTACTAAGCTCATGCAAAGTGAGTTTGAAATATGTATAATGAATGAATTAACATTTTCTTTCTCAAACTCCAAATTAAGACAAACAAGAAAGGAAATCTTCATTGACCAAAGTTAGTTCACAAGAAAACTCTTATAGAAGATTGGTATGAAGAAGGTATGTCTATGACCCCATCTTGTAGAATTTGAAAAGGATGAGCAAAGTAGATCTATTATTTTAAAGCTGTATTGAAGCATGATAGAATAATTATTTTATTATACAACTAGTAGACCAGATTGTATGCTCATTATGTGCCCTTGTGCAAGACTTCAATCTAACTCTAATGATTCATAATATGAATGTAGATAGAAACAACTGTTTAAGATAAATTGATTAAAACTTAGCTAACATGTCTTATTGATAATTATCTTAAGCAAATAGAATCTAAGCTAAATTGATTCTGAAAATAAAAAATTGATTTGACCTTGATAAATCTTCCTATTGCTTCACACGCCTGTCCTTGAACCTTCTTGGTTAATGAAACTATCTCTTAAGTTCAAGTGACATGTGTTTGCTTATATTTAGGCAATCTCTTGAGTAAAGTGACTCAACATTCAATTGTTGTCATATCTTATGATTGAGTCACCCAGTTAAGAAATATGCTATATGAATGTTTTGTATCTTGAAGAAACTAATGACTTTCCTTCAAGAAAGAAAAGAATTTTGTTAATAATGCAGGATCCTTGAGCAAAGAATGAGAGATTTCAACTTGAAGGATATCTCCATGTAAGATATAATAAACATTCACATGCAAACAAGAGAGAGGACCTTCTTCAGCCAAAAGTTCATACATAAGAAATCTAGTAGGTATTTGACTTGAAGAATGCAGAATGAATCGGTAATTTTAGATACCTCTCTCATAAATTAGCTAAGCAAAGTCAATAACTTAAATCTTATTGTGGCATGATTAAAATCTTTAAATATTAATTTCTAGACATCATGTCTATATATGCATTAATTGACTTATGCTTTTAGACAATTGTTTCATGGTTTGCTCAAACTAAAATATTTCATTGCCTATATCATAACCATGAAATACACAAGTAGATGCTTAAAATTTTGATTTAAAATAACTTGTGAGAAGTTATGAATCCTTGAGCACAATGAAAATGTTGTTTGCATGATATACATCTATATGATACATAAGATTATTTCCTTATTCTGCTCTTTCATGCAAATTACTTGAGAATAACAAAAAGAGAGAGAGATAAAGAAAAGAAAATAGATATTATTCAAGAGAAGTAAAATCTAAGTAAAGGCAATTACTCCAATCTTAAGGAAAAGCAAAACAAGCATAATATATTTGGCACATTTGTGAGACTTGTGTGAGCATTCTTTTGGAAGGGATAAAATTCGTAATTAATTACACCTAAACAGGAAGAGTTTGAAGTAAACATTTTAACATTTCTATATTGCTCATCATAGGGATGGTGCCAATAGGGAGGCTAGTGGTAGTACCCGGCACTATTTGACCCAACTATTCGGTGTAGGGCATATTAGGGACGGCACAAGAGGGAGGCTAGTGGTAGTACCTCGTGCCCCTTCCCAACTCTACCGGATAGGGAGCAAATAGAGTATAGAGCATAAGAAAGTTAAAAATGAAAGACAAAGTAAATGAAAGTATATAAGAAGAATCAAGTCAAATTTTTAATCACTTGAAAACACACTTTAAGGATGAAATCAGTGCAAAATTATATAGGGGGAGTTTATTTGAAAAGAATTGATTTTGATCCTTGACATTCTTTTTCTTAATATTTTAATGCATGACTTGACACATAATATATTATGCATGTGGCATGTTGTTTTGAATTATGGGTTCTCAATATTTTGTAATGCTTCATGGTTGGATAATTTGATTGAATGTTTGAAATACTGCATAAATTTTTGTAGATCCACTTGCATCCAATGGGTACAATACCTTCTGGTGGATCTACTAAAGTCCAGACTTGGTTGGAATGAATGGTGTCAAACTTCATAGCATCCAGCCATTTCTCGAAATCGATATCTGATATCGCCTCGTTGTAAGTTTTGGGATCCTCTAAGTGTTCCCTATCTTCTATGAGTAACATTTTCTTAGTATCCTCTTCAAGCATACCTAAGTATCTATCAGGAGGATGGAAGATCCTACTAGATCTGCGAGGTGGAGGAACAGCGTGTACTGGCTCTGTATGAATGGGTTCTATAGGATCCATGACTCATTGCTTTTCAGAGACTTTCTCTTCAAGCTCAATTTTCCTCCCACTGCCTCTATCAAGGATAAACTATTTTTCCAAGAAGATGGTATGTCGGCTCACAAATACATTGTGATCCTCTGAGATGTAAAAATTATATCCTAATGACTCTTTAGGATATCCTATAAAACGAGCACTTATGGTCCTAGCCTCTAGCTTGTCCGCCTGTAGTCGCTTGACGTGGGCCGGACATCCCCAAATCTTAAGATGACCAAGACTTAGTTTCTTACCATGCCATATCTCATACGATGTGGTAGGAACGGATTTAGAGGAAACTTTATTCAGTAGATATACTGCAGTAAGTAAGGCATCTCCCCAAAGAAACATAGGTAAATCAGTGAAGCTCATCATGGACCGGACCATATCCAATAGAGTCCGATTTCTCCTCTCTGACATCCCGTTGAGTTGAGGTGTACCCGGAGGAGTCCATTGTGAGACTATGCCATTCTCTTTGAGATAGTTCCAGAATTCCCTACTAAGATATTCTCCTCCTCGATCTGATCGAAGAGCCTTAAGGGATTTTCGAGTTTGTTTTTCTACTTCATTTCTGAACTCTTTGAACTTTTCAAAAGATTCAGATTTGTGTCTCATAAAATACACATACCCATACCATGAATAATCATCGGTAAAGGTAATGAAGTACGAATAACGTCCCCTGGCTTGTACATCGAATGGGCCACATACATTTGTATGTACCAGGGTAAGTATTTCAGTGGTCCTCTCCCCATGTCCTACAAAGGGCAATCTAGCCATTTTTCCTTGAAGACAGGACTCGCAAACTGGATATGACTCAAAAGTCAATGAGCCGAGAAGCCCATCTTTATCCATTTTGTTCATTCTGTCTTCTCCAATATGGCCAAGTCTGAGGTGCCACAAATATTTTTGGGTTATCTCATCCCTGGATCTCTTGGATCCTTTGGCACTCACTTCTTGCTCAAACACATTTACAGATACATCCATATGCAAATGATAGAGACTGTCAATCATAAAACCACGTGACTATTTTATTTCTGAAATAAATAGAACAGCAGTCTTTGTCAAATGTAAAAACATGACCTTCCTATGCTAGACATGAAACAGAAATCAAATTTCTGCTAGCAGCAGGTACATAATAACAGTCTCTAAGTAATAAACTAAAACCAGACGGTAGTCGCAGAGGGTAGGTGCCCACAGCCACAACAGCAACTTTTGCCCCGTTGCCGATCCGAAGGGTTACCGCACCTTTCGCCAGCCTTCTACTTTCCTTTAGACCCTGCATAGTAGTGTACAAGTGAGCACTAGAATCAGAATCTATAACCCAACTAGAAGTAGAAGAAACCGTTAGATTAGTTTCAATTACGAGCAAGTCTATACCTTCTGAAGGTGTGTTAGCCTTCTTGTTCTTCAGGCTCTCGAGATATGAAGGACAGTTTCTCTTTCAGTGGCCGTCGACATTGCAGTGGAAACATTTTTCTTTGTCATTAGCCTTTTTCTTTTGAACTTCCTTCTTTGGTTTCTTGTCTCTCTTCTGCTTCTTTGCAGGCTTCTTTTTCTTCCAAGTAGACTTTCTCTTAGAACCAGAAGTCAACTCAGTAGCAACGACATTGCCCCTTGAACCTTTCAAGGCTTCCTCAGCAGTTACCAATATGTTTAACAGTTCAGTCTTAGTGCATTCAATCTTATTCATGTGGTAGTTTACTATAAATTGTTCAAATGAATCAGGAAGGGATTGAAGGATCAGATCTACTTGCAATTTCTTGTGTATGTTCATACCGAGCTTCTCAAGCTCCTCTAGGTCCTTGATCATAGTCAGACCGTGATCATGGACAGACTGCCCCTCGTGCATCTTTGCTTTGAGGAGCCTCTTGGACACTTCAAAACGAGCTGCGCGACTCTGCTCACCATACAACTCTTGCAGGTGTGCCAGTATGTCCCTAGCAGTCTTCATATTCTCATGCTGGCATTGGAGTTCATTGGACATTGATGCCATGATGTAGCACTTGACCGTAATGTCATCGTCTGTCCACTTTTCATGCATCGCACGCTGATCAGTGGTCGGACGTGCTGGTAATGTGGAGATATCATTGTCGAGCACATAGCCTATTTTCTCGCAACTCAAAACAATTTTGAGATTTCTAAGCCAGTCTCTATAATTGGTACCGGTCAATCTATTGGTCTCAAGAATACGGGTCAAAGGATTTGAGGCTGACATTATGTTCTGGAGAGAGTAAAGATTTTAGTTAGACTTTTGTACTTGATCCTAATTTGTTCTAGGGTCTTTTAAAACAAATATACCTTCCACTATTTTCTCGAATTCCTCACACTCCTCTGGTAGAAAAATTGAAATCCTACACGACTAGGATTTCTAGTGGGTACTGCGGTCCCACCGATTTACATGCCACCTCACCTAACAGTTATTGGTGACACATAAATAGATGAGTGTACAACTCTTGTACAATGCTTCTCAAGCATGTTGCAGTGCTACTTGGTCTCTAAGTCATGAAGACCTCACCTAACAGTTATTGGTCCCATTCCTTAATTAAGTCAGACCCACCGTATAACCGTAGGAATAAAGTCATCATTGGATCCTCACCTAGCAGTTATTGGTCCCCAACCCCACCTTTATCCCTACAACGTCTCATGTCTATAGAGAGGTTCAGCCCCCCGATGCAACTTGCCCACTGTGTCCAGCCGAGACAAGTCAACACCAGAAAGACCTTAGCAGCTCTACTACGGTGGAAGACCTATGGACTTAATATTGGTTAATCATATCTTAGTGTTTGCAACTTGAGCTCTTAATAAGAGGTAATTGAACAATTGGCCAGGTAAGCAGGTGGGAGACTTTCCTTACTCAGAGAGTAAGGTCCTAATTAAGTAACTACCTTTCATGCTTTCCTAGACACCAATTACATCAATTAATCTAATATGACTCGCTCATGTTTGTTCACTCTCGACTTGATTGAGGAGGTTTTAGTTTAGATCTCATTGGGATTGGTCTACTAGTTTGCATCATATGTAAACCTATCTACCCCGCTCAAATTCACATCACATACAAATAGTACATCACAAGCAGTTATAATTGCAGCAATAAATAAAAGCTGAATTTTAAATAGGTGATGATCATGGATTCTAATTAGGTCATATTACAAGCATATGCACGTCAATCGATCAACTGGTCTTCAACTCTTTAATTGGTCCTGAGCCTTCTTGATTCGATCCCTGATCAACTCTTGATCCAGTCGCCATCAACCGCTCAGATCGCCGTTCATCTCATGTACTGTCTTCGACTTGATCGTTGACGTACATTACATCACATAAATACAACCAGATATAAAATAATATATTACATCCCCTTTTAGGAGGTACGCAGGCCTCTCAAAACATCAAATAAGATGCATGCAAGCATCTGAAAAATTACATGACATTACAGATCACATCGCAGGTCATTATATTTGATACCAAAAGGGTTTGAATCCTATGATCATCACCACATGCAACAATTATAATTTTCAGATCTGAAATCTAATTGATCATCTCATGACATGGGTTGCTAATCATGCTAAACATGATTCTAAACTTTGTAATCCCATTAACAATGCAATTAGAATCATCAATTTATCACATAAAAATCAGCATGCAAAAATCAACAACCCTGAAAAATTCTGCATGTAGAAAATTTCAGCATACATATCCTTTTAAATTTCAGATCTATTATGCCCGTTAATAATTAATTCTAACCTTAATCTACGAAGCCTAAACTCTGATACCACTGTTGGAAATCTGCCCATGCCGCAGTGTTAGGATCAAGCGCTACCATTACACCAAAACCCGCAGGTGTTAGTGAAGGCGCAACTTTATTTTCTTAAACTAGCGCGGGGCCCATAGCACCACGAGTCGACTCCGACCAAGCCTCGCCCAACTCCGGACTCCGACAGGGCCTCGCCAGTGGGTTTAGGGACCCCCTAGTGGTATAACCCACCCTACTCCTCCAGCGCATCCACGTTGGCAGGCGGCAGGACTGACATGGCCCTCCAGGCCTCCGCCAACGTTGACTCGGCCCCTCAGGCCTCCGCCAACAATCCCTCCCCCAACATGATGCCTGGGTTTCGAACTCGAGACCTATGGCTCTGATACCAATTGTCAGGATCAAGCGCTACCATTACACCAAAACTCGCAGGTATTAGTGAAGGCGCAACTTTATTTTCTTAAACTAGCGCAGGAGCCCATAGCGCCACGAGTCGACTCCGACCAAGCCTCGCCCAACTTCGGACTCCGACAGGGCCTCGCCAGTGGGTTCAGGGACCCCCTAGTGGTATAACCCACCCTACTCCTCTAGCGCATCCACGTTGGCAGGCGGCAGGACTGACTCGGCCCTCCAGGCCTCCACCAACGTTGACTCGGCTGTTAGATGTATGCCCTAGAAGCCAATTTGGCTGACACATTGTTGATTCTAGGGACATAATTTTGTACTTGACTGTTTATTATTGAATAAATAAAAGGCATCTTTTCATTCATATTATTTATGTGTCTATGAATCGTCCAAGGAATTAATAAGATGATGATACATATTCTCAAGAGTTGAGAATTTGAGCCATGTATCATTGGTGATTAATTTCTAAATGCTCCTGATCAGTGGATCATCACGAGGACGGTGATCGATCCGATCAGTGCACAGATCACTTTCCTTCTGGATGGACGAGACTTGAGTCCACAGTGTAGGGACACTGAAGTGATAGTGCAGGTGCTTGTTAGAGAATAAGGGTACTGAGCGTGACCAAGACAAGAAGTCACTTGGATGTCTATCCACTCGTCAGTGACTTGCTTGATGTTGCAGTAGTGTGACTGGTCCTTTGACCTGCGGTGCTTTGGCTACTCACAGTGAGGTTATTGTAGTTTGACTGTACACATACATGGTCTCTAGCCATATGGGTCCATGCAGTGTAGATTGGCTGCAGTAGGTTCACTGTAGGAGTAGGGTATGCACCTATAAGGAATCTATCGACCTTGATAGAAGAGGAGTGATCCTGTGTGATTTGTTAGACTGAGTTCTAAGACCTTGGCCAGGGCAGTAATATAAAGTGGAAAAAGAGTTTTCCACTATCGAACTCAAGTCGAATAAATCTTGACATATGACAGACGATGGGGTTTGACGAGTTGTCCATGACCTCCGTCCTGTAGGGATCCACGATAGTAGGACTGTATCACATGTTAACTGCACCTAGAGGTTCATCATTCCACTCTGCTGGGTAGCCACTACATGCTGCTAGGTGTCACTGGTGGATGGTGGGACTCACAGGGATTATCTCGATGATCGATAAACCCTAATGAGTTGAGTTGGAATCGTTCCAACCTATTGAAAGGAGTTTTCAATGATATTGAGATAGAGATCACAATATATCTCACTACCAGTCAGAATAGAACCTATGGGGTCACACACACTAGAAGTATTGACCGATCCGATGGTTGAAATCGTGATTAAGAATCACAAGTAATCAATTTGATTGATAAAGAAGTTGAAGAAGGAACCAAGGGAATTAATTAATTGGACTTGAAACAAGAGTCCTACTTCGGGTAGGATTCCTAGAATCCTAATTGGATTAGGACTGGAAATCCTAGTTGGAGTAGGACTGGGATTTCTACTTGGAATAGGATTCCTACAATCCTAATGAGATTAGGAATTTTGAATTAAAATAGGATTCCTACTTGGAGTAGGATTCCTAGAAATCCTAATTAGATTAGGACTTCGGATTCAAATAGAGTCCTAATTGGATTAGGACTAAAATTAAACAAATCCTAATTGGATTAGGATTCCTTAAGTCTAAATTAATTAATAATCTAATGAATCAACATGACTCCTAATTGGATTAGGATTGAAGAGTTCAATTGAGTCATGGTTCATTCAAGTCCTAATTGGATTAGGACTAGCATAGATTGAACCCAATTTGGCGAATCCTAATTAGATTAGGATTAAACCATGAGAGAGGCACCTAATCCTCTTTGAAAGAGGATTAGGTTAACCAAGTAAGAGGGGCATCAGCCCCTCTCCAATTGGTTAGGGCGACAAGAAGAGAGAAGGGGCCGGCGCTCCAAAGAAAGAAGGTGGTCAAGGGCTCCTAACTTGTAGGAGCCCTTGATGCTTATAAAAAGGGACCTAGGGCCGGCACCCTAGGTGTGCTCTCTTCCCCCTCTTGCTGCCGCCACCAGCCCCTCTCCTCTCTTAGTTCAGCCGCAAGCAAGGGAAAAGGATCTCCAAGTGTTGGCGGCCTCCTCCCCTTCCCTTCCTTCATCCAACGCAAGGAACAAAAGAAGGCTGCGTGGGGTTCTTTCTTCTTCCTCATCTTCATCCTTCTTCTTCCTCCTCTCAAGCACAATCAAGGGTTGATTGAAAGAGAGGAGATCAGCCATCAAAAGAAGTCTTTGCAAGGGAGCTAGCACCCCGGAAAGACAAGAAAGATTTGATCGGTCCTCTACTTCGTGTGGATACCCGTAGAGGCCGGACGTTTGAACGGCTTCAAGCGAACCCTCTTCCAAAAACCACGAATTCAGATTTGCGGTGATCATCTACCCGCGCAAGGTGAAGATTTGATCTTCATAATAATTTTAAAAGTTTTTAATTCTTACCTAATTACGAAAGGTCTCGAAACAACGTTCATGCGATGAACGTCGATCCCGCACATGCCTCTTTCGCTGCCATCTGATTTAATTTTTGAAATATCAGCGGCTTGGGCGGGTTCCCAACAGTGGTATCAGAGCCTAGGCTTCGTAGATTAAGGTAAGAATTAAATATCTAAAGGCTTATTAGATCTGAAAATTGAATGATCATGCATGCTGAAAAATTCTGCATGCAGATTTTTCAGGGGTGCTGATTTTTGCATGCTGATTTTTATGTGATAAAAAGATGATTCTAATTGCATTGTTAATGGGATTACAAAGTTTAGAATCATGATTAGCATGATCAGCGACCTATGTCATGATACAATCAGTTAGTTTTCAGATCTGAAAATTATAATTGTTGCATACGGTGATGATCATAGGATTCAAACCCTTTTGGTATCAAATGTAATGACCTGCGATGTGATCTGCGATGTCATGTAATTTTTCAGATGCTTGCATGCATCTTATTTGATGTTTTGAGAGGCCTGCGTGCCTCCTAAAAGGAGATGTAATTTATTTTTATTTTTATTTTACATCTGGTTGTATTTCTGTGATGTGATGTACATCAACGATCAAGTTGAAACAAAGGCATGAGATGAAAGGTGATCTAAGCGGTTGATGGCGATGGGATCAAGAGTTGATCAAGGATCGAATCAAGGAGGCTTAGAACCAATTCAAGAGTTGAAGACCACTTGATCAATTGATGTGCATGTGCTTGTAATACGACCTAATTAGAATCCATGATCATCACCTATTTAAAGTTTAACTTTATTTGATGCTGCGATTATAACTGCCTGTGATGTACCGTTTGCATGAGATGTGAATGCGAGTCGGGTAGATAGGTTTACATGTGATGTAGCAAACCCAATTGAGACCTAAATCAAAACCTCCTCAATCAAGTCGAGAGTGAACCGACATGAGCAAGTCATATTAGATTAATTGATCTCATTGGTGTCTAGAAAAGCATAAAAGGTGGTTACTTAATTAGGACCTTACTCTCTGAGTAAGGGGAGCCTCCCACCTGCTTACCTGGCCAATTGTTCGATTACCTCTTATGAAGGGCTCAAGTTGCAAACACTAAGACCTGATTAACCAATATTAAGTCAATAGGTCTTCCACTGTAGTAGAGTTGCTAAGGCCTTTCTGATGTTGATTTGTCTCGGCTGGACACAGTGGTCAAGTTGCATCGGGGGGCTGGACCTCTCTATAGACATGAGATGTTGTAGGGTAAAGGTGGGGTTGGGCACCAATAACTGTTAGGTGAGGACCCAATGACGACTTTATTTCTACGGTTATACGGTGGGTCTGACTTAACTAAGAAATGGGACCAATAACTGTTAGGTGAGGTCTTCATGGCTTAGAGACCAAGTTGCACTGCAACATGCTTGAGAAGCATTGTACAAGAGTTGTACACTCATCCATCTATGTGTCACCAATAACTATTAGGTGAGGTGGCATGTAAATCGGTGGGACCGCAGTACCCACTAGAAACCCTAGTCGTGTGGGATTTCCGTTTCCCTACCAGGGGAGTGTGAGGGATTCGAAAAAAATAGTGGGAGTTACATTTGTTCTAAAAGACCTTAGAACAGATTAGGATCAAGTACAAAAGTCTAACTAGAATCTTTACTCTCTGAGGATTATAAAGTCAGCTTCTAGACTCTTAACTCATATCCTATAGAACAATCGTTTGACCAAACCCAATTATAAAGATTGGCTCAGCAAATTTCAAAAATAGTTTTGAATTGTGAGAAATTTGGGTATATGCTAGACCATGTTACCAATCCGTCCGATCACTGATCAGCGTAAGACGCTTGTTAAGTGGACGAACAATAACAATAAAGTTAGGTGCTGCACAAAGGCATCCATGTCCAATGCATTACAATGCCAGCATGAGAACATAAAGACTGCCAGGGACATATTAAATCACCTGCAAAAGTTGTATGGTGATCAGAGTCACGCAGCTCGGTTTGAAGTGTCCAAGAGGCTCTTCAAAGCCAAGATGAACGATAGGCAGTCTGTCCATGATCATGGTTTGACCATGATAAAGGACTTAGAGAAGCTTGAGAAGCTTGGCATGACCATGCACAAGGAATTGCAAACGGATTTGATCTCGCAATCCCTTCCAGCTTCATATGAATAGTTTATAGTAAACTACCATATGAACAAGGTTGTATGCACTAAAACAGAATTGTTAAATAAATTGGTAACTACCTTAGGAACCTTGAAGAAGTTCAAGGGGCATCGTTTTCGCTGTCAAGTTGGTTTCTACTTTCAAGAGAGAGTCTATTTGGAAGAAGAAGAAGCCTGCGAAGAAGCAGAAGACTAAGAAAACACCAAGTAAGGAAGTTCCAAGAAAAAGGCCAATTGCAAGGAAAAGTGTTTCCATTGCATCATGGACGGCCATTGGAAGAGGAACTGTCCTACATACATGGGAAGCATAAAGTACATGAAGGGTGACAGACCTTCAGAAGGTTTTTCAGATATGCTCAGGATACTTAGGGACTGTGACCTATTGCTAGCAGAAATTTGATTTCTGTATTTTATTTAGCATAGAAAGATTTTTATTTATTTGAAAAATTAAATTGATTTAATATGGTTTTAAGATTGACAGTCTCTATCACATACATATGGATGTATCTGTGAATATATCTGAGCAAACAGTGAATACCATAGGATCTAATAGATCCAAAAATGAGATAAATCTAAAGTATTTAAGGCACCTCAGGCTTGGCCATATAGGAGAAGACAGAATAAACAAATTGGAGAAACATGAGCTTTTGGGCTCATTGACTTTCGAGTCATATTTGATTTGTGAATTCTGCCTTCAAGGAAAGATGGCCAAATTATCCTTTGTAGGACACAGGGAGGTCCACTGAAATACTTACCCTAGTACACACTGATGTGTGTGGCCCATTCGATGTGCAGGCTAGGGGTTGTAATTTTTTACTTCATTTTACCGATGATTATTCACGGTATGGATATGTGTATGAGACACAAATATGAAACTTTTGAAAGGTTCAAAGAGTTTAAATATGAAGTAGAAAAACATAAAGAAAAACTCACTAAGGTTCTTCGATCAGATCGAAGAGGTAAATACCTTAGTTGAGAGTTCCGTGATTATCTCAAGGAGAATGGTATAGTTTTATAATGGACTCCTCCTGGTACACCTCAGTTCAACAGAGTGTCGGAGAGGAGGAATCGGACTCTATTGGATATGGTCCGATCCATGATAAGCTTCACTGATTTACCCTTGTCTCTTTAGATAGATGCCCTATTTTCAGCGATTTATTTATTGAATAGAGTTCCCTCTAAATCCGTTCCTACCACACCGTATGAGATATGGCATGGTAAGAAACCAAGTCTGGGTCATCTCAAGATTTGGGGATATCCGGCCCACGTCAAGAGACTACAGGCGGACAAGTTAGAGGCTAGGATCATAAGTGCTCGTTTTATATGATATCCTAAAGAGTCATTAGGATACAATTTTTATGTCTCAGAGGATCACAATGTGTTTGTGACCCGTCATGCCATCTTCTTGGAAAAACAGTTTATCCTTGATAGAGGCAGTGGGAGGAAAATTGA